>NW_006159657.1:6454103-6462625 GCF_000334495.1 Tupaia belangeri chinensis | reverse complement strand
GAAAGAGCCTCAACTGCTGCTTGAGGATGACGGATGCCAGCTCGGAACACCCACCCTGCAGAACCCGGCAACCGCCCCCAGGAGCTGGATTCTACAATGAAACCAAGGGGACACTTAGGCAGAATGCAGGCTCTGTAATTGTCCACCCATCCCAGGGCATTCCTAAATGAGGGAGTAGCACTTCAAAGCTGGTCTCCAAAGAAAGGCATTTTCACTGGTGAGAATGAACTGTCGCAGGAACTCCAACCTGAAAACGGGTGAGGGTGGGACTCAGCTCAGCCGAGAGAGGCAAAAGGCACAGGCTGCTGCAAGTCCCCTCTCCAGCTAATTAGGGCTTAACCTCCTAACCGTCTCATTAAGCTTCTCCCGGGCAACTCCAATAAGCCAATCACACTGCAAGTTCAACAACAGTTACAAGCTCAGGAAGATGCAGGAATGAGGGCAAAAGTCTTGCCTAAAATTTCTCCTCCACGTTCTTCCACACAGGTGGCCCTGTGAGTTCAACCCCCAGGTGACATCTGGCAATGTCTAGAGACATGTATTTTTTCTTTCTTTTTCAAGTGTATTCATTTACCTGCAAGTCAGAGAGAGAGAGAGAAAGACAGGGCCAGAAGGTGGCAGGTGGCTAAGGAGCTGGATCCCACATGGTTGACCACTGCATGGTTCAATTCCAGACCTAAAGACATGAAAAACATGCCAGGGGATGGGGGATTCATGTGTGCCCGGAGTCTCAAGAGAAGAATGGAGAAGGGATTGTGGCATGACCATCCCCCATGGAGGGTGCTTTCTCACTTTCTCTCTGACAAACGCACACGGCCCCTGGCAACTTACCAAAAAAAAAAAAAAAAAGAGAGAGAGCTACAGCACCCTTGAAGGGGTAATGATGTCACGATCCACCCCTGCCTCTGCCAGCTTGGATCAGGGCACATGCGTGTGATCGGTGAGCTCAGGGAAGTCTCTGTATGTGAACCTAAAACCTTCCCACGTAGGTCAGCCTCTCAGGGCATCACATTTTGCCACTGCACCACCATTCACCCACTGGAGATATCTTTGGTTGTCAATGACAAGTGGGAGGTGCTACCGGCACCCAGTGGGTGGAGGCGAAGGGTGCTGCTAACACCTACAGCGCACAGGCAGCCTCCACAGCTAACAATGACCTAGCCTGACGCTCACTGGGCCGAAGCTAAGAAGCCGTGATCCACCCCACCTCCACGGCACAGTTTCCTCTAAGGCCCCGCTCAACCGTCTAGCCACCGAGAGCCCAGTACAGATCAAACCCAGTTTTCTCTGCCAAGCTCAGGGAAGCTGGCCTCGGGATGTCTGGGTTCTTGTTATCAGTCCAATCCCAATTGCTTATTTTCTGCAAAATGTTGGAACAAGGTTTTACGAGCGAGAGTTGTACTGACCATTAAGATCTGATAATAAAGGCCAGGCTTTACCTCACCGTGAAAATGTGAAGCCAACCTACAAATTAGACGCCTGCATCAAATTCCTCCGGCGTCAATAATTAGTGGCTTCATCCCCTCTGCCAACCCACCTGCGAGGGAGCCAGGGTCTTTATGCCATCAGATTATTAGGTTAGATCAGCCCCGGGCACGTCACTAAAAGGTGAGGCTTCAAAGCAGGGGATGCCAACTCAAATGCCAACAGGGGCTGGGTGGGAAGCAGACCATGTGTGAGAAAGCACAGGGAAGTAAGTGAACGGCCACTTGGCCTGAGAATTAAAGCAGTAATAAGGAAGAGTGCAGACTGTGGCAAACTGGAGTGAGCAAGCCTATTCTCTAAGGGTCAACCCCCGCTGATCACTCACAGAGTACATGTGCAGGTTTGGTGCTATCTTGTCTTTTCTTTTTTTAATCTAGTCTTTTAAATTTTTATTTATTATTATTTTAAATTTGCTATAGGACATTCATGCTCACCAGAGAGAGGCAGAGAGAGAAAGAGAGAGGGAAAGTGAGAAAGCAAGCTGCCAGGTCTGAAACTTGAACTGTGGTTGGCCATGTGGGAGTCTAGTACCTTAACCACCACGTCTCCTGCTAGCCCACTCTCAACTTCTGGAACTGCTTCTCAGGAGATGCCAGAAATCCAGGTGCTTCTGTGAAACCTTCCAACCAGTCAATATTGGAAATAACACTGATTCATACACGTTGGCGGGATCTAGCCCAGCAGGGCCTCGCACCTCACTCACTCGAAAGCCAACCAACCCTGCTGTACATGAGGCGCTGGGTCCTGGGAGAGAGATGGATGAGACCCCGTTCTGACCCTTCAGGATGAATACAGCAGTCTAACGCAGAGGCCAGAGGGCTCCATCTGACAGAGCGTCCACCCAGGCAGGTGAGTGACTACTGCATCCTCGGGATCTCTGGAGAGCAGCTTCAACCCAGCTCAAAAGCCATTCGAGAGCTTCCTATCATTCTTTCATCCGACAAATATTTGCTGAGCACTTCCCATGTGCCAAGCATTGTTCTAGGTGCTAGAGTTATAGCCACGAATGAACATAAGCAAAAATTCTGCCCCCTTGGGGCTGACCTTGGATGGGAGTTTACACAGGGACTAACGAGAAAGAAGTAAAATACCTGCTGTTTGGAAGGCAGTGAGTGCCATGGGTGGTGCGGATCGGGAGCGAGAAGTGGCAGTGGGAAAGGATGCCTGAGGTGCACCTGAGCACAATGTGCAGGTGGGGGAGCAGTCCCCATAGTGGAATGGCAAGTGCATAGGCCCTGAGGTAGGAGCAAGGCTCCACAGCCAGTGCAGCTGCAGCGGAGACAGGACAGGATGACATGGGAGAGGTGATGGGGCCAGAAGCTGTCGGGCCTTGCAAGCTACTATCTGCTCTTTGGCTTTGTTATTCTTTTTTTAAGAATTTTTTAAACTTTATTTATTTATTTATTTATTTATTTATTTATTTATTTATTTATTTAAATTTGACCAGAGATAGAATGAGAGAGAGAGAAAGAGAAAGCTAGAAAGCAAGTTATCAGGTCCAGGACTCAAACCATGGTCGGCCATGTGGGAATCCAGCACCCTTAACCACCATGCCACCTGCCAGTACCCCCCCTTTTTTTAAAGAATTATCTTATTTAAGTTTATTCATTAGTATTATTATTGTTTTAATTTGACCAGAGACACACAGAGAGGGGAAATGAGGAAACAAGCTGCCAGGTCCAGGATTTGAACCATGCTCAACCATGTGGGAGTCCAGTGCCTTAACCACCACGCCACCTGCCAGCTCCTCCCTCCCCACTCTTTGACTTTGACCCTAAGGGAGACAGGGAGCCACTGCAGGGTTTGGGCAGAAGAGGGACAAGAGCTGACCTGTTTCTTAACAGGACCCCTCTGACTGCTGGGCTGAGACTAGACTATTAGGGCCAAGGACAAAAGCAGGAAGAGCAGAGGGGAGGCGATGGTTCAAGTCTGGGGTCGGCCCAGCAGCAGCCAGGGAGGCCGTGAGAAGCTGGCAGATCTGCAAACAGTTTGAAGGAGCAGGCCACAGGGTTTGCTGACAGATCAGATATGAAATAGGAGGAAAACAAGGAGTCGAGTTGGCCCAAGTCTCTGCAGGAAGGAGCCCCATTAGCTGAGGTGGGGAGGAAGAGCCCCAACTCCTTCAGGACACCTGCTAGGGGTATCGGATCCTCAAAGTTCGGTCTATACATGGGAATAGATTCTTCCCAACCGCCACCAAGCTCCAAGGTGAAGCACGTCCAAGATACCACAAAGGATCTGTTTCGGCTCAGGGGAGGGAGGACACGGCCCCTTGTGGCAGTCCCAGTCATGTGGGCCAGCTCGCCGCATTGCTCGACCAGTCCTCTCAACCCTCCACCCCCCCACCCCCACCCCACCCCTGTCTCCTCCCAGAGGCACCTGCCTGGCTGCCTTGGGCTCACCGTCTCACCATCCTGGGCTCAAAGCCAGCATCCAGTGGGTGAGGGTTGCAAGGCAGGACCCTGTTAGATCCCAGGGCTCCCCAGGAAGGGAGAGAAGGGGGGGAGTTGGGAAGAAAGGTACTAGGAAAGGAGAAAGTGATGGATGTGAAAACTAAGACAGCCCTTGGCGGAGGGGAACGTGGCTCGTCAACTCCTAGGAAGCCAAGCGGAGGTACTGAGGCAGGCATCAAACTGACCCCAAGATGCCCAATCCTACCCCAAGAGGAGATTTCTCTCTTCTTTTCCTTCCTTCCTTGTTTTGTGTTGGTTTGCTTAAGACAGGGTCTCACCGTGTGGCAGTCCTCCTGCATCAATTTCCCAAATAGCTGGGGCTGCAGGTACATGTATGACGGCACTTATTTTTTTGTTTTTAATTCACAAGAGTGTATGCTCATACACACAAGAGACAGAGGAACAGAGAGAGACAGAGACACGTCTTGCCATGCCATGATCCTTCTCCCAGCCCTCCAGCTTGTCAGAACGCTGGGCACACACCCAGCATGTTTTGGGGGAGACCAGGCCAGGGATCTGGATCTGCAGACAGCTACACAGCTTCCAGCACTGCTGTTCAATACCACTGACAGTGTCACCAAGGCTGGCCACGGCCTGTCCCTTTTGGGTGGGCTGGAAATCAAACCTGGGTCTTCCATGTGACCTTAGCCTCTCAACTCCACGAGGAATTTCTAACAGCCTCAAAGACAGTCCTCCTCTCTTCCCCTTGCGGCTAAGCTGAACATGCAGCCAAACTGCAGCAAAGCCTAAGTCAGTCCCAGGGCAGCTCACTCTGGGGACCGCCACACGTCTCTGCAGCTTCTTCCTGTTCAGCAGCCACAGGTGCAGCAAAAATTCGCTCACTGATTCCCCCCGATAACCCGTGTGCACTAAGTCCTATGTCATCTCACACAGGGAAACGGCAGAGAGGAGAAGCAACTCATCTAAGCTGCAGAGCCAGGATTTGAACCCAGGGAAAGGAATCACTTCCTCTGGGCCGCCCAGTTATATACTGAGTATACTGCTTACTGAGCTGTTTTATCTGTGGGGTCATCTGAAGTCATCACACATTTCTGCATAGAAAAATATTTTGGACCCAATATTTTTCCGTATTTTCCAGTTTTCCTACTCTGGCCATGAAACATATTAATAAACTTTTTTTTTTAATTAACTAGCAGGGCTGGTCCCATGGCCTGGCAGTAGTTAAGGGAACCAGATCCCAACTACAGGTTGAATCCCAGCCCCAGTAGCTTGAGAAACATACCAGAGGGGCCAGCAGGTGGCATAGTGGTTAAGGTACTGGACTCCTACATGGCTAACCATGGTTCAAGTCCCAAACCCAGTGGCTTGAAACTTATACCAGGTGTGTGTGTGTATGCCCAAGATCCCAGGAGGAGAATGAGGAGAATGGAGGTGAACAGATTGCTTCTCTCAGTCTCTCCAGCAAGTACATGCACCCCATAGCAAAAAATAAAAAGAAAAAAGAAGGAAGGAAAGAAAGAAAAGTAGAGATAAAAAGAAAGAAAAAGAAAAATATGGGACCAACAATTGGCGTAATGGCTATGCCAGTGGACTCCCATGTAGTCAACCGTGGTTCAAGTCCTGGACACGGTGGCTCAAACTCATGCCGGGCATGTGTACATGCATACCCAACATCCCGAGAGGAGAATGGAGGAGACGGGATTGCAGCATGGCCATCCCCACTGGGAGGTGATTTCTCTCTTTCTGTCTCTCTGTCTCTCTCCGTCTTTCTGGTGAGCGCCCGTGCCCTCTAGCCAAAAAAAAAAAAAAAATCTCAAAAAACAAGAAAAACAAAACACCAGATGCATGAGTGTGTGTGTCCAAGGTCCCAATAGGAGGGAGAAATGGAGAAGGGATTGCAGTGTGCCCACACCCCTTGGGGGGGTGCTATCTTCCTCATTCTCTCCCTCCCTCAGCCTCTTTCTCAAACTGTTAAGCACACACACTCTCTTCCAATTAAAAAAATAATGAACTCGCAGCCAGCTCAGTGGCACAGCAGTAATGTACTGCTCAAGCTAAGCTGGATCCATACAAGAGGACACGGGTTTGGTTCCCTGGTCTACCTGTATACACTAGCACATGCACCCGTGGCCCTGACCGGGAAGGTGGGGGGGGGGGATCACAGCATGAGACTCTGTTGCGGGTGCCTGCCCCCACCACTCTCTCACACTGTCATGTAAGAACCAAAAAATAAATAAGCACACAGCAACAAAAAACCTTACAAGAAACCCCAGGCCCATTTTCTAGCCATTACTCAAAACATCAGCCACAAAACAGCCCCTCCTACTTGGCCTGCACCACCCCCCTCCAGGCACCCCAGTAGAAAAAAAAAAGCCAAATGCGGGTGACCTCAGCCCTCATTTTCCATTTAGGTAACAAAGTTCCTCTTTTCTCATCCCAGAGCACAGCCTGATCGAGGTGATCAGTCAGCAGGGCCCTCATCACAGGCCATTTTCACATCCTGGTTTTTCTGGACATTTCCTGGGGCTCGGAGGCAGACACTGGCCCAGAAACAAAGATCTGAGAGCCGCACGTGGGCCAGTAACCTTGATTGGCTTCTAAGCACATGACCTTGGTCACAAGAGGAGCCAGGCCCGAGTGGGTAGGGGACTCCAGAACCCAATCGCATCCCCACCAGCTACAGCAAAGCCAGTGCACAGTAAAGACAAGGGACTCAAAACACACAACTCCATCCTTAGAAAGAATAATAATAACCATTGTTTCTCTCTGTGCCGGGCACGGCTGAGTCGCTTACACAGATTAATTTACTTTATCTTCACAACGACCCTAGGAGGTGGGGGCGTTTTTGGCTCCTGCCCTCATTTTACAGCTGAGGAAACTGAGGCACAAAGGGCACCATGGCCTGCTCAGAGTCACAGAGTTAGCTGACCAGCTGGGAGGCCAGTCTCCTCTGGCCTTGGAAAACACAGAAGCTACCTACTTCCTACTCGTTACACCGAGACCCTTCTGCTCCGTGAGTCCTCCCCCCTAGCTGGCCAGGCTCCAGGGCTGGTCCCATGGCACCTCCAGAAAGTGGGGTATTCAGGAAGTCCAGGAATTCAGAGGGAGGAGGGGCAGAGGAAACCTGCAAGGCCCAAGACTGGGGAAGGAGGAGGTACTGGCCAACAGCCAAGGCCAACCACCACCATCCCCACACAGCACCCAACCACCTGGCAATTTCTGCAGCAAGAAGTCCTTGGAATGAGAAGAGGCCTCATTCCAAATGCGCCTCTTAAGATAAATGAACAGAGGACACCCCAAACAACTAGCCATTCACTGCCAGCGGCCATCAATAAAAGACATCCTGACACAGAATCTCCTGTATGGTAACCTATGTTTCTCCCTTCTTAATGCAGGAGAAGAAAACAAACAAGGAAATACTCTGGAGTCACAGCAGTGGTAGACCAGATCTCCAGGGGACCCTCACAGAAAGCATCTGGCTGCTATTACACCTGACCCAAGGCTGAGGGATCCACAGGTTTTCCTCTGCCCTTTAAACAGAGTGCAAAAGCAAATACCCTCCCCTCACGCCCAGAACCCCAATGCAAAACACATGTGCTATTTCTAGCCCTGGAGTCAATCTCCAACCCCATTGGCTAAGAGTATGAGGCCTTCCAAAGTATGGTTAGTTGTTCAACCAACATGACCCCACGCCCCCCCCCAAAAAAAAAAAAAAAAGTCTTCTAGTGAGGCCCTCAGGATGTCGGATGTTCAAACACCCCAAATGCAGCCCAAGGACTAAAAAAAGATCACAAAACAGGGCAAAGAGGTAGGTCTGGACGTTAATCACCAGGTTCTAAGAGCCAAGGGTGTTTCCCCTGATTCGTAAACAAAAGGGGGAAACCGATCCTGTCCAGATTGGCCTATGGTGTTTACCAATATCCAAGATGGCATGACACGGGAGTGCCCTCCTGGAACCCAGGCAAATCGCATTACAGTGAGGCCCAGGACCCTGGGGATTAAACCACAGAAAGTGACTGGGGAGCCAGTCACAGCGGCAGAGTGCAGAACATGCTGGGGTGCAACCGCGGGGCATCCCCAGAGTGGAGTCTGGCGTTTCAGCGTCCAGGGAACGCAATCCTGGGTTCCTCAACTGTACCCCAAAACCGACCCCAGAGTCCGGCAGGCCACGTCAGGGGTGAGCAGTCACCTTTCTCTCCCGGTCCTCCCCCGCTCCCCAAACTTCTCCCAGAGTATTTAAGCAGAAGGGGAAACATGACAAACACACGGAACCGCAGGAGAGCAACGTGGATGTGTCGGGGTCGGGGGAGGCCAAACCCCACGCGAGGCAGCGGGAAGTCCCTTCTACAGCCTGAGATCCTCCCCAGCTCCAAGGGGGCGTATTGGTGAAAGGGGGGACCCCCAACTCACAAAGGAGATGACAAACAGAAGCAGAGACACCCCCCTCACTGCCCCAATCTCGTGGCCCCTTCCTAGAAGGTCGTTTTTAGCTGAGAGAGGGGGCCCAAAGCTGGAAGGGCCCCTCCCGCGGGCTCGGCCCCTTACCCCCTCCGGAGCCCCGGGCCGGCACACGACCTCCACGCCGGGCTCCCCGGAACTGACTCCCGCGAGGCCCCCCCGGGG
>NW_006159657.1:6450175-6453773 GCF_000334495.1 Tupaia belangeri chinensis | reverse complement strand
CCGGCCTGGCCCCCTGGGCACCCCCCACCCCGGCGTCCCCGCCTGGAGACCCACGGGCTGGCCGCCTGGCCCGGCTCTGCCGCGTGCAGTCTCAGCCCGGGGCGGGCAGGCCCGCGCAGGGGGTGCTAACCCTCTAGAGGTGGCCAGGAGCTTTGTGTCCAACCTGGGACCAGTTTCGAATCCTGTTATCAAGCGGTAACAATAACAAAAGGGAGAACGACGTGAACGGAGCCCTCTCCGAGCCCGGGGTGTGCTGAGTACCGCGTGTCCTCACCGTGTACTTCCCTCTCAGGAAGGAAGAGAGCCAGTGCAGGGAGGGGAGTGATCTTTCGGGGGTCACCTGGCTCACGGGCAGGCTGCCTCCAGAGCTGACTTAGAAGATGGCTACTCTTACTAATCGCCCTTTACAGTTAGGGATGATGAGGCTCAGAGAGGTGGAGTAACTTGCCCAAGGTCACACAGCAATTAGTGGAAGTGAGATTCAAACCTAGAACTAGTCGGACTCCAGAGCACTCATCTCAAACAGCTATCTTCTCAGGTGTGCGCAAAGCATCTTGGCTGCTTCTGGACCTTCTCTGAGCACCACCCAGGAAATAACCATGTTGTTGATTCTCACCCAGGGGGTTAAGAAACTGAGGCCATGGAGCTGGTAGGTGGTATAGTGGGTAAGGAACTGGACTCCCACATAGCTGATGGCCGTTCCAGTGTAGACCCAGCGGCTTGAAACACGCCAGGCGCGTATGCCTGTGTGCCCGAAATCCCAGGAAGAGAATGGAGAAGGGAAGATTGCAGCATGGCCATCCCCCCTTGGAGGCGATTTCTCCGTTTTCTCTCTGTCTCTCTATAGCAAAAATCTCTTTAAAAAAAGAAAAGAAAAGAAACTGGGCCTAGGGATAAAATAATTATTTTATCCCAGATTTTTATAATTTATTTATATTTATTATTTATTTATTTACTTATAATTCCCAGCTATGGGGCTTCCTAAGACTGTGCTCAGCCATTTACACGAATTGATGTGTGTGAACCTCACAACTACCCCAGGAGCTAAGTACTGTTAATAGTATTATCTCCATTTTGTAGATAAGGAGACAGGCCCTGAGAGGTAGAGTACTATGTGAGGAATTATTTCTTTGTGAGTGATTAAACCAAACTTTCAACCCAGGCAGTCTGAGGAGGGAAAAACATATATGCTCCTAACCATCAGACCATAGTGCCTCAGAAAGTGTAAGATGCAGGCAAAGGCCAGGCCACCCCGGGGCTGGAGCGTGGGGTTTGGGCTTTCACAGTTCGACCGACTCGGCATTTCCTGTGTCCTCTCCTCCTTAAATCCGATTCCCGTATATGGTTTCCATTATGTGTGTGTGTGTGCGTGCGTGCGCACACAACAGCTGCACTAAATAAAACCAAAACCGTGTTTAGATTTGAAACCTGCTTCCCCCACCCACCATGACCAAGAGACCTAGGAGAAGAAGAAGGAGAAGAGAGAGAGGCTTGTTATCTTTGTTTGGTTTGGGTTTTGCTTGGTCTGGGTCCCCCTGAAGTGAGCATTTTTAAGAGAGTTTTGTTATAGGGCACGTGCACGCACTTGCCAGAGAGACAGGGAGGCAGAAAGAGAAGATGGCCACACTACAATCCTTTCTCCTTCATGATCCACTCAGGATTGTGGGCACACACGCACACGCCCCCAGCACAAGTTTCAAGTCGCTGGGTCCAGCACTCAAACTGTGCTCAGCCACGTGGGAG
The DNA here is from genome assembly GCF_000334495.1 of Tupaia belangeri chinensis. NCBI lineage: Eukaryota > Metazoa > Chordata > Mammalia > Scandentia > Tupaiidae > Tupaia > Tupaia belangeri. Next base: position 6,452,030 of record NW_006159657.1, on the reverse strand, counting down.
TGCAGCGACATAACCATCATGCCACCTGCTGGCTCCCAGGGAGAGTTTTTAAGGGATTCCCTTAGGACGAGAATGCTGGTTGTGCAGTTGCGTTGACGTTTGCAGAGTCAGTGAGTATTTGTTGAGCCTCAGCTGTCTGTCAGGTGTCTCCAGAAATAAGACAAAGTTACTGCTTTTATGGTGCTTAAAGTGTTGGGTGGGAGGGGCCGGCAAGTAGTGTGGTTAGAGACGCGGGACTCCCACATAGCTGACCACAGTTGAGTCCGTGGACCTGGTTCGCTCTTGCTCTTGCTCTGTCCCTCTCTAGTCAAATTTAAATAAATAAATAAAGTTAAATCAAATAATTCTTTAAAGAAAGTATTGGGTAGGTTTAAAAGCATTTTTATGGTAGGACTGCAGATATAGAACAATCAAATGAAGAAACTGTCATAAGAGTTAGGAAAGAAAAAATAGGCTCTCTAATGGGGTAGAAGTCAGGGAAGGCTCCCTGGAGAAAGGGGCTTTTGAGATGAGACACAAGCAAGAAGTCTGGGAGTCCTGAGGCCTAGGCTGTGTTCTAGGCTGAAGAAAGCAGTTTATGGAAAAGCCAAGCAGCAGAGAAAGTTCCTGGAGGATCCAAAAGGCAAACCACCAGGCAGGAATTCAGAGAAGAAAGCAGAAGGGATCCATCTTGGACAGAGGGGTTAGAAGAGACCAGAGCGTGCAGAATTTTGCTGGCCAGGAAAGGAGTATCGGGGAGCCACTGACAAATTTTAGGCAGAGTAAGAGACAGAGTTAGACTTCTTTCCATTTTTATCCAAACTCTTTCGCTCATTCATTCTGTCAACAAGTACTTATTGAGCAAGCATATGAAAAGATGTTCAACATCATTACTCATCGGGGAAATGCAAATAAAACCCTGGTGAAATGCCACTACACACCCAGCAGATGAGTGTGGGCAGAAGGCAATGTAGCTAGAATGCTCACGGAATTCTGTTGTGGAAGTGTAAATTGGTTCACCTACTGTGGAGAGCAGGCAGTTTCTACTGAAGCTAAACATACCACCACATAGTGACACAGCAGTTCTTCCTCTCCAAGAGAAAGACATGCCACGGCTAGCCAAAGACGTCTACAGAAACGTCCACAGCAGCAGTGCTTCCTAAATCTTACAAAACCTAACGCGGAGCAAAAGAAGCCAGACACAAAGAGCACATTTTCTGTGGTCCCACGTGTATGACTGATGAATGGAATAGGCAACATTAAGATAGATTGCTGGAAGACCGCATCCTGGTCTTCGTTGCAGTTGTTGACTAGACAGGGATCTATCTGTTGGGGAGAGGGAAATCCCCTATAACTTGAGAAAGAGAGAGACAGAGACCATGGGAGGGAAAGTGAGAAGTCGCCCGTCAGGGAGAATGCCCCCACCACAATCCCTTCTCCTCCATTTTCCTTCCAGGATCTTGGAAAGCAGAAGGGATCCATCTTGGACAGAGGGGTTAGAAGAGACCAGAGCATGCAGAATTTTGCTGGCCAGGAAAGGAGTATCGGGGAGCCACTGACAGTGTACATGTACCTGGCATGAGTTTTAAGCCACTGGGTCTGGAACTCAAACCATGGTTGGCCATGTGGGAGTCCAGTGACATAACCACTACACAATCTACTGGCCCCTCCCCCCAAAAAAGATTTTTGTACTTTGCTCTGTGAAAGTTATACCTTGATTGAAAATTTTAAAATAGGCCCAACCAGACCAGCAGGTGGCATGGTGGTTAAAGGCACTGGATCCCACATGACCAACTTTGTGGTTGGTGTCCTAGACCCAATGGCTTGGAAGACATGCTGGGGACATTTTCCTGCATTCCCAAAATCCTGAAGGGAG
>NW_006159657.1:6421861-6450009 GCF_000334495.1 Tupaia belangeri chinensis | reverse complement strand
GCCGCAATCCCTTCTCCTCCGTTCTCCTCTCGGGATCTTGGGCACGTACGCACACGTGCCCGGCGTGAGTTTTAAGTCACCGGGTCCGGCACGCGAACCGCGGTCGACTACATGGGAGTCCAGTGACATAGCCATTACGCTAACTGCTGGTTCCCTGGGGGGGGGGGTAGATTTCTCACTTTCCTTCTTTCTGTCTCTCTCTAGCAAGCACATACACCCTGTAGCAAAAATCTAAAAAAAATAAAATAAAATAAAATAAATAGGCCCAACCACGGTAATACATGCTGGTTGACCCTGCTCCTTCACAGGCTGAGACCACATAAAAGACCTGGGTTCAACTCCTGGCCCACCCTAAAAGATTAAAAGTGATACTTCTGTAGCCTTACCTACTTGGGAGGCTGAGGCAGAGGAATAACACCATAGTGAGACCCTCTCTAAAACAATAATAATGATAAATAAAAAATAAATTAACTGAATAAGATAAAAATATTTATTGGGGGCCTACTAGGGACCAGATGCTGTCTTACGTGCTTGTAGACATAGCAGTAAAGAACAACAACAAAAGATGACCTGCCTTCGTAAGAAGGCACAGCAAGTGATAAACCAAACAAGTCAGCCTACCGTTTTCCAAGAATGGCAACTGAGGGCTAAAGGGATGAGGCAACTTGTCCCAGACCCCAGAGCTGGGCTGTGGCAGAGACAGGCTCAGCTCTGCTCCTAACCACCAAGCCTTTCCGTGCAACTCTCTTGGTCACAGACCCCAACTGCTCCATTTAACTTCTAAGCCCCTCCTCTTCATCTGGGGCTCTTGTATAATTACTAACATCCTTAGACCAAGAGACTCTGGGCTCTGTGCCAAACCTGTTCAACGGACAGCAAAGTCAGATGCAAAAAAAAAAAAGAGGCACGCTGCAATCTTTTCTCCATGTCTTCATCCCATCAGGATTGGACGCACAGGCTCACAGGCCTAGCATTTTTTCAAGCTGCTGGGGAAGGAGTCAAACTGTGGCCAACCACATGGAATCCAGCTCCCTGTGCACAGTGATAAACCACTCCCCTGCAAGGCTGACCCTCTGGGTGTACTTTGAAGGAAGAACTAATAAGATTTGCTGGCAGATCAGAAGCAGGGTGTGAGAGAAGGAAGGGCACCATGAACAACCGCAGGGCTTTGGGCCTGAGGCAACTAGAGAAGGCCTGACACTCTGCTGTCTCCCAGCACCCACACAGAGCTAGGTCCACACTGGGCTCTCAGCAAAAGCCTCCGAGTGAATGAAGGATGGCAAAGTGCAGAGAGAGTGCCAGTTTGGATTTGATTCTGAAAACAGAGAGGAAAACAAACAGGATCCTTCTGCTCCCAGTGCTCCACTCCGAACCATGGCCAAGAGAGGATGCGGGAGGAAATGAAGGGGTGAGGGAGAAGGCAGAGGAGAGGAGGTGTGGGTGGTGTAAAACCCAATGAGGGAATAGCCCCCAGAAATAAGAAATCGTTGAGAACAGATCAATGGTGCTGCACCTCCAATGCCTGCTACCTAAAGCCACCGTCGTCCTGGCTCTTAGCACCGCTGTCATGTTGACTCTCAAACTGTACACACCCAGAGCCTGACCTAATATGTGCAGAGCTCTGCACAGCTGACAGCCAGCCACCGTGAGAAAGAAGCCCTGAGAAGCTGAAGGGCAACCCCTAGGGTTCACCGTCTCCGCAGAGCAACAACCAACCTTCCGATGGCTTCTTTCTTTCAACAACAGTGATAGTAAGAGCGAGTCTTAATGAGTATGTGCTCTGTGGCCCTCACTTGATCTCCACGAGTTAGGGGGACTGTGGTTATGCTGGTCTCACGGAAGGGAGATGGAAACACAGAGGTGTTTGACCCGGGAGCCACCACCTTCTTCTGCTGCCAGGTCCCTGTGCTAAATCAACTGGAGGTTAAAGAAGACTTTTCATAAAAAGGGATTGAGATCCCTAGTTGCATTGATGGGACCAAATTCCTTAAAGCCTAGCAGAAGGCCCAGGTTACTAAGCCCAACGGCCTGCAGTCAGGGCTTCTGAACCTGAGTTCTTCAAGGGGCAAGTGCAAGGATGAGTTTTTGGTTTTGATTTATGCCCCCCCCCATTTAACTGTCAAGGGGTGTGCATGCACTCTCCAGAGAAAGAGAGAGAACTCCCCCCCTAGTGCGGTGTGGTCATGCCACAATCATTCTTCCTCCATTTCACTTGTGTGTGGTGTGTTTTTCAAGTCGCCAGGGCCAGAATTTGAACTCTGGTCATCCATGTAGGATCCAGTTCCCAATGTACAGCTCTTAACCAGTGCTCTGGGGGACCAACTCTGGTTTAATTTTTTGTAAGCACATTGTAAATATTTTTAATAATTATTTTATTTTATTTATTGTTATTCTTCATTTTGACCAGAGAGAGAGAGAAAGCAAGCTGCCAGGTCCGGGACTTGAACCACAGCCAGCCATGTGGGAGTCCAGCGCCCTAATCACCATGCCACCTGCTTTCCCCTGCACACTGTAAATTATATAGAGAGGTGCTTACCACCTCACTTCAAGAATCATTACCATTGTGTCGTATTTGCTTCTATACATGTGTAATATATTGATTTTCCTTCTGAAACTACTTCCAAGTCATTACACTTCCTGAGACTTTACTGCCTGAGTATTTTTTTTTTTTTTTGGAGAGGTTTTTGCTGTAGGGCGCGTGCGCTTGCCAGAAAGAGAGAGAGAGACATAGAGACAGAAAGCGAGAAATCACCCCCCAGGGGGATGGCCACGCTGCAATCCCTTCTCCTCCATTCTCCTCTCAGGATCTTGGGCACACACGCACAAGCGGCTGGCGTGAGTTTAAGTCACCGGGTCCGGGACTCAAACCGCAGTCGACTACATGGGAGTCCAGTGACGTAGCCATTATGCTAACTGCTGGTCCCAACTGCCTGAATATTTTAGTAAGCGCTTCTAAAAGATAATGACATTCACTTATTAGGTTGTCGGGAAAGTCATGACGTATTTTTCTATGTTTTCTACACAAAAATGTGTCATGACTTTCCCAACAACCCACTACATAACCACAACCCCTGCATCACACCTAACAAAATTCCCTAATATCATCTAAAGCCCAATCCATATTCAAATTTCCTCAATTCCACCAAAATGTCCTTTTGAAAACAATTATTTTAGATTTTTGCCATAGGGTATGTGCATTCACTGGAGAGAAGCAGAGACAGTGAGAGAGGGAAAGTGAGAAATAATCCCCCTGGGGGTGGAGGGACACACCTCAATCCCTTCTCCTCCATTCTCCTCTTGGGGTTTTTGGACACATACACACATGCCCCCAGCGTGTTTTTCAAGCTGCCAGGTCTGGGACTCAAACTGTACGGTCAGCCATGTGAGATCCAGCCACCTTAACCACCATGCCACTGGTTAGCCACAAAATATCCTCTTTTTTTCCCCTTAAGATGTAATAATTAGGTTGTTAGAGACTTGTATTTATTTTATTTTATTTATTTGTTTATTTATTTTTTGGCCAAAGAGAGACACAGAAAGAAAGAAGGAAAGTGAGGAAGCAAGCCACCAGGTCTGGGACTTGAACCATGGTCAGCCATGTGGAAGTGTTGAGCACCTTAACCACCATGCCACCTGCTGGTCCCCAAAATATCCTTTTTACAAAACAGATGCATTCCAACTGGGGCCTGATCAGAGAGCCACCAGGGACAAAGCTGTAGTAAGGCAAAGCCAGGGTTAGTCACTCATGGAGAGGGCGAGCACGCCATTACACGTGGAGCTACTGCACGTGGTGACACAGAGCAGATCGGGGTGGAGAGGAAGATTGGCTTGAGGCACGCAGTGCTCTCGGAGGTGAAAATATTCTGTCTCTTTTTTTTTAAGTTAGCTTATTCCTGTCCTCCACGAGGGCAAGAACAAAGAGAGACAGAGACAGCATCCCTGACGGGGTGCCGACTCCATGGTCCACCAAGCTCCAGCCAGCTCCAGACCGTGGGCATGCGTATACCCAGTGTATACATATACTCAGGGAGGAATCTGGAGACAATCTGAACTATCCCACATGGGTCAGCCTCACAGAATGCCACTTTTTAAAAAATGTTTTATTTTTAGTCCCTCCTTTTAAAAAAATATTTTTATTTATTATTTTTATTATTATTTTTATTTGACCAGAGAGACAAAGAAAGGGAAAGTGAGAAAGTAAGCTGCTAGGTCTGGGACCCAAACCGCAGCCAACCATGTGGGGGTCCAGCGCCCTAACTACCTTACCATCTGCCAGCCCTAACCCTCTTTTTGCTTACTTTAAGTTTATTGATTTTATTCATGATAGAGAGCATGAGTGCATGCATGAGAGAAAAAGAGAGAAAAGTGTCAGGGTCTTGACACCCCCTGATCCCCTTTCCCTCCAGCTTGTCAGTATCCTTCTTGGGCATGCATGCACATACCTGGCGTATTTTCAACCCCACCCGGGGATCGAAGCCACAGTTGACCATATAGTCTTCCACACTGCAGTTTCGTTTGCTATCCTGTGTGCCACCAGGCTGGGCCCGGAGGCATAGCATGTCGCCTCTGTGCTGCTGTCCAGCACCTCTTTCTAATTTTTTTTTTTAAGAGATTTTTGCTATAGGGCGTGTGTGCTTGCCAGAAAGGCAGAGAGGGACAGAGAGATGGAAAGTGAGAAATCACCACCACACACCCCCTTCCAGATGGCCACACCACAATCCCATATCTTCCATTCTCCTCTTGGGATTTTGGGCTCACACGCACATATGCCTGGTGTGAGTTTAAGCTGCCAGATTCGGAACAGGAAGGATGGTCAACTACGTGGGAGTCCAGCAACCTAACCATTACGCCATGTGCTGGTCCTTGGCACCTCTTTCTATATCTTAAGTGTGATAGATACATACATTTGTCAGAACCTATCGAAGGGGATACTTAGAATGGGTGCATTTGTTGTGTTGAATCTAATTGGTCCAATTGTCAAATTGGATGATATCTCAATAAAGGAGCAAGAGAATCTGGTTAGACCTTAGCTCCTGTATGCTGCTTCTTTCCGAAATTGATCTGCCTGAGAAGTGCCTGAGGCCCACCCAAGGTATCCCTTTCTCCATAATTGTCCTTTCTCCTCTTCATTTTATTCTTCTCACTGTGTTCTCATAGGGCAAAGAGTGGAGGGATCTCTCTGAAGTCTCTTTAAAACACGCATAAATCCCATTAATGAGAGTGGAGCCCTCGTGACCCTATCACCTCCCAAAGGCACTGCCTCTTCATATCATCACCTGGGGGTGGGGGGATTTCAACATGTAAATTTGGGGGAGACACGGACATTCTGAGTCCTCCCACCCCATGGAGCAGGTGCCTGTATCTTTCCCAGTCACAACATAAGACAGAGGGTTTACTCTCCAGAAAAAGACAAATTAGAGAGGATCGAGATGCAGCCGAGACACAGCAGAGGCTAGAGCGAGTTAGGGACTGAAAACACGAGGAGGATACTCAAGAAGGTGGATCCCCACGCTCCCCCCCACTTAACTCTTACAGTGACGGTGGTCTGAGCCCTCAGAAATAGTCAGGCTAGACTAGCAACAAACATTTTTACCTTACAATATTAAACTACTAACATGAATCATTTGCTCAAGCCACATGTCTAGAGGGATTGCATTTACTCTGTCTGACAAACAGCCATGGTTTGAAAGGTGAGTGATGACCATACCCAAGAGAAAAAGGAGATTTGGAGGGTCCCATGGTGGTCATGAAAGCCTGGAAGTCATCATTCTTTCCTTTTTTTTTTTTTTTAGGTGAAACTCACATGACATAAAGCTGAACATTTTTTTCTTTTTTTAAATGTATTCATTTTACATACTTTCACTGAACATCACCACAGCATACAAAATGTGATTTTCCAGCTAGAATACACTGTAACAGGGCTTAATCATACATGTTATCATCAACAAATAATTTTCCATTTCTTGCTTCATATATATATATATATATTTCTCTCCCTCTGCCCCATTTCCCATCCTCCTCCCACCCTGTCTCTGGTATCTGCAGTTGCTTTCCATTCCTTTATTCTTTCCCACATTGTATTGATTCACAAAATATCTTAATTAATCTAAATACTTTCAATAGTAAGTCTGGCTGATATATACATAACTGTGAACAAAAGTTGACTTTAGGCATGAAACTGTGGGTAGAATGAATATACTATAAAATAGCACAGAGCTGAGGCTATATAGCTTACTGGGGTTACTAAATAGGTATTTTTACATACATTTTTTTAACTTCAAGAAAGGCAGTTTTGGGAACCAGCAGTTAGCATAATGGCTATGTCACTGGACTCCCACATAGTCGACCACGGTTCGCGTCCCGAACCCGGTGGCTTAAAACTCACGCCGGGCGCGTGTGCGTGCATGCCCAAGATCCCGAGAGGAGAATGGAGGAGAAGGGATTGCGGTATGACCATCCCTCCTGGGGGGTGATTTCTCGCTTTCTGTCTCTATGTCTCTCTCTGTCTGGCGAGCGCACACGCCCTATAGTGAAAATCTCTCCAAAAAAACTCAAAAAAAAAACAAAAAAGAAAGAAAGGCAGTTTTGGCTTTAATAAATCAAAATTTAAAAATATTAAGAGAACTTTGCTTAATACTTAAATCCAGGAAACAGGTTAGGATTCTGTTCGAATAGTAGGCACATAGACCTGTCCACAACTTGAGAGAAGACCAAACCCCTTAACACTGGAAAACAAAGCATCGAAGGTCAAAGCTAGCCATTTTAAAGTGTAGAACTCATTGATATTTGAGACATTCACCATGTCGTGCAGCCACTGACTTGTTGTAGCTCCAAATCGTGGGCCTCACGCCGAAAGGCGGTCCTGTACCCATCTTCCAGCCGCTGAGCTGCATTTTCTCTCTATGCGTCGATCTAGTCCGGATGTTTGACATACAGTTGTTCCTCACTATTTTCTGAAGTTTTCTTCTCACTAAAATGTATTTGTAATCTCAAAATCAATACTCAAGGTGCTTTTGTGGCTCCTTGCTGAGATCCACAGAAAGCCTGGGAAACCGAGGTTGAACAAGGTGACACGCTGTATTTGTATTTCAGCTCTCCTGGACAAGGTTGGCCGCCACGTCTCCCCCATCTTGTGCTCTTTACTGGCGATCAGCCGACATGATATTAGCATGCTAACGATCTGAGGAAAGGTGGCTGGGTATGTTTAGATGCTGTTGCAAACACAGACTCTCTGAAAGATGTCACCGGACACTGTAGAGTAGGTGTCTAGAAGGAAAGGTGTGGCAGTCCAGAGACTAATTTTTCACCTCTTTGTTGAAACAGAATTTTGTTTAACTTTGTGCATGTATAAATTATTTAAAAGCATGCTCATGGTAAAATAGAATGTGGATTCAAAAATATGTATTGGGGCCAGCAGGTGGCATGGTGGTTAAGGCACTGGATTCCCACATGACTGACCACGGTTTGAGTCCCAAACTCAGTGGCTTGAAAATCACAGGTAGAGAGATAAATAAATAAAGGTTAAAGAAAAAGAAGAAGGAAAGAAAGAAAACTGTATAATACAGGAGGACTGGGTGGTGTTATCTTACTGTGGTTTTAATTTACAATCCCTGACCTCAGTGAAACTGAGCACTACTTCATATGTTTATGGTCCATATCAATTTCTTTGGTTTTGAAAAAGTGTGTTGGACAGGTCTTGTAGCCTTGCAGTTAAGGGAGCTGGATCCACATGGCCAATCCTGCTATACGAGTCCCAGGCCTAGCAACTTGAAAAACATGCCAGATGTGTGTGCATAAGTGCCTCACAGGATAGAAAAATGGATGAGAAGGGACCAGCAGATGGCATAATGATTACATTGCTGGACTCCCATGTAGTGGACCGTTTGAGAGTCCTGGGCCCAGCAACTGAAAACTCACACCAGGCATGTGTGCATGTGTGCCCAAGGTCCTGAGAGGAAAATAGAGAAGGGATTATGGTGTGGCCATCCCCCTGGGGAGTGATTTCTCACTTTCTGTGTCTCTTGTCTCTCTGGCAAGTGCTCACACCCTATAGAGAAAGCTCTCTTATAAAAAAGGGGGGGGGGACAGCAAGTGGCATGGCATGGTGGTTACTGAGCTCCCACATGGCCCACTATAGTTTGAGTCCCAGACCTGGTGTGTCTTGCTTTCTCATTTTCTCTCTCCCTCTCTCTCTCTCTGTGTGTGTGTGTGTGTGTGTGTGTGTGTGTGTGTGTGTGTCTGATCAAACTGGAAAATAATAATAATAATAAATAAAGTTAAATAAAATAATCCTTTTAAAAAAAAGAAAAATGGAGAAGAGATTGTGGTGTAAACACCCCATGGTGTGTGTGTGTGTGTGGGGGGGGTTCTTTATTTGTCTCCTCTGTCACTTTCTGGCAATCACACATAACTGCTGGCAGATAAAATTAAAAAAAAAAAAAGACATGCTAAAATCCTGGGTTTGAGGACCAGCATATGGTTAATGGTTACGTATCTGGACTCCCACATTGTCAACTGCAATTTGAGTCCTGGACATGGGAAGCTTGAAACTCATGCTGGGTACATGTGAGTGCATGCTCAAGATCCAAGCAGAGAACGGAGGAGAACGGATTATGGTGTGGCCATCCTCCCAGGGGGTGATTCCTCACTTTCTGTCTCTTTCTCTCTAGCAAGCACATGTGCCCTATAGCAAAAAAAACTCTCTAAAAACAAACAAAAAACTTGGGGTTTTTTTGGGGGGGGGTCAACTGTCTGTCTTTTTCTTAATGATTTCAAGGAGTTCTTCATTTGGTTTAGGTATAGACGCTTTGTCACTTACATGCTTTGCAAATATCTTCCACTGGTTTGTAATCTTTTTTAGCCCTCTTTTGAAAAGAGTTTCTAAATTCAGCTTTGTTTAATATATCAATTTATTTCTTTACTGCTATTCTCTTTATAAGTTTCTATATTATAAGAATCGAATTTCTCATTTTCTTCCTCTCTCCCAAGTGCCTAGCCACTATGTCCCCTTCCATTCTCATAATAGTTTTGAAATCAGATGTCAAAGCTGATATTTTTCTTGGGATTGCTTTTTGTTTGTTTTAAACTTTTATTTTAAGTAGTTATTAATTACAGCATTTGAAGGGGAGGCTCCAAACCCAGGTGAGATAGAATACTCTAGAATGGACACATGGGGCTGCTGAAAAATAAACTGTGTAGCAACACCTTCATATTCTGAGTTTTCCAATCCATTGAACATGTTTAAATAAACATCTCTGTTCATTTAGATCTTCTTTATTGTCTCCCATTAAGATTTTTACAAGCATTTCTAAAGAGGTTTTGTACATCTTTTGTGAGATACAAGATCTTTTTATTGGGTACTCTTTGGAGGCAGGAGGGAGACTTTAACTTTGCACCTTTTTGAACTGTTTGGAATGTTTTAACCACATCATGTATTTTTCAAAATAAAAGTCATTAAGACTTTTTAAATAAAGGTCATTAAGATTTTGAATCAGTCCTCTATAGTCCTAGTTCAAAGAGCAAAACTAGAAACCGGCACACAGTGGAAAGTCCCTTGCTCCTGTGCCCATTCATATATGCCCTCCCCTCCCCAGTAGATAGCTGCTCTTATTGGTTCCTTGCTGATCCTCCTGGAATTCTTCAAGCACATGCCCGCAAATGCCTATTTACTTTTTTCTCAAAATATTTGGTGTCTGGAAAGTCTTGGTGTATTTCTGCATTAATATATATATGTATATATATGTCACGATGTTTCCTACAACCCCATAAATCTCAAACACTGTGCGTCTTTTTGGCAAAAATCTCTGTAGCCATTTTTGCAGGGACAGAGAGAAAATGTGGACCCAGTAATGTTCGCAGTCAGGCGAGTCTGGAATCTCAACCCGTGCTGATAAATGATCTGTGCAGGGTGCTCCCGAGGTGCATTCTGTACTCTGCACAGGCCATTTTTAACATTTTTGATCATTTATTTACCCAGAGCCAGGCCCTGTGCTGTGCTAAGCTCCTTACATTCTTGGCATCGTCTCTCTTTTTCACTTCTATAGCAACCGGGACCTAGGTATCCATCAGTTACAGGAAGCACAGTGCTTAAGGTCCATGGTACTTTCTTTTTAAATCATTTTTTATTTTCTTAATTTATTACATCTTACCAGTATTGTCTCTTAGAAGGGCTAACACACAAACAGACTGACTAAGTGAAGAAGTGTTTTTATGAGTTAAGAAGCCACTCAGATACTTCCAGGTATTATCCTCAGTGATGCTTTTGATCTTTATTCAGGGATTCCAGGAAATAGTCCCTACAGCTACCACAAATGCAGCAAATCCCCATTCGAATCCTTTTAATAATGCACCAATGAAGGAAACATTGTTTGCAAAGCCACCCATGTACCTCCAAGCTTCATTCCGGGCCCATGGATCTCTTAGTCCTGGTGCAGCCAGCTTCTCCTGGACAGTTTCTAATGGTGTTCCTCCTATCTTCCACTGTTTATAATCTGGAAGTTCCATTTTACCATGACCATGACTGTGACCATGTTCCTGTCCATGGGCCATGACTGACGGCAATCTGACCTCTCAGGACACTCCCCCCGTTTGTTTGGTTTTTTTAAAGAATTACTTATTTAATTTTATTTATTCATTCATTTATTTTAATTTAACCAGAGAGTAAGGAAAGTAAGAAAGCAAGCCACCAGGTGCAGGACTTGAACCATGATCAACCATGTGGGAATATCCAGCACCTTAACCACCACACCACCTGCTGGTCCCAGTCTATGGTACTTTTAGCACCCTATGAAAATGTTTTAATTCTTTTAAACTCAGAAGAAAAAAATAACTCTTCACTTACTACAGTCACCTTTATATCAACATAGCCATAAAATATAACTATTTTTTTCTTATGGAGGAGGGGGACCCACAAAAATTTACAGTGTGGTCCAGCTAGCAACCCTACGAGGTTTGTACTATTGTCATACAATTTCTCCCAGGAAGGAAACTAAAGTCTGAAAAGTGACAGACAAAGTGTGGGAACAGAGCCTGGGTGGGACTTGAGCCTGGGTGACCCTAAAACTCTTAAGCTGGGCCACTGAGGGGCCAGGACTTTCATATCAGGGTATGTGTCTGGCTGGAGCTTGGGATGTTTACCCTGGAAGAAAAACACTCAGAAGAGATTTGACACAGTCCTCAAATATTTTAAGGGTTATCGTGTGAACAAAGGATTAGCTGTTTCGTATTGCTTCTGAGACTAAAGCTGGAATAGGTAAAGTGGAGTAGCAGGAAGGTGGACTTTGATCCTCTTATATAATGAGTCTAGTGGAAGAAATAAGCTCTTGGTCAGTGGTGGTTTATCTTGAAAACCGTGGATGAGAGTTTGACAAGAGAAGAATTCAAAACAAGGCTGTGTGCAGAGGATTGCTGTCTTGGGAGTGGAATTGAACGAGAACTAGATGAACTTATGTCTTCCAACGCTGATTCTGCAGTGATGGAGTTGGACAGTGACACGGTAATAAAAGGTGATGCTCTGCAAGGCTACACCCACTTGGGGAAGTTCTGGGTTCATGTCCTGAGAGCTTCCTGAATCTGCTGGGATATGTGTGCCCGTGGGCTGACTGAAGCTAGGGGTGGATGATGGCATCAAGACCTTGTTGCAGGCGTTGCCTGCTTGTCTCTGTCTCTCTCTCACTCATGGAAAAAATAAACTATAAAATCAATAGTGGGCTGACCCCATAGCTTACTGGTTCAGGGAGCCAGATTACACATGGCCATCCATGGTCCAAATCCAATTTCAAGGCACCAGTGGTTTGAACACCACACCAGTGCATACATGTGCATGCCCCATATCCAACAGGATGGAGGAATGGAGATGGGATCGTGTTGGGACTACGCTCCGTTGGGAGATGCGATCTCCTTCGTTCTCTTTTTCTCTGTCTTTCTCCGACAAGCACATGCACCCTCTGCCAACTGAAAAATAATAAAAGAAGGCAAGATTTTTAAAAAGGAAAGAAAAAGATTCTATAGTTGCAAATATTGATGTTCAACAGTATAGAGGAATTGGGACCCTCCCATGACAGCCCTAATTTCAATTCTTTTATTATACCCCCCCCCTTTTTTTTTTTGACAGGTTTTTGCTATAGGACGCGTGCACTCGCCAGAAAGACAGAGAGAGACAGAGAGAGAAAGTGAGAAATCACTCTCCAAGGGAGGATGGCCATGCCACAATCCCTTCTCCTCCATTCTCCTCTTGGGATCTTGGGCACATATGCACACGTACTCAGCATGAGTTTAAGCCACCGGGTCCGGGACGCAAACTGTGGTCAACTACATGGGAGTCCAGAGACATAGCCATTACTCCAACTGCTGGTCCCATACGCCTTCTTGTACACCACTAGTGGGAGTATAAACAGACACTTCCTTTGGAAGTGTTTTCCCCACACACACCCAGAGAATGCATATACTTGCCAGAGAGAGAGAGAAAGCATTTCCCAGTGAGGTGTGGTCATGCCACAATCCTTTTGCCTCCATTCTATCAAATGCCTGGTGCACTTTCAAGCTGCCAGGGCCATCCATCAGGAGACTTGTTAAAAGAATGACCATACATGACTGACTTATGTCGTGTAGTGTACAGTCTAGGCTCTGCTCTAAGTCCTAGGAATCCACCAAAGAGCATAAGTGACAAAGATCGTTGCCACTGTGGATGTAACCTTTGGGGAGGGTGAGAAAATGGCAGACAATAAAGAGGCATGCTTAGCAAGTAAATCACATTCGAAGGCTATAAATGGCCGTGTAGAAAGCTTGGGGATGTGGGGTAGAGATGGGGACACGTTGCAGTTTTTTTTTTCTTCCTAAAGAATTATTTTTTAATTTAATTTAATTTATTTATTCATTTATTTTCATTTGACCAGAGAGAGACACACAGAGAGAGAGGAAAAGTGAGAAAGTAAGCCACCAGGTCCAGGACTCGAACTGTGGTCGACCATGTGGAAGTGTCCAGTGCCTTAACCACCATGCCACCTGCTGGTCCCCACATTGCAGTTTTAAGTGGGGTAGTCAGGGTAAGGTGACATGTGAGCAAAAACTCGAAGTTCTTGGTGGGACACCTACCACTTCCTGTTTTTCTTTTTAAAATTATTTTATTTTTATTTATCCTGTTTTCTAAGGGGAGTATGGAGGGCTTGGCATCAAGCAGGCTCTAGAAAGACAATAGGTACTATTTATCCTAGCCTTGACATTAACAAGAGCACACAAAATGGAATTGAAGACTGGGGCACATCAGTATTCTAGTAACACTTTATCTGCCTTGCTAGAAAGGAATCAAAACATTTTGTCCAAGGGGAAGGTTCCTGCCCACATGCTCTGTTGTCTGCCTGCTTTTGTCACAATCCACCCTTTGTGTTCCCACCAGTGTAACTGCGTGAGAGAGCCTTCTTACGTCATCGGTCCCTGATAAAACCCGCAGCCCGCAGGGTCTCCCCCGTAAAGCAATGATGAAGCCATTGGTAGGGGAAGATCCCTCCCTGTATAGGAGGCGAGCAGTCAGCAGCTCCCTAATCCTGGGAGCTGGTCCATATCAAGGCTGTCGTTCTGAGTCATGGCAACAGAACACACGAGGTCCCAGAGGGCTCAGTCGCTTGCTCTCCCTGATCCCCAAGCAAGCTGTGTCCATTTCCTCCTAAAGATGGCCCTGACTTCTGAAGGGTGCCAGAGATGTACTAAAGTCTTCTCTGGCTGAGATGTTCCTTTAAGCAGAGAGAGGTGCTTCTTGAAGGGGAGAAGAGAAAAGCAGATTTCAGCACCAAGTCAGGAACAAGTGCCCTAAGAGTAGTCACTGCCCCATAAGGCGCACGGGCCAAGGCTTCGTTGGCACCCAGGGCTATTGTAGGGGCATCGAGGATGTTGGGATCCAGACTAAAGGAGAGACCACTGGGGTTTTGACATATAATAGGGGGTGGTGTCCTAAGCTGAGGACGCAGCAAAGAGAAAGGCATGGAGGCTGCTGACATGGAGCATATTCGAGCTTTCTAAGCAGTTCCCTTTGTCTGAAGGATCACGATAAATCAGAGAATAAGCAACCGGAGTAACTAGCATATAGCATTTGCTTGCCACGTGCTGGGCAGCACTGTCTAGTCCATCTAAACCCTAGGAGAAACTATCAGTGTCCCAACTCTAGAGGCAGGAAGGAGAGGCAGATAGCTTTATTTTTGCCCACATATGGCAGGGGTTGCACAACGCACCACCACTGTAATAACGATGATGGTGATCAGTACCACTCAATTAAGAGCCTACTGACATCACGTTAACCGGTGCTTCCCAATTGGGTCTCTAGCCTCTCATTTGAGAGGTATGTGAACTTAGCAGTGCACTGTTATTAAATAATAGCAGATGTTTTTATTCTTAGAAAATACAAAGTGAGGGGCCAGCGGGTGGCATGGTGGTTAAGGTGGCTGAATCCCATGTGGTTGACTGTGCTGTTCAAGACCTGGGCCCTGTGGTTTGAAAACCATGGCCAGGCACATGTGTGCACATGCCCAAAATGCCAAGAGGAGAACAGAGGAGAAGGGATTGCACCATGGCCATTCTCCCTGGAGAGTGATTTCTTATTTTCTTCTTTCTCTCTGTCTCCTGAGAAGGCTGCTCCCTACACCAAAATCTAAACAAAAAAAGAAGAGAAGGGGCCGGCAAGTGGCATGGTGGTTAAAGGCGCTGGACTCCCACATGGCCGACCATCGTTCAAGTCTCGGACCTGGTGGCTTGCTTGCTCACTTCCTCTCTCTCTCTCTCTGTCTCTCTCGGATCAAACTGGAAAATAATAATGATAATAATAATAAATAAAGTTAAAATAAAAATAATTCTTAAAAAAAAAAAGAAGGGAACCAGCAGTTAGCGTAAATGGCTATGTCGCTGGATTCCCACGTAGTTGACCGCAGTTCGTGTCCCGGACCCGGTGGCTTAAAACTCACGCAGGGCGCGTGTGCGTGCGTGCCCAAGATCCAGAGAGGAGAATGGAGGAGAAGGGATTGCGGCGTGACCATCCCCCCTGGGGGGTGATTTCTCGCTTTCTGTCTCTATGTCTCTCTCTGGCTGTCTGGCGAGCGCACACGCCCTAGAGCGAAAATCTCTCCAAAAAAAACAAAAAAAGAAGAAGAAGAGAAAAGATAGTTTGCTACGGTCAAAGTTCCAAGGGGAAGGAGTGTGCCACACGATGGGGTGGGGTGGGGGAACACATGGGGAAGCACTGGGGTTTGTTAGGAGGAAAAGGAAGAGGGAACCGTGGGCAAGAGGCTTTATCGTGGTTTCCGTGGGAAGGAACTGGAGAGGCAGGGTAAGCAGGTTTGGACTGGCCAGTTGGAATACTTCAGTGGGCTCTGGGACATGGGGGCTGCCCCTGCTTGTCTGATACCTGGCCACCGACTGGTTAGGGCAGGTGGATAGTGCCTTGGAGCATGTAAGCTCCATAGAGGAAGTGGTTGGGGGTGTGGGCCCAGGATCTGCTGGTTTCTGCTTGCAACCTCACTCGGGTGAGTTGTTTGCTATGTCTAGAAATTGGCTCATCCTGGGAGGGATAGAACCTCCAGGGTCAGCAAGATCTCTGACGTTACAGCATCAGGATACCAAAAATAAAACATATGGCTAATACATTGAATTTCAATAGTTGAAACAAGAAAAAAGAAAAGACACCCAAACCAAAAGCTAGAAGTCAGACTATCAAACTCACAGATTACATGGAAGGTAGAAAGTCTTGAAGAATCCACAGTTTGCCCCCTCACCCTCACCCCCCAGCCCCCAGAAAATAAAGAGAGCTAATAAACATTTTCAGCAAATAGTAGGATATGAGATCAATATATAAACATCAGTTAAATTTCTGTAAACTAGCAATTAACAACTAGAAAGTGAAATTCAGAAAACAATTTGATTTATAAAAGGATAAAAAATATTTAACCCCCTGGGTATAATATTTAGATGCCCCCCCCAAGCTACAAAACATTGCTAAAAGAAATTAAAGAAGACTTAGATAAACAGAAAGCTCATGCATATGGCTGAGAAAATGTAATATTGGGGTCGGCAGGTGGCATGGTGGTTGAGGGTGCTGGACTCCCACACGGCCAACCTGAGATTTGAGTCCTAGACCTGGTGACTTGCTTCCTCACTTTCTCTCTCTTTCTCTTGCTCTGTCCCTGTTTGGTCAAATTAAGATGGGTAAATAAATAAATTTAAATAAAATAATTATTAAAAAAAAAGAAAGAAAACTAATGTTGTGAAGATATATGCCAGTACTACTCAAATCAATCTATAGATTTGATGGGATCCCTATCAAAATCCCAATGTCTTGATTTGCAGACATGGAAAATCCAAATCTAAAATTCATGTGATACATTACAAGTGACTCCAAATAGCCAAACCAATCTTGAAAAGAGGAACAAAGTTGGAAGATTCACACTTGGTCATGTAAAAACTGACTATAATCCGGGGCCAGCAAGTGGTGTGGTGATCAAAGCACTGGACTCCCACATGGCTGACTATGGTTCGAGCCCTAGACTTGGTGACTTGAAAAATCATACTGGGCATGTTTGTATGAGTGTGCAAAATCCCAGGAGAATGAAGGAGAAGGGATTTTGGCATGGCCATCCCCCCTCAGGGGGTGATTTCTCACTTTCTCTCTCACAGTTTTTCTCTGTTTCTCTCCAGCGAGCACACATGCCCTATGGCAAAAACCTGAAAAACAAACAAATAGACAAAAAAACCCACAAAGCTGGGATCTAAATCTCCAATTATCAACCAGTGTGGTACTGGTATGAGGATAGGCACATCGCTCAGTAGAATAGACGGGAGTTTGGAAATAAGCCTGTCCATCCACGGGTGATTGGTTTCTGATAAGACAGCCAAGAGCATTCACTGGAGAAAGAACAGTCTCTCTGGCGAGTGGTCCTGAGATAATTAGATAGCCCCATGCAAAGTTGAGCCTTAAATTTACACCATAAGTGAAAATTAACTCAAAGTGGACCAACACCTAAATACAAATTAAAACTATAAAACATGTAGAAGACAAGGCAAATCTTCATTATCTTGAATTTGGCAATGGTTTCTCAAATATGATGTCAAAAGCACAAGTAAGAACAAAAACAGATAAATTATAACAACTTTTTCTTTTTCATTTTGCCATAAGGCACATACACTTGCCATACAGAGACACGGAGAGAGAGAGACAGAAAGAGAGGGAGAGGAAGATAGCACCCCACATCGGGGATGGTCACCGTGCAACCCCTTCTTCTCCATTTCTCCATTCTACAAGGATTTGGGGCACACACAAACATGCGCCTGGCATGTTTCTCAAGCTGCTGGGTTTAGGACTTGAACCAGGGAGTCTGCCATGTGGGATCTGACTGTCTTAATCATCAGACCATGAAGATGACTCTCATTTCATCAGAATTTAAATCTTTTGTACGCCAAAGAACACTATCAAGAAAGTAAAAAGACAATCCACAGAATGAAAAAGAAAAAAAAAAAAAACACTTGCAAATCATGTACTCAATAAGTCTCTCATATCTCTCAGAACATGTAAAGTATGTTACAATTTGACAACAAAAAAACAAAGACCTTGATTCAAAACTGGGTGGATTTGAATGGACATATCTCCAGAAAAGATAAACAAATGGCCAATAAGCACGTGAGAAAAGATCAGGGAAATGCAAATAAAATCCACAATGAGACCCAACTCCACACACCATAAGACTATATATATGCAAGATATGTACCTGAGAATTGAAAACAAGTGTTAGAACATTAACTTGTACAAAAATATTTATAGCAGCATTATTCATAATAGTCCCAAAGTGAAAATAACCCCAATGTACATCAACAAATGACTGGAGGAATAATTAGTCTACCCACACAGTAGAGTATTATTCAGATATAAAAAGGAAGGCAACACTGACGCATATTACAACTTAAAAGGACTTAGAAAAGATCATGCTATATGAGAGAACCCAGACATAAAGGTCACGTATTGTACGAACCCATGTCTGTGAAACCTCCAGAATAAGGAAATCTGTAGGCTGTGTTGGTCAGGGCCTGGGAGGAGGAAGAAATGGAGGATGATTGCTTAATGGGGTCGGTGTTTTTTCTTCATCGTGACGAAAATGCTCTGGAATTAGGTAGTGGTGATGGTTGCACAACTTTGTGAATGTGCTAAAAGCCACTGAATTATACATTTCCAAATGGTGCATTTTACGTTGAGATTTTTACTCCAATAAATGAAAACCAAAGGCCGAAAATATGACCCAACTCAGCTAAGGGCATAGACAGAATATTTTGCTGAGTGTTTCTGAGGACATTCTTCCTGGCTCTCTGGCAGAAATTCCAAAAGTTGTTCTCTTTTCTCCTCTGACCATTTTAATGTTAGAATATAATGCTCCTAACAGCTGTGGTCATCTCACCAACTGGTTTTTTTTCCCTCCCTGAGATTTTTTTTTTTTTGGCCTTAGAATGTGTGCACTCACCAGAGAAAGACAGTGAAAGGGCAAGTGAGATATCATCCCCCAGGGAGAATGTCCACACTGCAATCCTTTCTCCTCCATTCTCCTCTTGAGCACTCACACACATGTGCCTAGCGCGAGTTTCAAGCTACTGGGTCTGGGACTAGAACCATGATCAGCGATGTGGGAGCCCAGCGACATAACCGCTATACCATTTGCTGGTCCCATCTCCCCAACTCTTTTTTTTTTTTTTTAGATAAATTTTTTAAATAGGGCATGTGTGCTCCCCAGAGAGACAGAAAGCAAGAAATCACACCCTCACCCGCCCCACACCCCTTATCCCCAGGGGGATGGCGATGCCACAGTTCCTTCTCCTCCATTCTCCTCTCAGGATCTTGGGCATTCACGCACACGTGCCTGGCGTGAATTTTAAGCTGCTGGGTCTGGGACTCAAATTTTGGTGGACTACGTGGGAGTCTAGCGACATAACCATTATACCATCTGCAGGTCCTTTTTTAGTGTAACAGCTTTTTTAAAGGCAGGGCCTAATGGGAGGGCACCATCTAATCAGCCGGGAGGGAGCCTTGGAGGAACCAATAGAGAAAGTGGAAAAGTCTGCTTTCTCTTTCTCTCTGTCTCTGTCTCACCTCCCTCCCTCCTCTTGCTGTCCTCTCTGCTTTGTCAACCACGTTGTGATGCTAGTTCCAGGATTTGAACTTTCCAGCCGCCAGAATAATGAGCCAAATAAACTTCTATTCTTTCAAAATCACTCTATCTCGGGTATTTCTGTTTAGCTACACGTAACAGACCAACACAGTGTCATTCCTGGCAGGTTCTTTTTGCTCCAAGGCAAAGACGGTACCCAGTATTCAGGATTTATCTTGCCTGGCGAATGCCAACAGGAAAGAGAGAGAATCCCCTGTCCAATAGCTGCCCCAGAGACCTTGGATTTGCATCTCATTGGTCCTGCTGGGGTTACATGTCCAGTCCTGAGCCAATCATAGAGGCTGGAGGGACTGGGTGGACCACCCTGAATGGGTGGACCTGGCTCTCAGGCTGGTTTGCAGCTTCGAGGCAAGGAGTGATGACGTTGACTCAGGAGTAAATAGTCTCCCAGTGGAAAGTTCGGGTGCTATTTCTGGAAGAATGGATGATGACAGCTGAGTGGAAACCACAGACGTGGAGAGCACATGACAGACAAGATCCTGCATGACCAGCCACTTCAGATTCACTTGGTGCCTGCCCTTTTCTCTGCCCATCACTCAGACCTGCTTCTGTTCCCCAGAACAGAACCGTGCTAACGGTTCCACCTCGAGGTCTCCCCACATGTCTGTGGGGTGCTCTCTGATCTCTGTGCCTAGTTAAAGCCTCTCATCCCTCAGCTGTCCACTCAAACATCGTTTTCTCAGAGAAGCCCTGGCTGCTGTATTTTCCAGATACGGTCATGATTATTCATCTATCAAGGTGACCTTGATACTCCGCACATTGAGAAGTGTATAGTCCGTGTTCCCTTCCCTTGCATGCAGGTGAGCTTGAGGCTCCTGTGGAAATGATACTGTTACTATGTGACTTTCAATGCTAGGTCACAAAAGGGGAAAATCTTCTGCTGGTACTTCTAGGACACTCACTCTTGGAACCCAGCCACCATGCTATAAGGAAGCTCAAGCAGCCCAGGGAGGAGTCCCAAAGAGAGGAAGTAGAATCCCTGGCCATAGCCCTGCCTGAGTTCCCAGCCCCCAGTCAGCACCAAATTGCCAGCCTTGTCACCGAGCCATCCACAGAGTGGGCACCCAGAACCTGACAACAGTAAACTCAGTGACAGAAGTCACTCACGAAAGGTACATGTTGTATGCCTCCATGTATAGAGATGTCCAGAAAAGGTAGCTCTGCAGAGACAGAAAGTAAATGAATGGTCGCCAGGGTCTGGGGTAGGGGGGCTGAGAAGTGACTGCTAATAGTACCGGATTTATTTTTAGGGAAATAAAATATCCTGAGATGTAATAGTAATGGTTGGACAACTCTGTGAATATACCCAAACCATTGAATTGTCCAGTTTAAAATGTTGAATTTTATGGTATGTGAATTATATCTTTTTTTTTTTTTTAAGAGAGATTTTTGCTGTAGGGTGTGTGCACTCACCAGAGAGACAGACAGAAAGTGAGAAATCACCCCCTGGGGGGATGGCCACACTGCAATTCCTTCTCCTCCATTCTCCTCTCAGGATCTTGAGCACACACGCACAGGTGTCCTGGCATGAGTTTAAGCTGCCTGGTCCAGGACTCAAACTGAGGTCAACTATGTGTGGTCCAGTGACATAACCAACTACTGGCCCCTGTGAATTGTATATACATATTTTTTTCAAGAAAGGCAGTTTTAGCTTTAATAAATCAAAATCAAAAAATGTTAAGAGAACTTCGCTTAATACTTAAAGACAAGGAACAAGTTAGGGTTCTGTTTGAATAGTGGGACAAAACTCCTTAACACTGGAAAACAAAACATAGAAGGTTAGTAATGTTTTAGTCAAAAGTCATAAAATTCTATTTCACCAGTTCAAGCTCATGTACATTATCTTCTGCTGTGGTCTGATCTCTCTATTTAAATTCAGAAGATAACATTCAACTCTGTACTTGTCCTTACCATTAAGCTGGCCATTTTCTTAGCTGTTTTAGAACTCCTATTTCTGTGTGTCTGACTTTAGTTTTCCTGGGATAGGACTCCCTTCAGAACTTCTGGGAGAGCTGATCTGGTGTTGGTAAATTCTTTCCGGTTTTGTTTGAAAATGTTCTTGACTTCTCTTCCCATATGAAGGATAATCTTGCTGTGTATAGTATTCTTGGTTGAAATTGTTTTTCACTCAACACTTTGAATATATTTTCCCATTCTTTCCTTGCTTGCATTGTTTCTGATGAGAGGTCTGCTGTTAGTCTGATGGGATATCCTTTGTAGGTAACATGATGTTTCTCTCTTGCCAGTCTGAGTATCTTATCTTTGTCTGTGTTTTTGGCCAATATAGCTATAATGTGTCTTGAAGAAGATCTTCTTGGGTTGATCTTATTTGGGGTCCTACTTATTTCTTGGGTCTGGATCTTTGAATGCCTCTCTAGCTTTGGGAAGTTTTCTTCCAGGATTTCATGGAATAGATTGTCAATGCCCTTATTAGTCTCTTCACCTTCTGGAATATTGACTATCTGGATGTTTGGACATTTAATGGTATCTAGTATTTCTCGTATAGTAATCTCATTGGGGGGGGGAGGCTATTTTCTCAGTCTTTGTGGTGGATTTTATTAGTCCAGTGGTCCTGTATTCTACATCTGAGATTTGATTTTCTATATGATCCAGTCTGCTTTTAATACTTTCAGAGGAGGTTTTGACTTCCTGTATTACAGCCTTCATCTCCAACAGTTCCATTTGACTCTTTTTTATGGTGTGTATTTCCTCTTTTAGCTCTCGCAAGAAATTCCTCACCTCCTGGGACTCATTGGCTTTTTTCTTCTGGTGTTCATTGTCCCTCTTCTCTTCCATCTCTGTTAGTTTTGACATTATGAATACTCTAAATTCTTTATCAGACATTTCCATGGTTTCCACTATACTATCTGTGGATGAAGAGGAGTTATTCTTTTCCCTTGCGGGTGAGGTATTTTCTTGGATTCACATATTTCTTGTGACCCTGCCGTGATTTCTAGTCATCTGATGGGTTATCCTTTTCTTCCTAACTTCTAGAAGATCAATCTGAGTGATCAAGAGGTGCACAGGAGGATGTGGTCTGCAAATTCTTTGCTGTTGCGTTTTTCTCCCAAGGTAGATTCTCAGCAAAACGTCTCCATTGCTCTTAGCTCTGAAATCACTAGAGCTCAGCTCTCATGGCAGAGTCAGTCTTCTTCTGGCCTGCCTTTTTTTTGTTTTTTGCCAGGGTAGATTCTCAGCAGAACATCTTCATTGCTTCTTATCTCTGAAATCTGTGAATTGTTTCTTAAAAGAGAAAAAAAAAAAAAAAAGTGGGCCTTCTAGTCCCAGGCAAGCCTGTCGTACTCAGGGAGATGTCCTGGCTCGAACAGAGAACCTTCCCATGTGAGTTTTGCAGCCCCACCATGTGGCCCTGGAAATAGTCATTTATTGATCATTTACTCTGTGCTAGGCATTGCACTCAGTGTTTTTCATGTATTAACTATTGGGTCATTAGGAAAATCATGACGCATTTTTGCATAGAAAAACAGAGAAGTACATTGTGATTTTTCTGATGACCCAATAATTTATGTCACCTCAGCATCCAAGAGGTAAATGCTATTATGGTCTCTCTCTCTCCTTTTTTCTCTTTTTGTTTTGCTATAAGGAGTGTGCACTCCCCAGAAAGAGAGAAAGTGAGAAAACACCCCTCAAGGGAGGTGGTCTCCTTCTCCTCCATTCTCCACTCTGATTTTTGGGTGTTCCTGGAGTGATTTTCACGCTGCTGGGTCTGAGGTTCGAACCACACAGTAGGCCATGTGGGATCTCACTGCCTTAACCTCCACACCTCCTGTTGGCCCATATGGTCTCCTGTTTTTCCCAAGGCTAACCTTCTAGCCAGAATTTGTACCCATTTCCATGAGATAACAGAGCTTCTGTATAGTCAGGACTCTGCCGTGGGATTCTAGGTGGAAAATCAGCTCCAAGAGGCTACATTTGGAAGATGTTATTGAAAGCCAGTGCAGGGCCAGAGGGTGGCATGGTGCTTAAGGTGCTGGACTTCCACATAGTCAACCATGGTTTGAGTCCTGGACCTGGCAGCTTGCTTTTTCACTTCTTCTCTCTATGTGTATGTGTGTGTGTGTCTCTCTCTCTCTGGTAAGCATATGTGCCCTATAGCACATTAAAAAGATAATAATAAATAACATTTAAATATTTTTTTTTAGAGAGCCAGAGGGACTGGCAGGTGGCATGGTGTTTAAAGGCTCTGGACTTCCACATGGCTGACCATGGTTCAAGTTCTTTCTCACTTTCCCTCTGTCTTTCTCTGGTCAAATTAAAAAATAATAATAGTAAATAAAGTTAAATAAAATAATTCTTTAAAATAAATATACAAATAGGGACCAGTAGTTGGCATAATGGCTATGTCACTGGACTCACATATACTCAACCATTGTTCGAGTCCAGGGCCCAGTGGCTTAAACTCAAGCCAGGCACGTGTGCGTGCATGCCCAAGATCCCGAGAGGATCACCCTGGGGGATGATTTCTCACTTTCTGTCTCTCTGGCAAGTGCATACAATCTATAGCAAAAATCTCTCCAAAAAAACAGACAACCAAAAAAAATATATACATAAATAAAAGAGAGAGAGTGTGGTAGGCATGGACCCAGATGCTACTTTGCCTGGTTGGGTTCAAGGCCGGTTCTCTTAGGGACCACCTGCGTGACCTTGAGCAAAGTACTTAACACTTCTCTGCCTCAGTTTTACGGTGTTTTATTTTTCTCACTCAATCTCAATGATCAAAGATCAGAAAGAAAAAGGAAATTCCAACTGAAACAAAGGCTAGGAAAGTAAGAGAAAACTTGGAAAAAGTATAAGCTTTATCTTATATTCTTCCCAATAAGGAAAAAGTCCTCATTTGGGGCCAGACCAGGGGCAGGAGGGCAGGCACTCAGTAATCCAACTGGATCCATGCGGGAAGAGCTTCAGGAAGTGTGGGGCACATGTGTGAACCTCCGGCTGAGGGAGGCTGGTGATGAATCAGGGAGTTAGGATCCTGTTGGTGGGCTGTCTCTCAGTCTTTCCTGGAAGTAAGAAACAAAGACAGTTTTCAAGAAAGTCCTTATTCTATGGACCTGTAAATTCATTGTAACAACTATCCATTGTAGACTTCTAATTCAGCTGGAGTATCAGATATTCTGTCCACATACTGGCCAGATGAAACCCAGAAACTTTGTATCAGGCATCAGGCTGTGTGAGTTTGGACTGGTCCCTTCTCAGCTGGTGGACCTCAGGTCAGTCACTTTGCCTCCCTAAAGTTTTCTTTATCTTTAAATCAGAGTGACAGTAGTACCTTCCTCTTGGGGTCCTGAGAATTAAGATATGACACCTGTAAATGTTTCATGCAATGTTTAGGGGTCAGTGTTTCTTCAAAAATAATAGCCACTGCTGTTGATAGAATTGTGTGCAGTGCAACAAAATTGCAAATTCAGACAGCTGCTGAATTTTCCTCCTTAATCCTTCCAGAAAGACATGAATTCCTCTTGGTTCTAAACTGATCCCTCCCAACCAGCAGTTTAGAACTGGTTGCCATAGTCTCATTGGCTCAAAGTGGCTGATGCAGAGGCGGGTCATGTTTTCAAGGTGCCTTGACTTGTCTGATGAGAAAATGCCATTTCTACAAAGTAGCTGCCTCCAGTTTGGAAAATTCCATCTGTAGGGTTCCCTCTCCCCCACCTCCCTATTCTCCATAGCCTGCCAATACAAGGCCTAAGAAAAGGCTTACCTAGGAGAAAAGGAACTAAATGTTAGTAAAGGACACCTAACTTTTTTTTTAACTCAGCCTGCAGCTCTTTGTCCGGCTAGGTTTCTGTGACAAAACCCAAGTCATCAAGAGTTACCTCAAGAATTTCTTAATCTCTAATCCTTTCGGTAAACAAGACATTGAATGGGTTCATTGCACATCTCTCTGAAAACGACCTGTGTAGGTGGCATGAGAGTATCATTTCTCCTGGAGGATTTGTTTTACTTCCAGAGAACTGACCACCTCATCTCCACCAAAAAAATTCTGCTTAAAGAACTACCACCGGGGGCGGGGGAGGGGGTGCAGCACATGGCATAGCGGTTACATTGCTCTGGACTCCCACATGGTTGACCATAGCTTGAGTCCTAAACCCGGTTGCTTGAAATTCATGCTGGGCACATGCATGTATGTGTCCAAGATCCTGGGAGGAGAATGGAGAAGGGATTGCAGTGTAGTCTTCTGCCCTGGGCTGTGATTTCTCACTTTCCCTCTCACTGTCTCTGTCTCTCTCTCCAGCTAGTGCATGCGCCCTAAGGCAAAAATCTCAAAAAAAAAAAAAAAAAACTTTTCAAAGGGGGGCCGGGGAGAGGCAGGGGGGTAAGATTGATATATTATTCCAATAAAATTCTGAAAAAAAAAAAAAAAAAGCTTTCATAGAGGGGCCAGGGAGTAGCATGGTGGTTAAGGTGCTGGACTACCACATGGCCGACTGCTGTTTGAGTCCTGAAGGTGGTGGCTTACTTTTTCGCCTTCTCTCTCTCTCTTTCTCTGTCTTTGACTCTCTCTGGTGAGCACGTGTCAGTTTCATCTGTGAGATGAGGTGCCTCACAGGACTCGAATCGGTCAGTTTACAAATATTTGTTCTACCAGAGTCAAGTGAAATTTCTGTCTCATAGCAGCAGTCCTCCATGGGCACTGGTTGTGGAAGAGTCACAGCCCAGCGTAGGCAGCTAGGCCACAGTGTGGCACAGGGTGGGGTCGTTCTGAGCGACTTAACGTTCCTGCTTTGTGCCAGGTACAATGTGGGAGCACCCTCCCTCTGGAATTGCTGAGGGATGAGTCACCTGTGAGCACCTGGAGAAAGGAGCAGGTGGGGAACCAGAGACAGACCTGCCCCTGATCTGTGGGACAGAGATGCAGGCTCCCTGGGAAGGGAGAGCAACACCCAGGAAGTTTATCAGGAGTACGCTCAGGATCCACTCCTACAGGGGGGCTGGAAGAGGGGAGGAGGAAGTGGGACTTCTGTGCATCCTGGACCCTTCAGAATTAACCCACCCTGGGGTTGGAGGAGGCTGGAACTTTATACCCCCACAGCATTGAAGCAGCCTGTCCCCAAGAAGGGCTGTGAACTTGGACCTGAGGGGGTGAGTGCTGGTGGCGCATCTCCACTTGGAAGCTCCCCCATCTCTCTGCCTCTCCTCTCAGCCCTTCCTACCCCCCAAAATAGATCTGAGAAGAGGTTTAGAGCCAAGATTAACTAGGGAGGTGGTTTTCAGGCTAAGGGAAGAGCAAGCGCAAAGCCCAGCATAGAGAGAAAGAGTGAAGGAGAAGGTCTAGCAGTGACTCAGTCATTTACTCAGAAGTGATTCAGACTCTTAGGCCAGCACGTAGCTCAGTACTTAAGGCACTGGAGTCCCACATGGATGACAGTGGTTCAAATCCTAGACCTGGTGGTTTGCTTTCTCAAAGGGAGAGCAACACCCAGGAAGTTTATCAGGAGTACGCTCAGGATCCACTCCTACAGGGGGGCTGGAAGAGGGGAGGAGGAAGTGGGACTTCTGTGCATCCTGGACCCTTCAGAATTAACCCACCCTGGGGTTGGAGGAGGCTGGAACTTTATACCCCCACAGCATTGAAGCAGCCTGTCCCCAAGAAGGGCTGTGAACTTGGACCTGAGGGGGTGAGTGCTGGTGGCGCATCTCCACTTGGAAGCTCCCCCATCTCTCTGCCTCTCCTCTCAGCCCTTCCTACCCCCCAAAATAGATCTGAGAAGAGGTTTAGAGCCAAGATTAACTAGGGAGGTGGTTTTCAGGCTAAGGGAAGAGCAAGCGCAAAGCCCAGCATAGAGAGAAAGAGTGAAGGAGAAGGTCTAGCAGTGACTCAGTCATTTACTCAGAAGTGATTCAGACTCTTAGGCCAGCAGGTAGCTCAGTACTTAAGGCACTGGAGTCCCACATGGATGACAGTGGTTCAAATCCTAGACCTGGTGGTTTGCTTTCTCACTCTCCCTCCCTCTCTCTCTGCTCAAATAGAATAATAATAAATAAGTAAAATGAGATAATTCTTTTTTAAAAAAAGAAATAATTCAGACTCCTGAATTTCTTCATCTACAAAATGCGAATAACACCTGCCTCCCCGCTGTTCAGGATGATGTGAAGTAACATACCACAGCGAGGAGTCATACTTGTTAGTTGCTCTTTGTATTATTACTATCCGTTGCTCAGAAAATGACAATGACTGACTTGTTAAGAAAATGTCTCTTGGGGCCAGCAGATGGTGGAATAGTTATGTTGCTGGACTCCCACATAGTCAACTGTGGTTTGAGTCCTGGACCCAGTGGCTTAAAACTCATGCCAGGCATGTGTGTGTACATGCCCAAAATCCTGAGAGGAGAATGGAGGAGAGGGGTCTGTGGCAATGGCCATCCGCCCTGGTGAGTGAGTCCTTGTTCTCTGTCTCTCTCTGTTTATCTGGTGAGCGCACGTGCCCTATAGCAAAAGAAATTTCACACTTTCGAGAAAAAAAAAAGTCCCAAAACATAACAAAAGAGTATACCTCTTGCTTAGAAAAACTATGGCACAAGAATTCAGGAGTTGGCATTTTATTTATTTGTTTGTTTGTTTATTTATTTATTTTAGTTTTTGCCATAGGGCACATGTACTTGAGAAAGAGAAAGAAAGAAAGTGAGAAATCCTTCCCCTCCCCCTGGAGGGATAGCCATGCCACAATCCTCTCTCCTCCACTCCACCTGCTGGCTGGCAAGATTGTTCTTTAAGTGCCAAATAAAGTACGCTAAACTTGCGAGTTCCGTTGCAACTTCTCAACTGTCTAACTGTTGAACAGTGAAAGCGGCCATAGACCACGCAAACAAACGGGCAAGGCTCTATTTACAGGAACAAGAGCCAGTCCCATTTGCCAACTCCCAGTGCTAGATGATTATTAAAATAACAAAACAAGGCTCTGTCACATGAGAAGACGTTTCAGGTCTCTTCTGTGTGAAT
>NW_006159657.1:6384252-6421830 GCF_000334495.1 Tupaia belangeri chinensis | reverse complement strand
TCTTTCCCTTGCTTTGAATGCTCGGAATGATGTATACACATTAGCTTAAGCTGTTGCATAACAAGAGAACACAAAGCGCCACCCGACAGCACAATTCTGGTTTTCTCATCCTAAGAGCTCGGAGTCTGGATTCCATGAAGTTCATTGAATAGTCATTTCTTCCACCTGAGATGATCGGTGGGGGCTACGATCTTAAGAAGCCAAAGGCAGGATCAGCAGACGGGGAAACGGTTACATCGCTAGACTCCCATATAGTCCACTGTGGTTCAAGTCCCAGACCCGGCAGCTTAAACCTCATGCTGGGCACACGTGCTTGCATGCCCAAGATCCTGAGAGGAGAATGGAGGAGAAGGGATAGTGGCATGGCCATCCCGCTGGGGGATGGGGGTGGTTTCTCACTTTCTGTCTCCCTGGCTATCGTATGTGCCTTATAGCAAAAATCTCTCCAAAAAAAAAAAAAGGCGAAGGTCACATGGCAGGAACAAGGAATCACATAAGAACTCTGATTTTATTTCAAAACCTTCCGCCTTGCTCACCTCTGTCCTGGTCTAGCATGGAGCTGACACAGCA
Source organism: Tupaia belangeri chinensis (assembly GCF_000334495.1). NCBI lineage: Eukaryota > Metazoa > Chordata > Mammalia > Scandentia > Tupaiidae > Tupaia > Tupaia belangeri. The sequence goes on along the minus strand of NW_006159657.1, from coordinate 6,421,260 downwards.
TTAAAGTTTTTGTGTCGGGGCCAGTAGGTGGTATGGTGGTTTAGACACTAGATTCCGACATGAGCAACCACAGTTTGGGTCCTAGGCCTGGAGGCTTGAAAATCACACTGGCACTTGTACATGTGTGTCCAAAATCCTGAGAGGAAATGGAGGAGAAAGGATGGCAGTGTGGCCATCGCTGCTAGGGGGTGATTTCTCACTTTCCCTCTCCCTGCCTCTCTCCGGCGACCACACATACCCTATGGCAATAAATAAATAAATAATAAAATAAAATTGTTGTGTGTACACACACACATACAAAAGCAATTTCCTAGTTTGGTTTAACCCAAAAAGCAGAATCTGAGACAAGGACTTACATGCAGGTAATTTGGGAACTTCAAGAAAAAAGGGTTGAAATCCACACAGTGGTGAGTGGTGGCGCTGGTTACCACTCTGCACGGATGAGCCTCAGTCCCCCGAGTTCCTCTGTGGACTGTGACAAGCATGCCTAAATGCCTCAGAATTGCCCACCGAGACACGGAGTACCCACTGGCTCCCCCACTCACTGGCTATGCAAGGGTAGCGCCTTCACATTTCCAGGACTGGACGCCGGCCTGACTCCAAGGGCTCCTACAGGCGGCCTTGGAGCCTGGCCAAGCCAGGCACTGGGAAAACGAGGAAGAGACCCTCAGCGCAGTCAAGAGGAGGCGCCCTGTGGCTGCACTGTACACAGCTGGCTGTGTATGGTAAAGTGTGTGCATAATTAAAAGTTTAAACCAAAAAGCAGCTACAGACCAAAGTAAATATCTCTCTTGATCGCTGACCCTTTATTGCCTAGTCTTCCTCGCCAGGGGCAATTTTTGTTTGTAATTTCTTGTATATCTGGGTGCTCCACATAGAGACAAATAAATGCGCAGTACTTCTCCCTCCTCTTTTTTAAGGTTTTTGCCATAGCGTGGGTGTGCTCACCAGAAAGAGGCAGACAGTAAGAGGGAAAGTGAGAAACCACCCCAGGGAGTATGGCCATGCTGCAATCCCTTCTCCTACATTCTCCTCTTGGAATTTTAGACATGTACACACATGTGCCCAGTGCAATTTTCAAGCTGCTGGATCTGAGACTTGAACTGCTGCTGGCTATGTGTGAGTCCGTTGCTTCAATCACCACACTGCTTGCTGGTCCCAGTACTTCCCCTTTAAAGCACTGGTGATATACTATGCAATGCCTACTGGACTGCACTTTAAAAATTTTATTTGTTGCATCTTGATAAATAAATTAATATATATGTACATATATATGTTTATATATATATATATGTATATGTTCACAATTCCCTTGTCTTTGGCATGAGTGTATGTAATTTTTATCCATGGCTGTCCCATAATTTGTTTAACAAGTCTTATTCTCTGATGATATTGATATTTCCAATATTTTAATATTTTATTTATTTTTAATTTTTTTTAACTGGTGATATCTGCTCCAGATACAATTTTTTTTTAAATTTTTTTTGGAGAGGTTTTTGCTATAGGGCGCATGCGCTCGCCAGACATACAGAGAGAGACAGAGAGACAGAAAGCGAGAAATCACCCCCCAGGGGTGATGGCCACGCCGCAATCCCTTCTCCTCCATTCTCCTCTCGGGATCTTGGGCACGCACACATGCCCGGCATGAGCCGGCATGAGTTTTAAGCCACCGGGTCCAGGACACGAACTGCTGTTGACTATGTGGGAGCCCAGTGACATAGCCATTACGCTAAATGCTGGTTCCCCAGATACAATTTTTAAAAATGTTTTTATTTATTCATTCATTTATTTTAATTTGACCAGAGAGAGAGAGGGAAAGTGAGAAACCAAGCCACCAGGTCCAGGACTTGAACCATGGTCAGCCATGTGGGAGTCCAGTGCCTGTAACCACCATGCCACCTGCCGGCCCCTACGATTTTTTTTTTTAAGGCTGTTGATTAAAGTTTATGTGAGTCAAGATCACTCTTTTAGGTATTGCTCTACGAATTTTGGCCAACATATACAATCATGTGCTTGCAATCAAGGTTAAATCAAGTTCTATCACTCCACAGAGTTCCCTAGTGCTTCTTTGTAGGCAGTCCCCTTCACTCACCCCAAACCTCTGGCAACCACTGTTCTGTTTCCTATCCCTATAGCCTGCCTTTTCTAAAATGTACGGGGTGTAGCCTTTTGAATGGATTGGTGTTTCTTTCACTGGGCATGATGCGTTTGAGACTCGTTCATGTTGTGGCATGTGTCAGTGTTGGTCTCTTTTTACCACTGACTGATACAGCACTGTATGGATGTGCCATGCTTTGTTCCATCATTCCACAGTTGTAAGACATTGAGTTGTTAGGACCAGCAGATAGTGTAATGGTTATGGTGCTGGACTACCACATAGTCAATCATGGTTCAAGTCCCGGACCCGGTGGCTTGAAACTCATGCCAGGTGCATGTGTGTGTGTGCCCAAAACTCCAAGGAGAATGGAGAAGAAGGAATTGTAGAGTGGCCACGCCTCCAGAGGGTAATTTCTCACTTTTTGTCTCTCTGTCTCTCCAGTGAGCACATATGCCCAGTAGCAAAAATCTCTCTCAAAAAAAGTATGTATGATTAATAAGCAATTGCCAAACTACTTTCCAAAGTGACCGTACCACTTTGTTTTCTCACCAGCAATAATTGCATGCTTGACAGCACTTACTATTATCAATTGTTCTTATTCCAGCCTTTCTGAAAAGTGTGCAGTTTTCTTCCCTCTAAACTCTGCTACAATCAATAGCCTTGCACATGTATTTTTTGTACTTAGTTGTGAATATATCAGTAAGACACGTTCTTAGAATTAGACGAGGTGGGTTGAAGGGTGTGAAAGTTTGCTTAGCCGTTGTCAAACAGCCTTCTGCCTGGTCGGAGGTGCCTATTTGCCCGCCTACTGGCTAGGTATGGCAAGGACCTGTTTCACCACGTCTTTGTCAACATGCCATGTTACTCAATTGCAGTACACGTTTCTTAATGAAATTTTGCTTTAGAAGATTGCCGTGTGAGTATCTCTACCTCAGGGGGTTGTTGCCCCTCATGTAAAGTCTCCCAAGCCATACCTGTCACACACAGAGTAGCAAAGGATGTTGCTAGTCAATGGATCACATTATTGTTTGCCTTTCTCCGAGTGAGCTCCTCATTGCAATATTCAGTAATGCTTTTCTCTGAAGAGTTCAAATAGTCCACCTATGGAATTTAGCTAATCCTCATAAATCTCTTGAGATGCTGATCAGGGCTTCAGGCACGGAGGTTTCATAGAAGAGAGAAACATGAGTGCATAGAACCTTTTAAAAGTAACAGAGCAGGTCTGTGACCCACGGGGTCAAATATGAATCTACTTTGGAATGGGAATTGATTCGTCTCAAGTACAATAGCTTTGAATTTTGTCTTTTAATTTGCCAGAGGGCATGTGCACTCACCAGAGAGAGACAGAGAGACACAGAGAGAGGGAAAGTGGAACAACACTCCCCAATGGGGAACAGTCATGTTACAATCCCTTCTCCACCATCTCTCCTTCCTTCCAGATTGTTGGTATGCACACACACATACCCAGTGTATTTCTCAAGCTACTGGGCCTCAAACCAGGCCATGTGGGATTCAGTTTCCTAACCACTAGGCCACTGGCTGGCCCTCAAATTTTTATTTATTTATTTATTATTTATTTAGTTTTTATTTCCACCTGCTTAAGAAATACATCAGGAATCAGAACACACATATATACCCGAAACAAAAGTTTCAAAAAATAATACTTCACCATGTTTTCTGTGGTTGTATTTAATTTCTTTGGCAATATACTCATAGATGTCAGCTAGTAGCTTAAAGAGCACTATTCTAGAATCTAGGTCAAGATGCTTCATTCATTCATTCATTCCATGAGAGAGATAGACAGACAGCTAGACAGACAGACAGCACCCCAGCAGGGTCCTAACATCACCATCCAGCCTTCAACCAGCCCAATTATGCACAAGCATGCTGGCATACTCAGCGTATTCAGGGAGGTCTCCAGACCAAACCCGGAATCTTCCCACGTGTCATTGCCTTAACAGAGTGACATGTTCCACCACTGCACCACTATCTGTCCCCCACCTGCAGATGCCTCTTATTTAACCAGGTCATTCACCTTCCTGGCAATTCAACTTTAATCATACAACCTCACAATCCGTTTGGGGTGCATTATTTTCATGTTCCCTTTTCTTCATTTCCTTGGATACTAGAGATTATTCCTTCCTCAATTATTTTTCACAAATAGCGCTTGGATTCCTTGTGTGCACTGCTCAGTGTTAAGTGCCAGGCTTTGAAGAGAACAGGCTTTGAAGAGCAAGAGGCTGTTTCTTCAGCTACAGAAAGACTCAGTTTCTTCCTCTGTAAAAACAGGCGTCATCTTAGGGAAATGAGTATGCGAAGCTGCGTGAAGGATTTGGCGCAGTGTCAAGCTCAGCGTGTTTAATACACTTTCTCAAAGTGTGATCCCCAGGACAGCAGCATCAGCGCCACCTGGAAACTCGAGACAGACATGCAACTTCTGAGCCTTGTCTCGGATTTACTGAATCAGAAACATCGGGGTGGGACTCAGCAATTTGTTTGAACAGGTCTTCAGATGGTGGTGCATAGACTTGAGTATCAACAATCAATGCCTGAGGCTGCAGAGATGAGCAGTGAGCAGACTACGACAGGCTCTGCTGGCTAACCCTACACTCAAAGGAGCTAGCTGCACTCATAGGTACCGGCTCTGAGCTGCTCACTCAGAGCGCTCCCTTCTCCCTCAGCAGGGCCCGCCTAGAGCGCTTGCTGATTGGTGGAGACTTTCAGGACCCTCATCACCAACCCAATCGTGGAGAGAGTAAGCTGAGAAGGGCGGGGCTGGAGGCAGCGAGAGCTATGCGTCTATTGGCTACGGACCACACCGGGGAGGGGCGGAGCTGCGCGTGCGCACAGCTAAGGCGCGCCCCTGGCGGCCGTTGAAAAATGGCGACTGTCACCGAGCTGAAGGCTGGTGAGTGCTAGCGGGAAGCGTCCGGCCTTCATCCTGCGGAAAGGATGGGATGAAAGGAGAGCGCGCGGAGAAGTAGGGTCGGTCTCTGGAGGTCGTCGCGGGGTATCAAGGCCTGCGGGGAGCGTCCGGCTGGCGTGGCGGCGTTGCGCGGGGACCCTGGGCAGTGGTTGGCCAGGGCAGTTTTTAACCGGCCTTGAGCTAGAGAAGTCGCAGAACCCGCAGGTGCCTGGGGTCTACACCGCTGCACCTCGGGCCCTGGGCGCGTCCTTCTACATCCCGTCGAGGCCATGGGACTGGACTGGGCCTTTCACTCGGGGCTGATGATCGGAATTCCCACGACCATTGTTAGTGCCAAGCATAACTCTAAACTGTGACCCCCTTGAATCCTGAGCCCTTGCTTTTCCACCGGAAGAAAGTAGACGCAGAAAGGTTTCCTGGCCTGGCCATTCTCCTCCTATCTTTTCCCTCAAAGGTAGTCATGTGCGAGTCGTTGGTAACATGTGTACAGCAGGTGTCCGGACAAGTAGTCGTACGTAATCATTATCAGTGATTGAGCTTTGTATGTCAGCCACGTGTTATCTACCGATGCGATCAAACATTCCGATGCCCACTTCATAGACCGGGAAATTGAGGTGCTGACTGACAGGTGACACGACTCACGTGGAGGCCCTTGGATCCGATGAACCAGAGCGCCAAGTCTCAATCACTCATCAATACACTCAGCTGCCCAATGAGTAAAACCAGGCCCGGTTTTCAGGAAGCTCCAGGTTCAGTCCAGTAGTTCTTACAGATCGGGAGAGGAGGGGTTGAATCTTTTTGAGATCCATTGTTAAGACCAGTGATGGACATGTGTATTTTGGGCCCTGGACTGGCAAAGGATAGTAAAGCAGGCATGGCCAAGGAAGTAATGTAATATTGGACTCCCACAGAGCCCACCAGGGTTCAAGTCCTGAACCTGGAGTCTTGCTTTCTGTCTCTCCCTTTCTCTCTGTCACATGTAATGTTGCATTTTACTTTCAGAGGGCTTAAAGATACTCTGTGGGCCAGATTAGGACCTCATTTTGAAGATGTTTTTATGGTAGTGTTGTAAGCATAATAATAGAGGCAAGGGTAAAATGATGCAGAACCCCAGAAGGCATAGCTGTAGGGATTGAGGGTGTCCTATACAGATTTACTGGACCCTTTATACACACACACACATATACACATATATAAGTGTATATATATATTTTTTTTTTTCCACCCTGCATTCTCCAGTTCTGAAGTATTTTATACCCAAAAGAAAGCCAATGAAAACCAGTCTGGTAGCCAGTTATCTTAAATTTTGTGGGCTTACACATTTTGTACACTCACATTTTTCTACCTTGTTTCCGTCTCTGAGAGATAGAGCTCATCTAGAGAGGGCAGCTGAGGCATGCTTGGTAATCTACTGCCCAGGTGGTAATGAGACATGCTAGGTTTCCTAATTCCATTTTCATTAATTCTCATTTCTCTGCCTAGGTCAAAGCTATACTGTGTGCAGTACAGAATAATTGGGACGGGATCCTTGCCAATGGAAAAAAAAAATCTCTCCATCTAATTTCCAAAGATGAAATTAGAACACAGGGGTTCCATTATGATCCTAAGAGTATGATAAAGCTGGACTTCCCTTTTATGGTCCTGTTACAAAGTCTGATTGGGTGATAACTACATTTAACATACTTGAAACAAGGTTAAGGGGATGGTTTTAAAATAAGCGCTAAGTTTAGTAAAGATTGTATCTCTTCAATCATATGGCCCAGAATTTATGTTGTTATATATCAAAACTTAAAACAATTTTTTTTTTATTTCCAAGCTCTGAGAGTAAATAAACAAACTCAGTTTTTCCCACTGCACCCAACACGTTTATGACATCAGTAGGGTGGGGAGGTTTCCCACACGTTAAGCGAGGGATCGGTTCTGCAGTGGACAGCAGCTGGCGTCATAATCCAGTTCAGTACAGTAGTTAGCTCCATACAGCTCACCCATAGCACACGGCTTACATTGTAGAGCTCCTCCACGGCGTTCATGGAGCTCGTGCTGTGTTCCAGACACTGTCTAGAATGGGGGATGTGTTGATTGCCTGGAATTATCATGTAGCCATCGGGACTATCTGAAAAAAGAAAGTCCTAGATCACTGCAAAGGATGGTGCAGGTTCAACCCCATTATCCAAGTCTTTACAGCGAAAGCCCATTATTAAAATGCCTGATGCTTGTCATAGTGACCCTGGCTCATGAAGAAGTTAGGTTACATTTAGCATAAACATCCCTGACTCCTTTACATGGCAGTAATGTAGGCTGTATTTCTGACTGGTTTTAACATTTCAAAGTCTTACAGTTTTGGGGACCGTCAGTTAGCATAGTGACTATGTCGCTGGACTCCCATGTAGTCAACCGCGGTTCGAGTCCCGGACCCGGTGGCTTAAACTCACGCTGGGTGCATGTGCATGCATGCCCAAGATCCTGAGCGGAAAAGGGAGGGTGGCGTGGCCATCCCCCCCTGGGGGTGATTTCTTGCTTTCTGTCTCTCTCTGTCTTTCTGGCGAGCGTACACACCCTATAGCGAAAACCTCTCCAAAAAAAAAAAAAAAGAAAGAAAAAAAAAGTTTTAAGGAATTAATTCATAATTATCTTTAAAAGAACTTCCTCTAATAAAAGTAGTACCTTTTCACTCAGAATGAATTAAAAAAACCCTAAGGGTTCTAGATAGCAAAGTTTTGTTTGTTTGTTTGTTTTTTGTAGAAAACAACAAAGAAAATTCAAACCATGACACAGTTATTTCTTTTATGGAATATAGTTTGCTTTAATTATCTTCTTCCTTTTTTGTTTTAGACATTTATTTATTTTAAATTTTATTTATTATCATTATTCTTGACCAGAGAGAGACAGAGAGAAGGGGAGAGTGAGAAAGCAAGCCGCCAGGTTTGCGAGTTGAACCGTGGTCGGCCATGTGGGAATCCAGCACCTCAACCACCATGCCACCCACTGGGCCCGTAATTATCTTCTTTCTAGAGCAGAGGTTGTTCGGCTGCAGAGATACTTTTAAAAATATGTGTGAGACTGAGGGTTACATTTAGGTCCCAGTAAACTATAATTCTGTCCTCCTCTTTTTCCTCACTAAATAATATGTATCAAACTACAGCCTGACAGTGAAGATGTGAAGGCAAACTTGAGTCTGCTCAAATACATGGAGTGAATCATTGCAACTTACAAGCATGACTTATAGTTGGTGTGATTTGTTCAGTTTATCACAAGGGTTAGATCCAGAACTGCTGTTGCGCCGTTTTGCTTTTAAACATTTTCTATCAAGCATAAGGGGACTTCAGAAATATCGGAGGGAAATGGAATTCAAGTGTAAGTTTATTTTGGTGCCCCCAAATTTGAAATCCGTGCCATTTTTTGATAGTATATGTTTTTCGTGAACTTTTTGAAAACCCCACAAATGCCTACAAATGACAAAATGTATTCTTTAACTAAAGCATTGTATTTTATATTTAACAGTATTAAAGGACACTTTGGAGAAAAAGGGAGTGTTAGGTCATTTAAAGGCAAGGATCCGAGCTGAAGTTTTCAATGCCCTAGATGATGAACGTGAACCTCGGCCGCCGTTGTCTCATGAAAACCTTCTAATTAACGAATTAATTCGGGAGTATTTGGAATTCAACAAATATAAGTATACAGCGTCTGTCCTCATAGCAGGTGAGTGGCTATTGCTCATCACTGGAGACCATTCCGCTGCTCCCTTGCCCCTGATTCTCAGAAAGTGTTTAGCATGGAAATCTTCATTGCTTTTGTTCCAGGCACCCAAACAGTGTCATCTGGGTGATTACAACATAAAAATCACTTGGGCTCTTTCTCTAGCTTAAGCAGATTCTCTCCTGAATTACTAAATTATAGGAGAAAATAAATAAGTGTTTAAACTAGATGCATACTTTGTGAAATCATCACAATTTCTGATGTTGAGAATAAACAATTACTGACATTTTATTGGGTTGTCAGAAAAGTCATCACATTTTTGCATAGAAAAAATACAGTCATGACTTTTCTGACAATCCAGAATCTTGTTTGCAGCCAGTCTTTTTCTTTTCTTTTCTTTCTTAGAGATTTTTGCTATAGAGCATGCACATTCACTAGAGAGACAGAGAAATAGAAAGCGAAAAATCACCTCCCAGGGGGGATGGCCACACCGCAATCCCTTCTCCTCCATTCTCCTCTCGGGATTTTGGGCACGCACATACACGTGCCTGGTGTGAGTTTTAAGCCACCGGGTCAGGGACTCAAATCATAGTCGACTACGTGGGAGTCCAGCTATGTAACCATTATGCCATCTGCTGGTCCCAGTCTGCTAACTTTTTAAATGTCTTCTCCAAAAAAAATGGACAATGACTAGCTTTGTTTAACTCTCAAGAAAATGGTTACCTCTGGGCGGGGTGGGAGGAGGAAAAGTAGACCATTGGGGACATGAGTAAAAACGCCTCGTGTGTCCGTCGTTCGCTTCCCTTGTTTCACGCTTTATCTCTGCTTTAATTCATGCTTCAGAGCCGTGCTTAGGAAAAAATAGAGAATGCCTCCTTTATTTGTGAAGCTAGAACTTTCCATCATAGATCCTTTATTTAATGCTGAGCGTATATGTTAACTGTGTAAAGACTGATGACTGACTTAAGGATCTTCAATGTCAGTATCTTTAGTTTCCTCAGTTTGTACTAGATGGCTATGTAATACTGTTGACATTCAAAAAGGAAACAAATTATGGAAATATCAATTTGATGTCTTAGGCTTCCCTAGAAGAAATACAATGACGGTAATCAAGTTTGTTTTGTTTTGTTTTGTTTTGTTGAGAGAGATTTTTGCTATAGGGCTTGTGCGATCACCAGAGAGCGAGAAATCATCCCCTGGGGGAATAGCTGTGCTGCAATCTCTTTTCTGTTCTCTTCTTGGGAGAAGCTGCTATTGACTATGTGGGAGTCCAGTGACGTAACCGTTTCACTACCTGCTGGTCCTAGTTATCAAGTTTTATATGAAATGATTCAGCTTTTTTTTTTTTTTTCCCTTAGGTTTTTGCCATGGGCCAAGTGCCCTCACCAGAGAGACAGTGAGAGGGAAAGTGAGAAATCATCTTCTAGGGGAATGATCATACTGCAGTCTCGTTTCCTCCACTTTCCTGGGATTTCGGACATGCACCCACATGCGCCCAGTGTGATTTTTAAGCCACTGGTTCTGGGACTCAGATTGCAGTCAACCATGTGGGAGTGTAGCACTTTAGCCACCATACCACCTGCTGACATCTGATTCGACTTTTTTAAACCTATAGGTATGGGGCTGGCAGGTGGCATAGTGGTTAAGGTGTTGGGACTCCCTTATGGCCAACTGTGATTGAAGTTCTGGACCCAGAAGCTTGGTTTTTCACCTTCCCTCTCTCTCTGAGCAAATTGGAAAATAATAATATAATAAAGTTAAATAGAATAATCCTTTTTCTTTTTCGTAGAGGTTTTTGTCTTAGGGCATGTGTGCTTAGTAGAGAGAGAGAGACAGAGACAGTAAGAGGGAAAGTGAGAAATCACTCTCAGTGGGGATGACCACGTCGTAATCCCTTCTCCTCCTTTCTCCTCCTGGGATGTTGGACACACACGTACATGGGCCTGGCATGAGAGTGAAACCACCAGTCCTGGGACTCAAAGCCCGCCATGTGGGAGTCCAGTAGCATAACCTCTAGCCTTCTGCTGGCCCCAGGTAAAATAATTCTCTAAAAAATATAAAATCAAGGGAACCATCAGTTAGCGTAATGGCTATGTCGCTGGACTCCCACGTAGTCGACCGCGGTTCGCGTCCCAGACCCGGTGGCTTAAAACTCACGCCGGGCGCGTGTGCGTGCGTGCCCATGATCCCGAGAGGAGAATGGAGGAGAAGGGATTGCGGCGTGACCATCCCCCCTGGCGGGTGATTTCTCGCTTTCTGTCTCTCTGTCTCTGTCTGTCTGGCGAGCGCACGCGCCCTATAGCGAAAATCTCTCTCAAAAAAAAAAAATAATAAAATAAAATAAAACTGTAGGCATAATTTACATATAAGAAAACGTACCTGTTTAGTGTACAGTTGGTGGATTTTGTCAAATACATATAATCATGTAATCTCCACCATAAGCAGAATCAAGATACAGAACGTTTCTGTCACCTGAGAGATACTTGTATACCCTTTGTAGTCAGCCTCCTCTCTCCCCCAACCCTTGGCAACCACTGAGCTTCCGTTTTCTGTACGTGTGGTTTGCCTTTTCTAGAAGGTCGTATCAATGGAACCATGTGGGATACAGCCTTCTGAGTCTGTGTTCCCACTTAGCATCATGCCTGCGAGGGTCAGTTGCGTTGCTTTGTCCCTATGAATAGATTCTGTTGTACAGCTATGCCGATTTATTTACCTATAGTCAGTTGGTAGGGATTTTAAGTTTCTTTTTAGTTTTTGGCAATTATAATAAAATTGCCATAAACACAGATTTTGTGTGAACATAGTTTTTGCTTCCCTTGGGTAAGTAACTAAGAGTGGATTGCTGAGTGGCATGACGGGGTATGCTTACCTCGATAAGGAAGCTGCTCAGTGGTTTCCAGAGTGCCTCTGTCATTTTGCTTTTCCACCAGCAGAGTATCAGTTCCGGTTGCTCCACATCTTTGCCAGCACTTCATATTAAATTTAATTTTCCTTTTAGAATTCCTGCCTCCAAATGGATATATGTTTTTCAAAAATAAGTTATTCGTAAACAGACTTATGAAGCCCAGTATTGTAGTCTAATTGCAAGAACACTATTTTTCCAACCAAGTAGTTGGGTGTTTAAAAGTGAGTTTATGTTAGGCTGTATTGAGTTATGTATTTAATAGAACAGATATTCTGAAAGTCATAAAATCACCTAGTTCTTGTCAAAAATTATACTTGCTTTGTAGATTAATAAACTCAAGTATTTTCATACATTTTTTTCCCCTCAGAATCTGGTCAACCTGTAGTTCCCTTGGACAGACAATTTCTCATCCGTGAATTAAATGCATTTGAAGAATCAAAGGATAATACAATGTAAGAAGTTTTGTGTTTTCAGATGTTGTTATAGCAGAATCATAATTGCTCAGTGGTGGTTTTATTTTATTTTAGTTCAGCAGACACTTACCAGATCTAGCGCGTGGCAAGCATTGTACTGAATCTGAGCTGTCGGCAGCGAACAGGTCAGAGGAGGTCTCTGCTCCTTTCTGCTCCCTGGAGCCAGAATTCCTTCGGAGGACTAAGCGTCTCTTCTTTCCGAGGGTCATTCCTCTTGGCTTCGTGATCTGCTGCTTTTTAGTCCTCAAGTTTTCCTCTCTCTGCCGTGCTCTTCCTATTTAACCTTTCCTCTCTACTGCTTCTTTCATTTAATTGTAGGCATGTGCTTAGATCCCTCCTCTCCTGGAAACGTTTATCAGCTCCCAACCCCCGGACCACTGCTCCATGTCCCATCACTACCAGCCTTCCTGAAAACCAGCCCTCAGCTTTCACCATGTTTTTACCCTCTTTTGCCTCCCTGCCTCTTACGTTCTCTCTTCACTCTTTATCTTGAAACTGGGCTCTTGAAAAGGAGGGCAGCCACTTTCTGGTCATTTCTTAGTTCTCTGTTAGTAGTTTTTATGTCTATGTCAGTGTTTCTTAAACCTTTTACAGAGGGTACCTAAATGGCACCTCTCAAAAAAATGTACTTAGGAGGCCTAAGAACATAGCTCAAAGCTGTATTCCTCTAGCAAAACATTTCTTTGAAGGCTTACGCTTTCTCTTTCTAAACATTCATTGAATTTTTTCATTCTGATTCATGGTATAATTGTTGTACTAAAAACGTGCTTTAAATTACATGCCCAGTAAATTTAATTTCCCCACAAACCCTTGTGTATAATTACTGTTTGTGGATTTAATTCCACCATTATCTTGTACTTGTGTCAAGATCCTAGCACCAAGGGTGGAGATATATTTCTAATATGAAAAGCTCAGTTTGACTTACCGCAGTGTTTCCCAATATTGGGAATATTGCTTAAAACCCATTTTTTTTTTCCTTTTAATGGGAGAGAGATGGAGATAGAAAGAGGTGGGTATTTTGGGCAGGGTCTCACCATGGCTCGATCTGCCCCAGTGTTGCCTTAGCTAGGATTACCAGCATGTGCTGCCAGCCCGGCTTGCTTTAGGTTGGTTTGGGATTGAACACAGGCCTTTCATGTGTCTTCAGTATTGCCTGGCGGTGCCGTGGTGCCTGTGTCACTGAGACTGGGCCTTCAAGCACTCTTTGTCATCTTTTATGTTTATTGTCTTTGTTTCTCCTTTACTGCCTTGTTTTCTTGTGTCCCTAGTAGTGCTTTGAGTTTCTTTGACCCCTTGAGGGTTCCTGTTAACTGCGGGCACTCCCACGTTTTGTCCTCCACTTTCTTTCTGTCTTGTCTTCTCCCCCCTCCAAGTGTTCTTGGGTCGTTAATGGTGCCTCTGTGCTGGTGAATCTGCTTTCAATCTGCTGGCATCTCAAACTCAGGGCATCCAAAAGTCAGATGTGCTGTTTTCATCTCCTCAGCCCCCTCTTGTAGGTTCCTTACATGGACGGACCTTCAGGTCTTGAACAAAGGGTCCACGTAAATTGTCGGTTTGCTCTCATGTCTCTACCACTCACTGGGCCTTCGCGTTGTCTCCTATCCTTGCTCACTGCCCTGCACTGTGCTCGTTAGGAGGCTTCTGACTAGTTCTCTAGCTCCATTCATTTTCTTTTCTTCTTTCTTTCTTTTCTTTTCTTTTCTTTCTTTCTTTCTTTCTTTCTTGCTTTCTTTCTTTCTTTCTTTCTTTCTTTCTCTCTCTCTCTCTCTCTCTCTCTCTCTCCCTCTCTCTCTCTCTCTCTCTTTCTTTCTTTCTTTTTTTAAATGTCAGAGAGGGCTAACAGGTATGCCAAAGAGAGGGAGAGAGGAAGACAGAGAAATCACCCCCCAGTGAGGCCCTGACATGCCACATCCTTTTCTGCCATGTCTCCATCCTGTCAGGATTCTGGACACGTGCGCACACCTGCCTGCTGGCACGCCTGGGCTGGGACCCCACCGTGGTTGGCCTCGTGGGGTCTGGCTGCCTCTGCACAGTTCTTCAGCACTGCGCCACAGGGCTGGCCTGCCAGTCATTTTCTTTTCCAACTTATGTTTCATGCTGCCAGCTGTCTTTCTATAAGGCAGTTACTGCTTTGGTTAAAATATTTGATAACTTTACATTGTGTCTGAGTGAAACTCATGTTACTTAGCGTAATGTTCTAGGCCCCACCCGTCTCTGATTGTACCTGCTCACATCTGACAGCTGACTCTGTCCTGGAGATACCTCGCAATGTCATGCTTCTTGGCCTTGAACAAACTGTTCTTTTAGCCCAGAAGTCCTGGATGGCTTTCTTCTCCCTCTAAATTCTTGGTGGATCGTCTTTCATCTTTATTGGTCGTGTTCAGATATTAACTCTTTTATGACAGTCGGTCTTCCTCTTCCTTTCCTTTTCCCCTCAAGTTTCTGTGTTTTGCTAGGATTTGATTTGTAATTTTATTACATGTGTATGTCATTCTTTCTTATAGTTAACCATTTGCTTGTTCTTTCACTACAAAGAAAACTGAGAAATGGGAGTACGTGAAATTTATTTGTATTTATTGTAGTCTCTCAATGTACTCTTTATACATATATGTACCAATAAAATGCTACTGCATAGAATTCCAGTTACCAAGAAAAATAACCTATATAAAATCAGAATGATTTTGATAAAAAGAGAAGAGTAAACATTTCTTACTTTCCATTGATTTATAGTTTCTTTAAGTCTCGTATTAATATTAAATTGACTAAAAAGAACACAGTTACGCAAACAATTTGAAAGCAAAAACTTGGTCTGAATAAGTACAGTTTGGAGATAATGCAGATTGGAACATTGTTATAGCACTGTGTACTTACCTAATAAAGCAGCCAGTTAGAAATGGCGTTTTAGGGGCAAGCAGGTGGTGTGGTTCATGGCAGCATATGTAAATCTCCATTTTTCTTCTTTTTAAAATTATGAGTGATTTCAGACATTTAAAGAAGTCTGGAGTGACATAACAGACATCTGTGTTCCCACCTCTCTTGGAGTGTTATATTTTGCCTCTTGAAGTTTTCAGCTATATAAAACGTTAGTGGTATCTGTGAAGGGTCACCCATCCTAGTCCCATCCCTCCCTAGCATAATCATGTCTTTCTTTCTTTTTTTTTTTTTTTTTGAGAGGTTTGTGTTATAGGGTGTGTGCGGTCGCCAGACAGAGAGAGACAGAGAGACAGAAAGTGAGAGATCACCCCCCCAGGGGGATGGCCACACTGCAATACCTTCTCCTCCATTCTCCTTTCAGGATCTTGGGCACGCACGCACACATGCCCAGCGTGAGTTTTAAGCCACCTGGTCCAGGACTCGAACTGTGGTCAACTACACGGGAGTCCAGTGACATAGCCATTATGCTAACTGCTGGTCCCATCATGTCTTTCCTTTTTGTTTTAAGCAACTCTGTAGTGTTCCATGTACCAGAAATGATTAATACGTTCTCTGATTGGTGATGTTGAGGTTGTATTCAGTGTCTTGCTACTGCAATACATATGCAATGGCCTTTGGTTTACTTAAACGTTTTTGAGTGCTTACTCTCACCCTGGAGATGTAGCGGTGAATATTGATTTCTGCAGTGTCGCGGTCTGGGAATCATTGTTCCCGGAGTGTGACCAGTGTAATGCTGGTTCTCCGAGATGCTCACCACTAAAAGTGCTCTGGGTAGGAAGGCTGCTGTACAGCGTCTGTGCTTGGAGAGTCAGTGCGCTTCAGTATAGCACAGCAATCGCTGTGAGAAACCCTGTGGACCAGAGAGCATTGCTGAACTCAGGGTCTCCAAACTTACTTGACTAAGGAATCTTTTTCACATAATTATTCACATCCTATAGAACCTAGTATTCATGGATATAGTTAAACACTGCATTTGTTACTGTTGTGCTTTGTTTATTTTTTTCATGAGAGACAGACAGTGAGAGGCACCCCCAGTGGAATCCTAACGCTGTGATTCACCCTCGTCTCAGCCAGGTCACAGGTACATGCGTGCACAGCCACATGAACAGGGGGACCTTGGCATGCAACCCCGGGCCCTTCCCCATGCCTAAGCATTGAGGAGGGTTGTGTTACAGTTGCACCCATCACAATGGCGGACCCGGAACCCTGTATCTGAGTGTTTGAGGGTTAAACAAAAGAGTGGGTAACACTTTCAAAAGCGTGAATTTTGACAATTTTTGAAAACCATAAAAATGGTAGAATTGAGGACACTAGGAAAAATAATTTTGAGGAGTCCGTGGCTTAGAATGAGCAGTGAGGCATGGCATAATTGAAATGTAGTACAAGAGATTGTTGTCCAGCGTTTAGCCATTGCTGGAAATGAACAACCTTTACCCTTTCGCTGGCTTCCTGGTAACTTTGGAGATATCTGCTATAGATAAAAGTATAAGAAGTTGATGAGCAGTGTTTTGTTTTTTCTAAAGAAGTTTGATGTAAGTTTAAGCTCTCCCTTCCTGATTTCAGTGAGCACTCATGGTTTGCCATACCTGTGTACTATTCATATTATACTTTGTACAGATCTACAGTGGTCGAGCTGAAACCCTTGAGGCCAATGTACTTTGAAAATCCAGACATTTTCAGATTTTCTTTATTTACGTTTTTGTCATAGGGTCTGTGTGCTTGCGAGAGAGGCAGAGACAGAGGGAAAGTGAGAAATTACCCTCTAGGGGTGTGGTCACACTGCAGTCCCCTCTTCTCAGTAATCCTCTCAGGATTTTGGGCACACATGCTCAGCATGATTGCCAAGCCACTGGATCTGGGACTTGAACCACAGTAGACCAGGTAGGAGTCCAGCCTTGTAACCACCACAGTGCCTGCTTTTTAAAAAGGTGGTATGGGGTCCAGCAGATTGCATAATGGCTATATCACTAGACTCCCATGTAGTCAACCGTGGTTCGAGTCCCAGACCGGTGGCTTAAACTCAAGCCAGGCGTGTGTGCGTGTGTGCCCAAGATCCTGAGAGGAGAATGGAGGAGAATGGATTGTGATGTGGCCATCCCCCTTGGGGGGTGATTTCTTGCTTTCTGTCTCTCTGCCTCTCTCTATCTTTCTGGTGAGCACATGTGCCCTATAGCAAAAACCTCTCAAAAAAAAAAAAAAAGTGGTATAGTACATATATATGCCAAATATGTTTAAAGTGACACTCCCCAGTCACATTAGTATTTTTCAGTGAAAGTTAACCATTTTTTTCTTCTTTTTTTTATTAAGGAGGTTTTTGCTATAGGGTGCATGCCTTCACCAGAGAGACAGAAAGCAAGAAATCACTCCCCTGCGGGGATGTTCATGCCACAACCCCTTCTCCCCTTTCCTCTCAGGAATTTTGGCATGCACATACATGTGCTCAGCATGAATTTTAAGATGCCGGGTCTGAGACTTGAACTGTGTGGTTGACTACATGTAAGTCCAGTAATGTAGCCATTATGCCATTTGCTTCAACTTAACAATTTTCACTTAAGGAAAGATAAATTTTAAAATAGTCTTATGTTAGGTCAAGCCCTGCTAACCAATGAATTTGTTCCAAATTTATGAAGAAATTTCAGTTTTCAGAGGTTTGCATTTCAGAATTAAAGATATTATGAGGCTATACTTTTCTTTAAATTATTGTTTTTCAGTTATTTAAAAAACCTTAAGACCCATGAAATTGCAAGTTAAATGTGCTATTTACATATTTTCTAATAACATTTTAAAACAGCAAACTCAAGATTTTTTTTTTTTTTTGCTATAGGGCATGTGCACTCACCAGAAAGACAGAAAGAGAGGCAGAGAGACAGAAAGCGAGAAATCACCTTGCAGGGAGGATGTCCATGCCTCAATCCCTTCTCCACCATTCTCTTCTTGAGATCTTGGGCACACACGCACATGTGCCTGGCATGAATTTAAGCCACCGACTCTGGGACTCGAACTGCGATCAACTACGTGGGAGTCCAGCGACTTAGCCATTATGCCAACTGCTGGTCCCAACTCAAAATTTTTAATCTTAATTAAATTTTGTTGTATGTCAGTTTAGAAAATAAAAATTTAAGCATTGAAAAATCATCGTGAACTAGTTAACACTTTGGGAAAGATTTGTCTAAGTGAACAAATGACCTATTTTATACTCATAGATGATACTTTCAAGAGTTGAAGCATCTTGGGACCAGCCTTGATCTACTCCTAGTCTTGGCTGGCCAGGATCGTGGGCACACATGCACATACTCAGTGTGTTCAGGGAGGCTAGGTCATGACTGGTGTGGGTCTAGCTGTGTCACCACTGTGCCAAGGCCTGGCCTCCAAGTTTCGTCTTCTGAAGGGAGTGCCATGTTTTAAGCCATGCCAGCTAATGATTAGATATCTCAAAAGATAAACCCACTTAAGTATTTTCAGTTATGGAACCAGAGACAAAGGGCAGCATTTCTGTCATACCTGTCCTCATCAGCATAGGAACTTTCACTTGTGCAAGGGTACGGCTGCAACTCTTCAGGCAGCGTGTTGAAAAGGAACGAACATGGGGACTAAGGGTCAGGTGTAAACTTTATCCACTCTCTGTGAGAATCTCTAGCAAATCTTCCCTGAGGCATGGTCTACTCATTTATAAACTGGGGATGACATGATGTCATCATGAGGTGAAGATAAAATGAAGAGAGTTAAGTGCTTTATAGGGGCTGGCAGGTGGTGTGATGGTTGGGGTGCTGGACTCCCACCTGGCTGACGGTGATTGGAGTCCTGGACCTGGCAGTTTGCTTTCTCACTTTCCTTTTCTGTCTCTTGCTGTGTACCTCTTTGGTCAAATTAAAAATACATAAATAAATAATGAATGAAATAAAATAATTCTTTTTAAAAAAGAGTGTTTTATGAGCTGTAAAGTAGCTTTTTAAAAAATACATTTATTAATTTATCTTTTTTTCTTTGAGAGGTTTTTGGTATTGGGCCTGTACCCTCACCAGAAAGACAGAGAGAGACAGACAGAAAGCGAGAAATCACTCCCTGGGGGGATGGCCACGCTGCAATCCCTTCTCCTCCATTCTCCTCTCAGGATCTTGGGCACACACACACATGTGCCCCGCGTGAGTTTAAGCCACCAGGTCTGGGACTCAAACTATGGTCGACTACAAGGGAGTCCAGCGACATAGCCTTTACTGTTGGTCCCAGTTTATCTATTTATTTTCAAGCACTTAGTTTGAGACTTGGCCCATGGTCAACCATGTGGAAATCCATCACCTTAACCACCACACCACCTGTTGGCCTCCATAAAGGAGCTTTTTATTTTTATTTATTTTTGTTATAGGGCGCATGTGCTCACTGGAGAGACAGAGAGACGGAAAGTGAGAAATCACCCCTCCCCGGGGAGGATGGCCACACCACAATCCCTTCTCCTTCGTTATCCTTTTGGCATGCATTCACATGTGCCCAGCGTGATTTTTTTTTTTTTAGTTTAATTATTATCATAATCTTTTTTATATTACATTGAATCACACATACCTTTATAGTGTGTTACATTTCTTTTTCCAGCATGATTACCATGCATATAAGTCAAGACAGAGACATTACTATCCACGTCATCATCAAATAGCTTTACATAATTTTTTTCTGATTATTATTATTATTTATTCTCATTATTTTTTTAAACATTCAACTACTATATATCATTTGACTTGTAAAAAGAATTTATCCAACACGAAATACTTCTCAGACCAGTCCAGTAGAGAATACTATACAAGTCATCATCAACAGGTAATAAACCATTTCCATGTCCCACTAATGTCCTGCCTCTCTACTTGTTTTCTTGCTATCCTTCTCTATACGCTTCCCTTCTCCTGCCCCGTTCCACACTGTCTTCAGCGTCCATAACTATTTTCACTGCTTTTACGCCCTCCAGTATTTCGATTTCTACAATAAAGTGTGGATAGTCGTATATATTAAGTGAATACATACAATATCTTTCTTTCATAGCCTGACTTGCTTCACTCAGCAATAGATCCTCCATATCTGACCACTTTCTATCAAATGTCAGGGTCTTGTTTTTTATGAATGGATTGTATTCCACAGAGTACATGTGCCACCCTTTTCCATCCATTCATCTATTTGTGGACATTTGGGTTGGTTCCATGTCTTAGTGATCCCCGATGTGAGTACTAAGCCACCAGGTCCAGGACTCGAACTGTGGTTGACTACGTGGGAATCCAGCAGTGTAAAAGTTCCGCCATCTGCTGGTTGCAAGTAGCTTTTAATTTTAATTAATTAATTTTTTTGGAGAAATTTTTGCTCTAGGGTACATGTGCTCGCTGGAGAGATAAAGACAAAGAGTAAGAAAGCAAGAAATCACCCCCCAGAGAGGATGGCCACACCACAGTCCCTTCTCCATTCTCCTTTTGGGATTTTGGGTGCATTTTAAACTGACAGGTCCAGGACTCAAACCACAGTTGACTATGTGGGAGTGCAACAACATAACCATTATGCCATCTGCTGGTCCCCCAAGCAGCTTTTTAAATATTAGCTGTTACCCAACTCCTGTGTGGCTAACATTTAGTCGCTTTTGTTGTTGTTTGTTTAACTGGCAGACAGCTTGTGGCTCACCAGCGAGACAGACATAGAGGAAGAAGGAGAACGCATTTCCTGACAGGCCATAGTCACACCGCAATCCCTTTTCCTCCATTTCTCCTGCTTGTGAGGCTTTGGGGCTTACACACACATTTGCCCGGTGTGTTTTAAGCTCCTGGGGCTGGGATTTGAACTACAATTGGCCATGTGGGGTCTAGCTCTAAGCTATAGGTTAAGGGACCTGGCTGGCTTACCTTCGTATACCGTGTAACTAGTATGTGCCATGGGTGGTTCTAAGCACTTGGCGTTTATTAACTTCCTGAGTACATAGCCACTGTGTGGGATCGGGACTGTGCTTATCCTCACTTAGGGAGGAAGAACTGTTCATGAGGTCAGAGAGGTTCAGAAGCTTGCCCAGTGTCCCTCAGCTGCCAAGTGGCAAAATCAGGATTTGAACCAGGCAGTCTGGCTCCCAGGACATAAGACCTCCTCTGGGGAAGGATTTATTAGTTCAACAGGTGCTTATTGTACTAGAAATAGACTAGACTTTGGAGTTTAAAAGTGAATTCCTGTGAGTTGATTGACGAGGTTTAAGTTGTTGATGTGTTTTCTCTGGGTTTTAAAATTACTGTGTGAGTTAAACTGCACTGTAAAAGAGTGTGACGTTTGCAGTTGGATAAGAACCATAAAATATTTTTTGAATCTAGTGAATTTCTTGGCCATTTTGATGTCAGAAGTTACCTTTTCAAGATTACTGTTTTGAGCTTTTGCAAATTTATTTTGTTTTTGTTTTTGTTTTTTGCCTTTCCTGCTGTAGACCTCTTTTGTATGGGATTTTATCTCATTTCTTACATGGAACTAAGGATGGGATCCAAAATGCACTTCTGAAAGGGTCTTCACTTCAGCCTCCAAATCCAAGTGTGGGCAGACAAGCCAGTGGAGGAAAGCTAACAGGTATGCATTTTCTGAAATTCATCATTTGGCTGGCAGCAAGTATATTTTCTTCTTGTATATTTTTATATTTGGAGGAGTCTTTCTAACTTAACTCTCCTTATACCTAACATAGTTTGCCTATGTTGCTTAACCTCAAAAAGTGAAATTCTTTTTGGAAAGAGAATCTTGGAGGAGTGGGAGAGGTAGGAATAACTTGGCAAAATTCTTAGAAATAGTTTCTATACAGAGTATCGAAAAACCTGATTTTAACAAAAGATAGTCTTCGCGGCAGTTTAGATCTTTAGTATACTGAATAAATAGGTTTTATCAAGGGATCTCTTTTTTTCTCTCCAGGACTGAAAAATAAAAGGCAAGGCTGCTGACTATAGATAGAGAAGTCATGGGTTATGTGTTCTTCCCATTTTCATTATACTTTTTATGATAAAATAGTAGTTATCAGGACCAGCAGTTGGCGTAATGGCTATGTCACTGGACTCCCATGTAGTAGACCACGATTCAAGTCCTGACCCAGTGGCTTAAACTCACACCAGGTGCATGTGTGTGAGTGTCCACATGTGCGTGAGTGTCCAAGATCCCAAGAGGAGAATGGAGAAGGGATTGCGGCATGGCCATCCCCCCGGGGGTGATTTCTCACTTTCTATCTCTCTGTCTCTGTCTTTCTGGTGTGTGCACGCGCCCTATAGCAAAAACCTCTTCAAAAAAAAAAAATAGTAGTTATCTACAACTAATAAATTCTGAGTGAAATAGCTGCATTTCTTTCAGAATACTTTTTAATTTTTTTAGTTTTTGCTGTAGGGTGTGTGCACTCACCAGGGAGAGAAAGAAAGAGGGAGAGAGAAAGTGAGAAAGCACCCCCTAAGGGAAATGGCCACACTGCAGTCCCTTCCCTTCCATTCTCTTCTTGGGACCCTGGGCACACAAGCACTTGTAGCCAGTATATTTTCCAAGCTACCAGGTCTGGTATTTGAACTGTGCTCTCAGCCATGGCTGATTCAGCTGCTTTAGCCACCATGCCAACTGGCTGCCTCTAGAATGCTTACCTTCTTTAGAATTATTTAATTTATTATCATTATTTTTTATTTTGACCAGAGAGAGATAGAAAGAGAGGGAAAGTGAGAAAGCAAGCTGCTGTATCCAGGACTCAAACTTGTTGGCCCTGTGGCAGTTCATCTCCCCAACCACCACACCACCTGCTGACCCTGAATGCTTACTTTCTAGAGGAGCTTTCAGATGTGTTGATTACATTAGCAGTGGGATCTCAGTTTGATCGTTAATAGTTCGATGTTCCAAGTACAATGAAGAGTTGATCTCTCTCTTTTTTTTTGGGGGGGGGGGGAGAGGTTTTTGCCACAGGGCACGTGTGCTTGTGAGTTCTAAGCCACCGGGTCCAGGACGCGAACCGCGGTTGACTACATGGGAGTCCAGCGACATAACCATTATGCCAACTGCTGGTCCCAAGAGTTGATCTCTTTAAGATCAGGATGGGCCTCAGATAGCTGGTAATCAGGACAAATGTAAATCTTGTTGAAATAAACTTTTAGGAAACACCTAAAATGCAAATTGCTTTTTGTAGGTTTCTTAAACTGCTGTGATGCATCCATATGGACTGTGTTGGGTATCTGCTGTCCCTTGAGGTCTGAGAGAGACAGACAGACAGAGCAAGCGGATGCTCTTTATAAGAGCCAGAGACTCGGAGAGAGTTGAGGGTCAAGTCGGAGAATCAGCTTTGGGTGTCTCTTCTGTGGAAAGCTCTGTAGGAAGTTCAGAATGAAGACGACTGCTGAGCTAATGGGGAAGAACAGTAATTCTGCAAAGAACTTTTTGATCGTCAAAAATTGTCTTGGCACAACATAATAGCCTCTTTGTGCAGTGACTTGAAAAGAACCGTCAGCCAAACATTGCATCACATTCCGGTAACACACTTGAGCACTCCACTTACTTTCTCAACTTGCAAAAGAAAAACTTCCTTTATACCTAATGGCTACAGAGCTCATTTGACAGCATCTCTACAGGAGCTCACCTGGCTGAAGTATGAAACATTGAAACTAAATTTACTCTTACTTTAAAATTAAAAGCATAACATGACAGAAGCACTTTTCTCACCAAAACTTTCAAAATGCTGAAGAAAAGAGGTTTCTAAAGTCACAACCACCTTTGAAATAATTGCCAATTCATTAATGCTGCCCCTATTTTCATTTGTAACCTTGGGGGCAAAGTAGGTTTTGCACTAAAGACAAGAGTTTTTAAGTAGAGAAAAACATTATGTGCAGCTTTGTTGCACATCTAAAATAACAGACTTCATTTTTTTTTTGGGGGGGGAGAGGTTTTTGCTATAGGGCACATGTGCTCGCCAGACACAGAGAGAGACAGAGAGTCAGAAAGCGAGAAATCACCCCCCAGGGGGGATAGCCATGCCACAATCCCTTCTCCTCCATTCTCCTCTCGGGATCTTGGGCACGCACGCACACGCGCCCAGCGTGAGTTTAAGCCACTGGGTCCAGGACTCGAACTGCAGTCGACTACGTGGGAGTCCAGCGACATAGCCATTACGCTAACTGCTGGTCCCACAGACTTCATTTTTTTTAATGACACTTTGCTAGGAGACATAAAAAGATCCTGTCCTAAGGAAATTGTTAATCAATCAATCGATTGATTGATTGTTTTCTTCCATGAGCGAGAGAGACAGCACCCCCAACAGAGCAGGCCTTGGTGCTATAGCCCATTCACACCCCACCCAGCCAGCCCTGGACTGTGGGCACATGGGTGCCCCACACTCAGGGAGTGTTCAGATGGGAACCCAGAGCCTTCTCTGTGGGTCAGCCTCACTGAGCATCACGTTTTACTGCTGCATTATTGTCAGACTCCAAGAAATTGTTCATTTTATTTTGGCCAGTGAAATTGTTGATTTTGCCTAAAATTGAGGAAGAGATTTTCATCTTGTTACCCGGACAGAAGGAGTGGTACTAGCCTCCAGGCTAATAAGCTGCTGAGCACTAACAGAACTGGACTTCAGAGTGTCTTTAGACAGGAAATCCAGCATGTGGTTTCAGTGCTGAAGATGTGTCGATTGTCTGATTTTATATTCTTTTTCCCCCGTTACCTCCATTGTCACAAGAAAGTTTTGTTTGTTTTGTCACTTATAAAAAGTGTTTGGGGGTTAGGGGACTTGTGTATTTTCAGGAATCTACTTTTTGCATTGCATTTTCGTTGCATTTGGATATTAAGTCTTTTTTTTGGTTCTTTTAATCTAGAACTCTTCTATCTCCTTTACCCCTGTAACAGAAGAAATTGAGCAGAAGTGACGAGGGCCCTGTCTGTGTTGTTGCCTTAGCCCAAGGCCTGGTCATAGGGATTTTTGGCTCCTCTGAACACTCATGGGGCTTTTTTATTTTTATTTTTTGTATTTTTTGGAGAAGTTTTTGCTACAGGGCACATGCACTCTCCAGAGACACAGAGAGAGACAGAGAGACAGAAAGTGAGAAATCACACACACACACACACACACCCCAGGGGCAATGGCCATACCACAATCCCTTCTCCTCCGTTCTCCTCTTGGGATCTTGGGCACACACACTGACACACGTGCCCAACCTGAGTTTAAGCCACCAGATCCAGGACTTGAACTGTGGTCAACTACATGGGAGTTCAGCGACATAGCCATTACACTGACTGCTGGTCCCACTCATGGGGCTCTTTTTTTGGGGGGTGGGAGTTTTTTTTTTTTTTTTTTTTTTGCTATAGAGCACGTGCGCTCGCCAGACAGACAGAGACAGAGAGACAGAAAGCGAGAAATCACCCCCTGGCGGGATGGCCACGCCGCAATCCCTTCTCCTCCGTTCTCCTCTCAGGATCTTGGGCATGCACGCACATGCGCCCAGTGTGAGTTTTAAGCCACTGGGTCCAGGACACGAACCGTGGTTGATTACGTGGGAGTCCAGCGACATAGCCATTACGCTAATTGCTGGTCCCCTCATGGGGCTCTTAAGAACATGTCCTAGGATGTCGTGGATAGTTTTGTAATTCGGTGGGAAGATATGAACTGTGCTGGTTTTCTTCTTGCCTCAAGAGGGTGCTGTGGGAAATATGTCTATTTGATGGTTTGGCTGTGTTTTAATTGAAGAGCTTTGGCATCCCTCAAAATGCTGATAAACACCTCATCCTTCTTGCAGCTTTCATCCCTATGTATGAGGGGTCTTTAGAAGCTTAAGGAAAGTATGTTACTATGGAAAAGCTTCATGGATTTTAAAACTTTTATACCAAAATAATTTCATACTTCAGCTTTCCTATGAACCTTTTGAAGTAGTCTCATATTAAAAGAGTGAAATTCATAAAAACACGTAGGATTACTCTAGGTTATGTTCTCTTCATGTAGTGGAAAAAGAAAAGGTCGTGCCAGCAGGTGGCATGGTGGTTAAAGGCGTTGGACTCCCACATGGTTGACCACGGTTTAAGTCCCAGACCTGGTGGCTTGCTTTCTCACTTTCCCTCTCTCTCTCCCTGATCAAACTGGAAAATAATAATAATAATAAATAAAGTTAACTTGAAAAAAAAATAGGTCAGAAAGCACTTTTGAATAAACAGAGTGAATCCCGAGTACTTAATAAATATTTCTGATTTCTTTAATAATGCTTAAAAAATAATGTGTTTTTCATTGTCCTAAGCAATCTCAAGAACTCTCAGACTACTAAATATATAACATCCTAAAATATAGGTCACTGTATCTGCCTGCTTTGACCTGGGAAGTGTTAATGTCTGCTTCTATTCTTCTATTCGTTTCAGACAACCACCTAAGCAACGAGACAGGGAAAAGTACAAATGTTCAAGAGCTTCGTGTTTCTCAAGCAGTGAAGAGATGACATTTCCACTTGGGGTATCATTTGTTTTAAAATTGTATGTATTAAATAACTTATTTATTGTTCTAATGTTATCAAAATGCACCACTAATATTTGTATTTTGTAGAAATTGTCATTTCTACAAAACACTTAGCCCCACGTGTTTTACTGCATTTGTGAATAAAAGCTAACTCTGTCATCTAGCTTATTGGATTTGACTTGAAAGAAAATGAATTGTCTTTAAGAAGTATTTCAGAGGGCCTTAAGTTTGTGAAATATAAAAGGGCTTTTTAGTATCTTGTACATTCTTTAAAAAAAATATACAGGTTAAAAAAAAAAAAAAAGAACAGGTCTTTATAACCTGTGCTCTGCTTTTTAACATGGCACGTTAATTAAATTTCCTCCAGGTGGTGTTATGTGGATTTGTGGGAAATATTCATTTGTGTGTGTGTGAGTGTGTGTGTGTTTTGCTATAGGATCTGTGTGCTTGCCAGGGTGGGAAGCAGAGAGAGAGAAAGAAGTACCCCATGGGGGGATGACCATACTGTAATCTCTTCTCCTCCATTCGCCTCTCAGGATTTTGGACATGTATGCATACTCAACTGGCATGATTTTCAAGCCTCCAGGTCCAGGACTTGAACCAAAGTGTTGGCCATGTGGGATCCAGCTGCCCTAACCACCACACCACCTATCTGGCCCTCAATTTGTGTTTTTTTTGTTTTGTTTTGTTTTTTAGATTTTTGTCGTAGGGCATGTGTGCTCACCAGAAAGAGACACAGAGGGAGAATGTAAGAAATCAACCTAGAGCTACAACCACACCGCAATCCTTTTTCTTCCATTCTCCTCTCAGGAGTTTGGGTACCCATGCACATGTGCCCGGTGTGAATTTCCAGTCGCCAGCTGTAGGACTTGAACCGTGGTCAGCCATGTGGGAATCCAGCACTTGAACCACCACACTATCTGCTGGCCCATCATTTGTGTTTTTAAAGCATTTTATAAAATATTAAACCAGAAAAAACTGATTCCTATAAAGTTTGACTTTCAAAATGTAGCTATTTTTTAGATAACCATTTATAATTAGGTCTCAATATCTGAATTACTGTCTAAAGTTGAACTTTGAACAATGTACTTTTTCTCTCCTTAGAGCATTTGGCTTCTACTGGAAGATTTAATTAAAAGGTAAAGGGGGAAATAATTCTTTTAATATTGCTATAATACAAAGAGTTTATTTTGTTATATAAAGAATGTGAAATAAGCATGAAGAGACAGGCTTTGGGAGAAGTACCAGAAAATGCTTGTTAAAAGATGGCATTGTTTAACCTCCTTGTGGCACCCTGCTATGCAGTTACAGACGAGCTATGAAAGGGCTAACCCCTACTTATTTGGGCTCCAAAAGTCTTATTAAAGGTCAATTTTTATTCCTGGGCTAGGCAGATATTAAGAGCTCTTAAGTACTATCTGTAAAATGGTACGTTGATATTTATTAATAATTTTTAATGGAGCATTTATAGCCCATCTCACTGAAAACAACTGACTGTTACGATTGACAGGTCCTGATTGGCAAAAGTCACGTGGTATTCTTGGGACAGACCTCTGCCGGGTACTTGCACACTGACTGTCAGCTCAAGTGTTTTCCACAGTCATGAGTGATAGGGGCTGTAGTTGGCAAAATTGGCATTCTCTATGGGGTGTTGATTCTGTGTTATCTTTGAAAATTATAAACTCCATTTTTTAAAGGAATTATTTATGTATTTATTTAATTGCATTTGTTATTGTTATTTTTTTAACTTGTCCAGAGAGAGAGAATTCAGCGCCTTTAACCACCATGCCACCTGCCAGCCCCGTCGAAACTCCTTTTTGTGATGCTAGTCAGTGTTCACTCCTTCCAGAATAATCAGAAATTTTTTTCTCAATGCAGAATTTTTTTTTTTAATTGTTTTAGAGAGATTTTTGCTATAAGGCACCTGTGCTCGCTGGAGAGACAGGGAGACAGACAGAAAGTGAGAAATCACCCCCTAGGGAGGGGGGATGGCCACGTTGCAGTCCCTTCTCATCCATTCTCTTCTTAGGATTTTAGGCATGCACATGCACGCCCCAGTGTGAGTCTTTTGTTTTGTTTTGTTTTGCTCTTTTGAGAGGTTTTTGCTATAGGGCATGTGCACTCACCAGAAAGACAGAGACAGGGGTTTTTGCTATAGGGCGTGTGCACTCACCAGAAAGACAGAGACAGGGAGACAGAAAGCATCCCCCAGGGGGGATGGCCACGCTGCAATTCCTTCTCATCCATTTTCCTCTTGGGATCTTGGGCACATACGTACACACACCAGGTGTGATTTTAAGCCACTGGGTCCAGGATTCAAACTGTAGTCAACTATGTGGCAGTCCAGTGACGTAGCCATTATGCCATCTGCTGGTCCCTCCCACCCCCAGTGTGAGTTTTAAACTGCGAGGTCTGGGACTCGAACCACGGTTGACTATGTGGGAGTCCAGCAACATAACCATTATGCCATCTGCTGGTCCCATCAATGCAGAAAATTGTGGTCCCTTTCAGCCATACTTTACAAATCAGAAGATTCTGAGAGGCCTCGTTGCTGGATTAAAATGATATATAGAGATGCCAAAGTATTGAAAGGGCCTGATTCCATTTTTAAGTCTGTAATGTCTGATTACAATTATGAATTCCTTTATATTAGATGTGGGAATATAAATATCTGAATTCTCCCAGAGCACTTGGTTTCCATCCAAGGATGTTGGCCGTGGACACGAAGGAATTACAGTCATGCAGGGCTAGATTAAGAAAAATGCTGGAGTTGATCACTTTCTTGGAAACTGATAGAAAATGATGAAAATAGAAACAAAATAAAATTGTCACATATAGTTGATAGTACTTTTATATGCATCATTCTGTAACTTGTTTGTACCTAGACAACTTTTATACTTCCACTGTGTCATTTAATAATAATAATAATAATAAAAGAGAAGTTAAGCAATTCACCTTGGTGCAAAGGGTGTTTGTACCCCTGTTCTGTCATTAAGGGATGTACTCTAGAAGAGAGAAGAATGATTAGGGCCCGCTGCTGGGATCCTTGGAAACTTGGTTGATGGAGGGTGAGGTGTGAAAAAAGGGAGTTTTTCCTAATGCACATGTCCTTGTCATCAGCCCTACTCCAAAGTTTGGAGTAGTTATTCTTTATATGGTGGCAGTGGTCGGAACTGGTGGCCTCTGTCTCTTGGGGACAGTATCAGAATATATGGTTTGAAAAGCATATTTAGGAGCCAGCAGGTGGCATGATGGTTGAGGTGCTGGACTCCCACATCGCTGACTGTAGTTTGAGTCCTGGACCTGGCGGCTTGCTTTTCACTTTTTCTCTCTCTCTGTCTCTGTCTGGTGAGTACATGTGCCCTGTAGCACATTTAAAACAAAATAATAATGGTAAATAATAAAATTAATATAAAAATAAATTCTATAACATTTTTATATGTGGAAAAGAGAAAAACATCTATTTGCAGAACATCATGAGTTTTTTTGTTTGTTTAATTAGGTTTTTGCCATAGGTCACATACGCTTTCCAGAGAGACAGAAAGAGAGAAAGTGAGAAATCATCCCCCTAGTGGGGATGGCCATGCTACAATCGCTTCTCCTTTCTCTAAGGATTTTGGTTACTCATGCACACGGGCGCAGCATGCGAACCACAATCTACCATGTGAGATCCAGTGCCATAACCACCAAGCCTCTTGCTGGACTCGGAACACTAAGGTTTTCAATGATTTAAAAAGGAGGGCTTTGTTAGGCCAGCAGGTGGTGTGGTGGATAAGTGCACTGGGCTCCCACATGGCCAACTATGGTTCAAATCCTGGACCTGGTGGCTTGCTTTCTCACTTTCCCTTTCTCTGTCTCTGTCTCTGTTTCTCTCTGGTCAAATTAAAATAATAATGATGATGAATAAAATTAAATAAAATAATTCTTAAAAAAGAAAGGAGGGTTTTGTGTTCTTGGAAGAGTTGAGAAAATCTGCTTTAGAAATTTCGATACTCAGGCTTTACAGATAGCAAAAATTCATAATCCAGTAGTTTAAAGAGGTGCATGGGCTGAGACAATTTTTTTTTTTTTAAGAGAGATTTTTGCTATAGGGTGGATGCGCTTGCCAGAAAGACAGAAATCATCCCCACAAGGGGGATGGCCATGCTGCAATCCCTTCTCCATTCTCCTCTTGGGATTTTGGGGATGTATGAACATATGCTCGGCATGAGTTTTGTTTTGAGAAAGGGATTTTTACTATAGGGTGTGTGTGTGCTCCCTGGAGAGACAGAGACAGAGCAACAGAAAGCAAGAAATCACCCCCCGAAGGGATGGCCACACTGCAGTCCCTTCACCTCCATTCTCCTCTTGGGATGTTGAGCACACATGGACATATATCCAGCAGAAGGTTTTTGTTTTTGTTTTTGTTTTTTTGTTTTTGAGAGGTTTTTGCTATAGGGCGTGCACACTTGCCAGAAAGGCAGGGAGAGACAGAAAGACAGAAAGCAAGAAATCGCCCTCCAGGGGAGATGGCCATACCACAATCCCTTCTCCATTCTCCTCTCAGGATCTTGGGCACGCATGCACATGCGCCCAGCGTGAGTTTAAGCCACCCGGTCTGGGACTCGAACCACTGTCTACTACATGGGAGTCCAGCGACATAGCATTACGCCAACTGCTGGTCCCCCCAGCATGAGTTTTAAGCTGCCAGGTCCAGGACTCAAACTGCAGTTGACTACGTGGGAGTCCAGCGAGGTAAGAATTATGCCATCTGCTGTTCCCGGGCTGAGACGTTTTTAAAAACTGAAGGAAAGAAAAGATAACACAAATATCTTGACAGGAAATGAAAGTATAGAGGACGCACAGGCTGTTCTCAGAAACTCATTATTAATACATCGCTGGTAGTTTTCTTGGGGTTATCAGGAGACAGTATCTTCTAGAAATGCAACAGTGGAATGGGAATTGGAACTAAAGAGGGCTTTTGGAAAGGTAGAAATAAGCTTGGGCCATCTGAAAACTCGCAGCAGGATCAGAGGTGGCTTTTGAAGATGATAAATGTAATCTTAGCATATATGTTTGTGTAGAATAAACTAATAGCTTTATAATTATGTGCAAGAGCACGTTTGTATATGACTCACATGCCTGTATGATTATGTAAAACTTGGTATGTTCTTTTAATCTAAAGCCAAGTGTACATGAAGGATTAACGTTTGTGAGAATGTGCCTTTAAAGGCATGTAGGGTAGTTCTTCCCAGACACTTGGTGTTTGATTTTTGTAACAACTGTTATGCAAGGACTGTGTGGTCTTTGTGACTTTTTTTTTTTTAATGAAAGCAAGGTAAAAATACCTTATTAATTATTTTCAGAAATTTTTGCTATAGGGTGTGTGCACTTGCCAGAGAGAGAAGGAGAGACAAAGTGAGAAATCACCTCTCAAGGAAGGATGGCCACATCACAATCCCTTCTCCCCCTTGGGATTTTGGGTATGCCCTCACATGTGCCTGACATGAGTTTTTTTTTTTTTTTTTAGAGGTTTTTGCTATAGGGTGCATGTACTCGCCAGACAGACAGAGAGAGACAGAGAGACAGCGAGAAATACCCACCTCTAGGGGGATGGCCACGCCGCAATCCCTTCTCCTCCATTCTCCTCTCAGGATCTTGGGCATGCACACGCGCCCAGCATGAGTTTTAAGCCACTGGGGTCCGGGACGCGAACTGCGGTCAACTACATGGGAGTCCAGCGACATAGCCATTACGCTAACTGCTGGTCCCAAGTTTTAAACCGCTGGGTCCAGAACTCGAACTGCGGTTGACTACATTGGAGTCTAGCAACGTATCCATTACGCCATCTGCTGGTCCTAAAACTACCTTTTTAAAAGCAGACTTTGTTTGTTTGTTATTTGTTTTAGGGTCTTGCTCTAGGACATGTGCTTTTACTGGAGATACAGACAGAGAGAAAGTGAGAAATCACCCCCACAAGGGATGACCACACCACAGTCTCTTCTCCTCCACTCTCTCAGGATTTTGGACATGCCAGCGTGGTTTTTCAAGCCACCAGGTCCACCAGTCAAATTGTAGTTGGCCATGTGGGAATACAGCACATTAACACCTGTACTGCCTAAAAGCAGACTATTTTCAAGAGCAATTTTAGGTTCGGAGCTAAATTGAGTAGAAAGACAGAGAGCTCTCTTCTGCCCCAGTCTCCACATGGCATGTCCTCCCCCATTACCAGCGCCCTACACCAGAGTGGTCCACTTGGCACCGTGTGTGAACTGTGCAGACGTGTCATCAGTGCAGTCCATAGTTTACGTCGGGGTTCCCCCTCGGTGCTGGACAGCGATAGTTCAGACGAACATACAGCGACACATGTTAGCCAGTAACATACAAGTGCTTTCCCCGCCCGAACACCGTCCATGCCCTGCCGATAACTGCCTTCTCCAGAATGTTACTGGGTTATTGGAAAAGGCATGATGTGTTTAATACGTCATGGCTTTTCCAATGTACCGTTAGAATTACACTGCATGGCCCGCTCGGGGGGCCTCTTCCACGTAGTAACATGCACTCACGCTTTCTTCATGTCTTTTTAGGGGTTTGAGAGCCCACTGCTAAATAGTGTTCCATTGCTGTTCATCCAGTCATACTGAAGGGCGTCTTGGGTGCCTCCAAGTTTTGGCAGTTATGAATAAAGACGCTGTAAGCATTTGTGTACAGGGTTTTTTTTTTTTAATATTTACTCAACTTTATTTATCTTCATTTAAACACAGAGGGTGAGAGAGACAGAGAGAGTGAGTGAGAAAGCAAGCCGTCAGGGCTGGGACTCAAACTGCAGTCAGCCATGTGGAAGTCCAGCACCCTTAACCACCACCCCACCTGGCGGTGTGCAGGTGTTTGTATGAACATAAGTACATAGCTCATTTGGGTAAGTCCCAAGAAGTATAATTGGCTCAATCATATGGTAAGAGTATTTTTGGTTTAGTGAAAAACTGTAAAACTACTTGGGAGAATTTTAGTACCATTTTTTAAAAAAGCAATCTCCACTTATTATTTTAAGTTTGCCACAGGGTATATGTGTTCACCTACGTGAAAGAGAAAGCAGGCCACCACGTCTAGGACTCGTACCTCAGCCGTGTGGGGAGTTCAGTGCCTGCACCACCATGCCACCGGCTGGCCTCAGGGCCTTTCCTGACTGAGGTAGAGAATCTGGGGTTTCGGTGATACCCGAGTTGGAAATGAGAGGTGAAGGAAAGAGCATTGCCACACAGTACAGATTTGTGGCTGGAGAAGAGACAAAGGGCCTTCGTGTAAGGGAGAGCAGAGCGATGTCCCTTGTTCACAAATAGCCAGGTCTTGGGGCCTGACTTCAGTGCTGACATACTTTTAGTTAAATCCTGAAGCACACACAGGAATACAGGCATGCTTAATCCAATCTTCGATACTGCTAAACATTGGAAGGGATCACACTCTGGGGATTTTTGAAGTCAGGAATAAATACAGACTATTGATATTTTATTTAAAAAAGACTCCAAGAGAGAAACTTCCCCTCTGCCATCTTGTTTCGTGAGATCATGGAAACTCCCATGTAAACGGCCCCTCTCAGAAAGGACATGCCAAGGAAACACGACAGACCTCGATCCAAGTGGCATTTTTTAAAAGTAACTTGTACTCCTCACTCTTAAAATAACTGACCTTTGGAGCCATGAGAAATAAAACAGGCATCTGATTTCATTAGTGTAACAATGTACTTTTGAAGATGCAAACATCTGGACCTTGTGCATTGGACAGATGTTTATGGAAAGGCTGTTAGGTGAACATACTGTCCCTGGGTACTTCTCGCGTACTAGGAAGGGATGGAATCTTTCATATAGGCTTCCCCATGTACTGTCCTGTTTAACAACCCAGCAAGGGAGTGGGGGCAGAGTCTGATCATCTTTGCTTTTTCTTGAGAAAACAGGTTCAGAGAGGTGCACTGATAATCCCAAAGCTGCATGGCTAGTGCTTAGATCTGAGCGTAGAACCTGCAGACTTCTGTCTACCTACTGTGGACTCTTCTGACTGGCTGATGTGGAAGTCCTGCTCTACTACCACCTGGGCCACCTTATGTGGGCGATTTCACCTCTCCAAGCCTGGATTTTCTTTCTAAATTATATACACATACATACACACACACACACACACACACACTTATATTTTAAAGAATTATTTATTTTAAATTCCATTTGTTCTTATTTTTTAATTTGACCAAAGAAAGAGAGAGAGAAAGGGAAAGCAAGAAAGCAAGCCTCCAGGTCCAGGACTCAAACCATGGTCAGCCATGTGGGAATCCAGTGCCTTCAACAACCATGCCACCTGCCGGCCCCTAAATTGATATATTTTTTAACATAACAATTGTTACAATGCATTTTTTCAGCCAATGAGTACCATGTGTAAGGATTAAATTGGGGTAACTGTACACCTGTCCCCTTGGACATAGTGGACATTGTGGGCTACTTTCTCCCCACTGTTCTCTAACGCTAGACATGGCTCTGTCTGACTGCCTTCCATTTCCAAACCTGGACTTTCTTCCTTTTTTTTTTTTTCTCTAATTTTCCCAGAGGGCACCAGAGAGAGAGAGAGAGAGAGGAGAGTGAGAAAGCACCTGCCACAAGGATGGTCGTGCCTCAATCCCTTCTTCATTTCTTTTCTCCGGATTTTGGGCATGTACATTCATGCTCCTAGCATGTTTTTCAAGGCACTGGGACCAGGACTCTAAACCGTTCCATTGTCCATGTGGGATCCAGCTACTTTAACCATTATTCCACCTGGCTGGCCCAAACCTGGATCTAGTAAAATTGGGGGAGGGGGGAGGGTTGAAGTCGAAATGTCTATTTCATAGGGTTGTAAGAGTTGAGAGAATGTTGTAAAAATTGAGCATTTGTTACAAAGTCTCCATTTACTTACTATAATTCTCTTTTAAAAGTCACCAACGAGTTTTTAAAAGAACCTTATGTAGGGACTAGCAGATGGTATAATGGTTATGTCGCTGGACTACCACATGGTCAACTGTGGTTCAAGTCCTGGTTCTGGAGGAGTGAAACTCGTGCAAGGTGCATGTGCATGTGTGCCCAAAATCCCAAGAGGGGAATGGAGGAGAAGGGGCTGCAGAGCGGCCAAAGCCCCTTGGTGATTTCTCACTTTCTGTCTGTCTCTCTCTCTGTCTCTCCAGCAAGTGCATGCACCCTATACTCTCTCATAAGAAAGAGAGCGAGAGAGAAAGGAAGAAAGAAAACCGAATGTAAGGAACCGTTAATGCTGCTGGTAAAAATGCCACTCTTCGCTCTTCGAGGCCAGCAAGTTAGACCCCGAAGGGCCCGCTCTGCGTTCTCCTTCCAGGACGGACCGGTGGTGGGCGATTCACTTTCCCCGGTGATTATTTCTTTGCTCCACATCATTTCCGTACTAGGACAGTTTCCACTCCTTTTACAGTGCAGAGGTTAAAAAGCAGTAGGGAAGCAGCTCGTTCATCATTTCCCAAGAGCCCTCAGCCTGACTCTGCCACCCAGCTAATATTGGCTGCTCTTGACCCTGATTTAGGTCTGCTGGGGGTGGGTGTGGGGTGCATGGGGCTCAGGGGGCTCAGGTGGGAACCAGGTGACTTGATGTTGGAAGGATGAAGAGCCCGAGAGGGGGCAAGACGCGGCAGAGAGGACAGGGGCTGGCAGGCAGGCTCCAGGCAGGGCAGAAAGCCTGGTGCGCGCTCCTCTCTCACGGTCTGTGCTTGCCCAGAATCATGGCAGGTATGTGTTCAGGAGGATCAACCCAAGGACTGCTTACCCGGGGCCAGAAAGTAGCTGCTGTTCTTCCCATTTTACCGGTAGAGAACCGAGGCACAGCGCGAAGCTGCTCGCCCTAGTCAAACAGCTGGCCCTGGCGGATCACACGGGCATCTTTCTATCCTCAGAGACCTGCCCTTGGCCTCAAGGCCAGTTTGGGCACGTCCCTTTACCATGTCCTCTCTGGATCTGAATCACGGCATTGCTCTTGTCCGGGCACCCATCTGTGACTGTTCCAGTGGAGGTTCGGGGAAATCCAGCCCTTGGAGATGTGGCTTTCTCACCTGCACAACGGGGTTATCAATAAAGACACCCCAGCCTGGTCGGAGGGAGGGCTGTTGAGTAAGACAGGCGTGTGTCTCTTGCAGAGCCTGGCCAGGGTCTTCCCAGCTCCTGGTTTGAGCCTCTGTGACCCACGTGCACCGGGGGGCTGCCTCTTTCCCGCTCTGCCCCAAGCCGAGGGGTTCCCTTCCCACTGCACAGCGATCGGGGCCCCCTCCCCCGCGGCGGCTGCGCTGGGAGGCCAGGAGGCCGGGAGGCCGAGAGGCAGCTCGGCACCATATTTAGTCAGGGGGAGCGGGCAGCCCAGGGCTGGTATGCGGCGCTGGGAATTCCTGCAAGAGGGAGCCCGCGCTTGCCCTTTTTGGGTTGTCTCCCGCCCAGCGCCCCAGTCGCCCGCAGCGCCCGGGGAAGGACGCATCAGCGCGGCTGGGGAACCTCCGGGCCGGGGCCAGGGCTCCGCGGG
>NW_006159657.1:6358801-6383580 GCF_000334495.1 Tupaia belangeri chinensis | reverse complement strand
CTACACTTCGCGCAGCGCGCCTGATCCCCCTTCTAGACTGTGCGCGGCAGATAAAATGCGGGTTTCAGAGAGAAGCGTCAAGTCGGACCCAGCTCTGTCCGCAGCACGGGAGGCAGAGGTTAAATGTGCGGTCGGAACCGACGAGGGGAAGACATTCTCAAGCATTCCTTGTAGACTCCGCCTACTCGGTCCGTTCTCTGGGTCCTGGAGTTTAGGTGACTTCCCTGAAACGGGAGCAGCCGGCGGGGAGCACCCAGGCCCTGGCTTCTGGTCGGGTGCGCGCGCCGTCGCCCAGGGCTGCCGCCAGGTGCGCGGGAAGGCCGGGGCGAGAGCAGCTCTTCTCCAAGCCTGCAGGGGGCGCTGCCGAGGGCGAAGCGCCGACCCTCCCCTATCCGCCCTGCTCGGTCCGCCTCCCCTTTCCCACCCGCGGGCAGCCAGTGTCTATAAAGAGAAGCGTCGGAGGCGCTCGGGGAGATTTGGGCGCCCGGCCTGGGAGGTGTGCCAGATCTGAGCTCTCCATCCGGTTTCTTCTCCGCTAGCCCCCGGGGTGGAGATCTGTAAGTAGTGGTGCTCCTCCTCGGGGAAGACTGGGGAGGGGGTCTGAGGGTCCTTCAGCACTTCCTGCAGGGACTGAGGAGCCCTGAGGCGTCTCTGTGGGCATCCTCTTCAGTACTGTGGCCAGGGGGCGGCGTTCGCTACCTTCTGCCCTCTCTGCCCTTCTCACCCTGGAGCACCTAGATTTCCCCCAAACTAGCACTTGCAAAGTTATCAAGGAGAGCTGCCCCTTGCGGGTGCTTATTAAGGGTACCAGTGTCTGGGCCTGACTCCGGTGCCACTAGAATCTCCAGAAAAACTGTACTCCTAGGGAAAAAAAAAAAAAAATCCGGAGTCCCAGGTGATTCTCCTTATGAGGCACTTCTAGGAGACTGGCCGTCTTCGAAACCCCAGAGGTCTTGCTGTCGATTCGGCTTCCCACTTTTATTCCAGACTCAAAGGTCAGTGGACCTTCACTGAAAAGTCCTTTGCTCTCCAGAGGCGCCCAGTGGGTTTGTGAGCCGGCTTGGTTGTGCTGACGATGTGTTAAACCGGTTACAAACACGGGCATGTGCTCTGCAGAAAGGGGAGTGTTCCCACTAGTCTAGAAGAGGCGAATGTTGATAACTCCTGGGAGATGAGGCTGGTTACCCCTCCACTTTGATTATAGCCCTGTTTTCTTCCAGATCCCACCTTTGCAAATTAAAAACTAAACTCACCAGGTTGACCTCAGTGCCCGGAACACCCAGCTGATAGCCACAGGTGCCTTAAATAAGAGTCCGCTGGGATTTCCTGCAGCCCTCCAATAAAACATCCTCTTGTCCAGCTAAGGGGCGAAATGAAAGAAAGTGTGGTTATGCCTGTTATCAGTGTCCTCCCAGCACAGAGAGCCTGGGGGGATTTGGCCCTTGGGGAAAAGGCATCATTCAAGACGATGCTTGTCAAGAAGCAAAAGGCCACTTTTAGAAACCCATGGCAGAGAGCATTAAGAACTGAGAGATTAAATCACAAACCTGCCTGAGTTTGCCAAAAGGCAGGCAGTTAGTAAACTGTTTGCATGGTTTTGTTTTCTTTGGTGCAGGCATCTTCATTCCCTTAGTTTACTTAAAGATCCGATTTTAGACATGTTTAAAGAGGGGGAGCTGGAAGATGTTGAACTGAGAGTCATGAGACACCAGGGTGTCAGGTAAAATACTGAGTGGTGGTAGAACAGTGGGCTTAGTGCCGTCCCAGTCCCATCGAGGTAGCTATTGTTGAGAGAACACTTAGCTGCCGGGTCTTGCAGCAGTATTTCATTTAATCATTTAGCAACCTCAGGAGGGAGGCTGTGTGTTGCCTGTTTAGTATACAGGGGTCTTCAAAAAAGTCCACAGACAATGTGTATTATGAAAAAGCTATGCACAGCTTTCAGTGTTTTGCACCAAAATAAACTCGTATTTTAATTCCATTTCTCATAAACTTTTTGAAGTCTCCTTGTATAAGGCAGCTGAGGCTCAGAGATGTTAAGTCACATGCCCGTTATCACAAAGCTAAAAAGTAGTGGAACCCATTCCTGGGTCTGTCTAATGCCAAGTTTATACCCTTGTGCCCCCCCACCACCACCCCATCCCATCTTTTTCTTTACCCTGGACAAAGGCTTCTTGTTGGAGTCAGATTTCTGGTGGGACCAAGTGCTTCCAGCCAAGCAAATATTTATCATCGTCTCTTTGAAGGAAACATCAACTGACCTTTTGCAATTTTAAAATAAAACGCACTGTTTGTCCCCTGCTGTGGGGCCGATCTAGTTGGAGCTGAAGGCTGAACTGCTATTGTGAGAGTCCAGAATGTGCACTGGCTCGGCCTTCGAGAAACCTCTGGGCTCGCCTGGTAAACACCGTGTTTTTTATGATCACGTTTGAAATGGACGTATTATTCCGTACAAGGTATTTGTTATGGATTTGTTATCATTACTTTTCTGTGGGAGGGCTGCGATGGAGGCAGACATGCCCATGTATGGAAGCGTTTTCCTCAAGCCCATCCCAATTAGCCAGCTTTGCGCTGCAGCCTTGGTCCTCGGCCCTGGCCTTCCCCTCCGAAACAGGCAGCGGAGGCTGGGGAAGACACTGGGAAGGAAGGCAGATTATTTTTCCCAATGCACACTTCTTATTTATAAGTTTTCTTGTGATGGAGGATGAGGATTGTCTCCTTTTTACAGTGCCCTAAGTACAGACAGGTGGATTTTGTGTTTCAGGCATAATTGTATGATCCTAAAAGCAGATTAACATTTGCTTTTTCTGGAAAACGAACCTCAGTTCTAACTCCATTAGAGCCATAGACGGTCACAAGCAGATTTAGAAATGATCTCCGTTTCCTCATCTGTAAAATGGGGCTGATGAGAACAACTAGTGTTCGTTGAGGTCCTTTCCAGGCCACATGCTTACCCCTTTATGGGACAGCCACTTACTAAGTCTTCACAGCATCCCTTTGTCCTTTCTGGCCCTATTTTACAAACGTGGAGTCTGAAGAACCGGTTCAAGACAGCCAACAAGGAGGACAGGCTTCTACAAACTGAGATCTCCCCAGCTCCAGAGACAAAGGGATTGCCTCTGGGAGGATCAGATGTGGGAAGGGGTTAGCCTGGTGCCTGGCCCCTGGTAAACTTCAGGCAAGGGCTGTTGATAGCAAACATGACCAGAGACATTAGGAAACTTGCCCGTGTGGCACAGCCAGCAGGTGGCCGAACCACTAAGGCCTCTTCTGTGGTCTTTCCAGAAAGGAGAAGCTCATCTCTGATTTTCTTTGTGTGATCTCTTTCTCATCAGCCCAATTCCTATGTGGGTTAGAAGTGGTGAGGAAAGTCTCCTCCTGCTCTATGATGGCCGTTCTGCCCACGCAGGAACATTACTGACTCCAGTTATGGGACTAAAGTGCCAAACTCTCCCTTTGTCTCTGGTGAGCGCACAAGCCCTCTTGCAAAATTAAATAATAATAAAATAAAAACTCTCCGGTTATATTAGTCCATTCGGGATGTGCCTAGGTCTCGATGGCATCCTTGAAGAGCTTGCCTGTGACCTTGAGAAGCCTGTCTGGCTTTCGTGGTGGCCCTTTTGCTCCTGGGTCTGCACTCTTCACCCCTGATCTTAAAACATTTAATCCTGGCCAGATGATGGAGAGAAGGCTGGGTGAGAATGTGGAGGAACTTTGGTAGATGATCAGAGGAAGCAGCCTCTCAGTTCCTGGAAGGGGAGGTCAGATACCTTGGGCTTATATCAGGGATTCAGAGATGTGGGAGGAACAAGCTCACGAGAGAAGCATTGTGACGCCTGGTTAGTATCTAA
The DNA here is from genome assembly GCF_000334495.1 of Tupaia belangeri chinensis. Taxonomy (NCBI): domain Eukaryota; kingdom Metazoa; phylum Chordata; class Mammalia; order Scandentia; family Tupaiidae; genus Tupaia; species Tupaia belangeri. Next base: position 6,379,729 of record NW_006159657.1, on the reverse strand, counting down.
AGCAGCTCAGAGCAGACTCAGAGGAGTTAAGTGACGCGCTCAGTGTCACATAGCTAATATGTGGTAGAACCCATTGCTGGGTCTGTCTGATGCCAAGTTCTTAACCTTGACCCCACCATCTTTTCTTCTGCTTATCTGAGTCAAATTTCTGGTGGGACCAAATGTTTCCAGCCAAGCAAATATTTATCATTATCTCTTTGAAGAACATATAAACGGATGTTTTATAAGTTTAAAATAAAATATGCTGATATTAAGAAAATGCCATAGAACTCGCCCCTCGCTTCGGGAGACTTGGACTTACCACGTGCACTGGTTCTGCTCCTCCTCTTCCCTGGGGAGCCGTAAAGCAATGGGAGATTCTAGGGGGCCGGGTTCCCCGCCCCCTGGGGTCACCATAGCCACTCCCCAGTTTCCGGATAGAATATCTTCCTCCCTGGTTCTCCCTTCCTCATTCCGTCTCATCTCCAGATGTCATCACACTTATTGTATGCTTGTGTCTTGCCAGAACTTTTCTGAGTTAAAATGTCCTTTTTTGGGGACAGCAGGTGGCATGGTGGTTGAGGTGCTGGACTCCCATGTGGCTGCCTCGGGGTTCCATTCCCAAACTCACAATCACTCCAGGGGTGGGTGCGTGTGTGTGTGCATGCACGTGTGTGTGCACGCATATGTGTGTGTGTGCATGTGTGTGTGTGTGTGTGCATGCATGCCCTAAGCCCCGAGAGGAGAATAGAGAAGAGATTGCGGGATCACCATCCCCACCGGGGGATTATTTCTCAGTTTCTCTCTCTGTCTCTCTCCGGTGAGTGCATGCACTTTATAGCAAAAAAAAAAAAAAAAGAAAAGAAAAGCACTTAAAATTTTTCCTCTGTACAAATATTAACGTTCTGTAAATTAGTTTTTTCGCACTTAAATATGTATCTTTAACTTGTTTCTATATCATCATGTTTTAGCATTTTTCTCCTCATCTACTGTGATACTTGATTACATGGAAGTACTTAAAGCAGTTTTTGTACGTGATCCTTGTTGAAACAAGTCACATTTGTGCCACTGCTTCTCATAAACAGTACTTCAGGGAACATCCTTGTCTATCTCATTTTGTCTGATACAAAATGCATTAGCTCACTGGAAAGACAAAGGGACAGAAAGCAAGAAATCACTCCCCAGGGCGGGTGGCTATGCCGCAGTCGCCTTGCTTCCATTCTCCTTTTGGGATCTTGGGCATGCACATGCCTGGAGTGAGTTTCCAGTTGCTGGGTCTGGGACTCGAACCGTGGTCGACTATGTAGGAGTCCAGTGACATAACCATTACGCCATCTGCTGGTCCCCCCTTAGTGTTTTCTACTGGGCCCCTAGTGACATTTGGGTTTGTCTCCTTCCATATCTTAAGCCACTGGCATTGTTGTAAAAGCCCAGGGAAGCTGTCGAGCAGGCCTGTTGAGATAGGGACCTTGGGCTTTGGGCTCTCGGCTCCTGGCTCCTGGGTATTTAACTCATTTTGCGTTAATGCTGAAGCAGATGGGGTAGGATCTTTTACTCCTGAGTCCTGCTGGGAAAAGTAAAACTGATGGTAAAATAAACAAAAGCAGCTGAACTGTGGGTTGGTCCCGTTTTCACCTTTGATCCAGAATCACAGGTACCATAAAATGGTAGAGCAAGGGCTGCCCCCTATTGTTTTCTCCAAGTGCGAAACACAAGGCCCAGAGAGGAGGAGTGACGTACCCAGGGTCACCCAGCGAGGTGGGGCAGAGCCTGAATTTGTAGCTCAACGCCCGGGGTCTTCCAGACTCCAGCAAACAGCTTGTTTGTGCTGGAAGGATGAAATCGTGATAAGGAAGCCAGGCTATGACCATGGCTGACACATTCTGACGTGTCATTTGCTAGCCCATTAGCCACAGAGTGCGTCGCTGTCATCAAAATACAAAGAGCGAGCCCCGCTCAAGGACCCATCCTCAGCATCTGCCCGTCAGTTCCACGTAATCATCCCAGCCATGAGTTCTCAGAAATGGTGGAGGGAACCAGCAGTTAGCGTAATGGCTATGTCGCTGGATTCCCACGTAGTCGACCGCGGTTCGTGTCCCGGACCCGGTGGCTTAAAAAACTCATGCCGGGCGCGTGTGCGTGCGTGCCCAAGATCCCAAGAGGAGAATGGAGGAGAGGGGATTGCAGCGTGACCATCCCCCCTGGGGGGTGATTTCTCGCTTTCTGTCTCTATATCTCTCTCTGTCTGTCTGGCGAGCGCACGTGCCCTACAGTGAAAAATCTCTCAAAAAAAAAAAAAAAAAGAAATGGTAGAGAAGGTGGTCAGGAGGGAGGGACGAGGTGAGTGGGAGTCTCCTTGAGGTTGGGCCACCTGGTGGTCTGTCTGGACTGATGTGTTCACTTCATAAGCCACCTGTTTGACCTTCCGTAGTTTGCATCCTAGATGGGGGTGACGTCAACTTTAATCATCTCTCCTGAGAGGGTCCTCATTTTACTCTTAGGCCGCAGGTCTCAGCTGGGAGGCCGTTTTGCTCCTCTGCTTCAGGGGACATCTGGCAATGTCTAGAGACATTTTTGATCATCATGACTTGGGGGGGAGGTGTGCTATTGGCATTGAGTAGGTGGGGCCCAGGACTGCTCTCCGTCATCCTGTAGTGCACAGGACAGTCCCCCATGACAAAGATCATCTGGCCCAATGTCAGCAGTGCAGAGGGCGAGAACCTCCCAGCTCTAAGGGCCACAGTGGAGGGCGGCAGACCCAGCTTTGCTTCCGTTATCTTGTGCTCTCTGATCACAGGCTGCAGCTTTATGCTACTCCAGCCTTGCCTGGCACCTGGCCTCATAGTTTTTTGCCTGATTGACATCACCCGAATTTTGAAAACTCAAGGCTATGGGTGTGCACTGGGGCAAGTCCTCGTAACAGGAAAACCAAGCTATCTGGATCCTTCGGGGGAAGACTGATAAAAGATGTGTTCTGTGGGTGTCTGCATTTTCTTCTGTCTTCAGGTCCTCTGCCTGTTGCAGAGGGTGGGAACAGCAGACAAGGCCTCTGAAAACATGCTTTATTCAGATTCCAGCATAACTTGTCCTGCAGCAACGAGCAAGTTTCTTAACCTCTCTGTGCATCGGTTCCTCTTTTGTAGACGGATCATGGTTTTATGCATGCCCAGCATACTGAGGGAGGTCTCTGGACACGAACCCAGAACCTCTGCACATGGTTCACTTGCAGAGCAGCCTATTGTACTGCTGGGCCACTGTCCAGACCCCAAGTATTAGATGTATTAATTGACTAGGTCCGCTATATTTTCCCAAGGGCAAATCTGTGGCCAGGTTCAGGTTCATAGAAGTAGCTTGTGAATTTCAAGATCACCTGGAGATTCAGATGCCCTGGTGTCTTCTGCATCTTGGTCAGGGGACAGGGACTGTGTATCAATAGCACCTCCACATGGGGTTGACCACAGAGCTGTGTTGAAGGAGTTTCAGCCTCCCTGATCTCACTCCTCCCCAAATATTTCAGATGAGGGTTCCGAGGAGCACACGCTGGGAAACATCACTGCAGCCAACCGAGCTTCTCATCCCTGGTCCCGGCTCTCTCTGACCAAAGCAGATCTCACACCTCGTAACTGTCAGGCATCAAAGCGGGGCAGCCAGCCAGCTCCTCTCTCTCCTTTTTAGGACAGAGATAGATTCTTTGCACTTGAACTTGTTTGTGTTTTTTGAGCCTCAGATTAGACAGGGTTTTCCTGGCAATGGGGATTCATGTATCTATTTCCCTTCTCCATTGTGGTTTTTTGTTTGTTTGTTTTTAGCTATTTCTGACTTTCCTTCCTTCCCTCTCTCCACCCCTCCTTCCTTCCCTCCCTCCTTCCTTCAGAGAGAGAGAGAGAGATGGGCAACCTTCACAGGGTCCCCAGCCATGATCCACTCCCAGGCCCAGTCAGCCTGGATCACAGCATGTACTTGTTCACCCTGAGAGCTCAGGGAGCAGCCAGGATGTGAACCCAGGACCTTTCCCATGTGGATCCTCTGCATTGTGGCTGCACCACCACCTGGCCTCTGATTAGAATTCAGAGCCTATCTTTTTGTAGACAGGCTTTGTCTTTTTGCCTCCTTTCACTCAGGGTGTGTTTGTGAGGCTTGTCCTTTCTGTAGTATGAAGTTTTAATTCCCTTCATCTGATTTGGGTCCTGTTTTGAATGTGGATTATGTGCCAGGCCCCTTAAGGGGTTGGTTCAGCTATTGAAAACACTCCCCTGAGCTTCCAACAAGCTGATCAAGCTGACATGGCAGACAGAGAGCACAGGCCTCACAGTCAGATGTGGGTTCTAGATCTGAACTCTGCCTCTCCTTAGCTGTGTGACCTCAGGCTGATTCCTTCCCCTCTCTGATCCTTAGTTTCCATTTCAGTAAGAAGCCGCTGGCTGCAAAATCTAGCTCCTGGGGCTGTGGTGATTATACTTACTGGTATATTGACTGTTTGAAGGGCTTTGTAAAGCATCTATTTATTGATTATATTTTTAATAAGTTATACAAAAACAAATATGACAGAAATACATAATTAAATTACATTCACACTTAGAGCAGCATTATTCACAGTAGCTAAAAAACAGAAGCTAGCTAGCTAAGTGTCCATCAATGGATGGAAGCAAAATTGCTCTATCCGTACAATGGAACATTATTATACAGCCTAAAAGGGGGGCAGTTCTGACATGTGCTACGGTGTGGGGAGCCTTGAGGACATCACACTGAGCGAAATAAATCAGGCACAAAAAGACGAATACTGTGCAATCCCATTTCTGTGTGGTTGCCAGGATGGCCCCACTCTTAGAGATTGAAAGTGGAACGGTGGGTGCCGGGTGCTGGGGAGGGGAGGATGGGTGTTCATGTTTAATGGATGCAGAGTTTTGGTTTTGCATGATGAAAGAGTTCTGGTCAATAGCTTAGTGGCTAGACCTTGTGCATCGGGAGCCAGGTGCCACATGGCCGGCCATGGTTTGAGTCCCAGTCCTCATGACTTGAAAGACATACTGAGTTCATGTGTGTGTGTGGGGGGGAACTAATTCCTGAGGCAATGGAAAAGTGGAGGGAAAAGGATTTTAGTGTGGCCAGGAGCTACTGGGGGGGTGCTTTCTCCCTGACACACACACACACACCCTCATGCAATTAAAAAAACAGAGTTTGGAGGTGAATGGCGATGATGCTTACACTACAATGTGAACATCACTGAACTATTAATCATGTTCGATATGGCCAGTTTTATGTTACATGGATTTTGCTACAAGTTTAAAATAGTACTTATTTAATTTTATTTTTTATTATTATTATTTTAAAATTTGCTATAAGGCATGTGTGCTTACCAGAGAGAGGCAGAGAGAGGGTGAGAAAGAAAGCTTTCAGGTCTAGGACTTGAGCTGTGGTCAGTCATGTGAGAGGCAAGTGCCTTAACCATCTTGTCATCTGTTAGCCTCAGTATTTTACCACAGTTTTAAAAGTTGGAAAATAAATAGCAAAATTAGATTCTCCTTATAACTGTACTTGTTAAGGTTTTTTTTCTTTTCTTTTTTTTTTTTTTTGGAGAGGTTTTGTTGTAGGGCATGTGCACTCACCAGAAAGACAAAGAGAGAGAGACAGAAAGCGAGAAATCATCCCCTGGGGGGATGGCCATACTGCAATTCATTCTCCTCTGTTCTCCTCTTGGGATCCTGAGCACACATGCACATGTGCCCACCATGGGTTTAAGCCACCGGGTCCTGGACTTGAACCATTTTCAACTACATGGGAGTCCAGCAATGTAGCCATTACACCATCTGCTAATCCCATGTACTTGTTAAGTTAGCCAGTAATTTTGTTTATATAGTTTCTAAATATTTTAAAATAGAAAATGGGCTATTATATCTACTGTCTTACTATTTCTTCTTTTATTTTGTAACAGCTTTATTGAGATATAATTCATATACCATAGAAGTCACCATTTTGTTTGTATAATCCAGTGTTTTCTAGTATATTCACAGAGTGTGTGTTCATTACTATAGCAAATTCTGAAATGCTTTGATCACTTCTAAAAGAAATGCTGCACCCCTCAGTGGTCACTGTCCAGCTCACCCTTGCTCCTGACAATCACTAATCTACTCCCTGTTTCTATGCATTGCTTATTCTGGACATTTTATATAAACAGAATCATACAGTATGCGGTCCTTTGTGACCAGCCTGTTTCTCCTAGCATCATGTTTTCAAGGTTTAAAGTCCAGCCATAACATAGTATGTATCAGTACTTTGGGTTTTTTGAGAGAGATTTTTGCTATAGGGCACATGTGCTTGCCAGAGAGACAGAGAGATAGAAAGTGAGAAATCACCCCCCAGGGGGATGACCATGCCACAATCCTTTCTCCTTCATTCTCCTCTTGAGATCTTGGGCACGCATGAACATGCGCCCAGTGTGAAGTTTAAGCCACCAGGTCCAGGACTTGAACTGTGGTCAACTATGTGCAAGTCCAGCGATGAAACCGTTACGCCATCTGCTGGTTCCTGCCTTTCTTTCTTTCTTTCTTTTTTTTTTTAAAGAACTATTTATTTAGTTTTACTTATCATTATTATTATTTTTACATTTGCTCCAGGGCACACACACTCACCTAGAGAAAGACAGAGAGAGAGAGGGAAAGTGAGAAAGCAAGCCATCAGGTCTTCGAGTTGAACCATGGTCAGCCCATGTGAGAGTCCAGCATCTTAAACACCACACCACCTGCTGGCCCCAGTGCTTTTCTTTTTATACAGCTCAATAATATTCTATTGTAGGGATCTATCACATTTTATTTAGTCATACATCCACTCATGGGCGTTTGGGGTTGTTTCCACTTCATAGGCATTATAAGTCATGCTGTTAAGAATGTTCATGTACCAGGTTTTGTGCAGACATGTTTTTGTTTCTCAGGTATATACGTAAGAGTGGAAATGCTGAATCATATGGTAGTTCTCTGTTTAATCATTTCAGGATCCTGCTTTTATTTTGTTGTAAATAAGACTTGGATATCTTCTGATGTCATCACATGTAGACATACTTCTTGCTTCTTCACAACTCCACAGTACTTCATTGTTTGAAAATGCAATGTAAGGGGCTGGCAGGTGGCGTGGTGGTTAAGGTAGCTGGACTCCCACATGGCCGACCGTGGTTTGAGTTCAGACCTCATGGTTTGCTTTTTCTCTCTCTCTCACTCTGTCTCTCTATGGTCAAATGAAAATAAATATGTAAAATTTAAAAAATAATCCTAAAAAATAACCTATTCTGTGATCAATTTTTAAAAATAAAGAAAAGAAAATGTAATGCCTTGCTCATGTATCTCTTATGATGGAGATATATTCTGGGAAATGCAACGTGGGTGACTGCATCATTGCAAGGCCATCAGAGGATGTACCTACACAGAGCTGGATGGTAGGGGCTGGTATATACCTGAGCTATCTAGTATTGCCTGTTATAATCTTATGGAATTATTGTATAGTTCCATCATATGTGTGGCCTGTTGTTGACCAAACATGCAGCACATGGCTTCCCATGGTTTCTGTATCCAGTCCCATGCTGATGAATATTTGGGTCATTTCTTGATTTTTGCCATTATAGGCAATGATACAAATCCTTTTCTAAAGGCCCTTCCATTCCCTGACATCATAGATGACATTGCAGGGAACATCATGTACTTTGTGGGATGTTTCTTTTTATATATATATAGAAAATGGGCTATTATATCTACTGTCTTACTATTTCTTCTTTTATTTTGTAACAGCTTTATTGAGATATAATTCATATACCATAGAAGTCACCATTTTGTTTGTATAATCCAGTGTTTTCTAGTATATTCACAGAGTGTGTGTTCATTACTATAGCAAAATGCTTTGATCACTTCTAAAAGAAATGCTGCACCCCTCAGTGGTCACTGTCCAGCTCACCCTTGCTCCTGACAATCACTAATCTACTCCCTGTTTCTATGCATTGCTTATTCTGGACATTTTATATAAACAGAATCATACAGTATGCGGTCCTTTGTGACCAGCCTGTTTCTCCTAGCATCATGTTTTCAAGGTTTAAAGTCCAGCCATAACATAGTATGTATCAGTACTTTGGGTTTTTTGAGAGAGATTTTTGCTATAGGGCACATGTGCTTGCCAGAGAGACAGAGAGATAGAAAGTGAGAAATCACCCCCCAGGGGGATGACCATGCCACAATCCTTTCTCCTTCATTCTCCTCTTGAGATCTTGGGCACGCATGAACATGCGCCCAGTGTGAAGTTTAAGCCACCAGGTCCAGGACTTGAACTGTGGTCAACTATGTGCAAGTCCAGCGATGAAACCGTTACGCCATCTGCTGGTTCCTGCCTTTCTTTCTTTCTTTCTTTTTTTTTTTAAAGAACTATTTATTTAGTTTTACTTATCATTATTATTATTTTTACATTTGCTCCAGGGCACACACACTCACCTAGAGAAAGACAGAGAGAGAGAGGGAAAGTGAGAAAGCAAGCCATCAGGTCTTCGAGTTGAACCATGGTCAGCCCATGTGAGAGTCCAGCATCTTAAACACCACACCACCTGCTGGCCCCAGTGCTTTTCTTTTTATACAGCTCAATAATATTCTATTGTAGGGATCTATCACATTTTATTTAGTCATACATCCACTCATGGGCGTTTGGGGTTGTTTCCACTTCATAGGCATTATAAGTCATGCTGTTAAGAATGTTCATGTACCAGGTTTTGTGCAGACATGTTTTTGTTTCTCAGGTATATACGTAAGAGTGGAAATGCTGAATCATATGGTAGTTCTCTGTTTAATCATTTCAGGATCCTGCTTTTATTTTGTTGTAAATAAGACTTGGATATCTTCTGATGTCATCACATGTAGACATACTTCTTGCTTCTTCACAACTCCACAGTACTTCATTGTTTGAAAATGCAATGTAAGGGGCTGGCAGGTGGCGTGGTGGTTAAGGTAGCTGGACTCCCACATGGCCGACCGTGGTTTGAGTTCAGACCTCATGGTTTGCTTTTTCTCTCTCTCTCACTCTGTCTCTCTATGGTCAAATGAAAATAAATATGTAAAATTTAAAAAATAATCCTAAAAAATAACCTATTCTGTGATCAATTTTTAAAAATAAAGAAAAGAAAATGTAATGCCTTGCTCATGTATCTCTTATGATGGAGATATATTCTGGGAAATGCAACGTGGGTGACTGCATCATTGCAAGGCCATCAGAGGATGTACCTACACAGAGCTGGATGGTAGGGGCTGGTATATACCTGAGCTATCTAGTATTGCCTGTTATAATCTTATGGAATTATTGTATAGTTCCATCATATGTGTGGCCTGTTGTTGACCAAACATGCAGCACATGGCTTCCCATGGTTTCTGTATCCAGTCCCATGCTGATGAATATTTGGGTCATTTCTTGATTTTTGCCATTATAGGCAATGATACAAATCCTTTTCTAAAGGCCCTTCCATTCCCTGACATCATAGATGACATTGCAGGGAACATCATGTACTTTGTGTGATGTTTCTTTTTATATATATATATATATATATAGTTTTATTTTATTTTATTAATTAATTTATTTTAATTTGACCAGAGAGGGACAAAGTATGTGTGTGTGTGCGTGAGAGAGAGAGAGAGAGAGAGAGACAGAGAGAAACTGAGAAAGCAAGCCATCAGGTCCGGGTCTCGAACCACAGTCAGCCATGTGGGAGTCCAGCGCCCTCAACCACTGTGCTACCTGCCGGCCCCAGAGATAGTCTTCCTAGATATAGTGGAAGGAGAGGTTTACTGGTCTTAATGGCTCTGTTCTGTCCTGTTTTCTGACCCTGTCGCCTTATTCCATAGGGGACCAACTAGGCACCATGGCACAGAAGGGCCAACTCAGTGACGATGAGAAGTTCCTCTTTGTGGACAAAAACTTCATTAACAGCCCCGTGGCCCAGGCTGACTGGGCAGCCAAGAAGCTGGTGTGGGTCCCTTCGGAGAAGCAGGGCTTCGAGGCAGCCAGCATCAAGGAAGAGAAGGGGGATGAGGTGGTCGTGGAGCTGGTGGAGAACGGCAAGAAGGTCACGGTCGGCAAAGATGACATCCAGAAGATGAATCCACCCAAGTTCTCCAAGGTGGAGGACATGGCGGAGCTGACATGCCTCAACGAAGCCTCCGTGCTGCATAACCTGAGGGAGAGGTACTTCTCAGGGCTCATCTATGTGAGTATCTCCGGGCAGCAGGCCCCTCAGTCCTGGCCCCCTGCTAGGAAACATGTTTGGGGTTCAGGTTGGGAGACTGAGGAAGACTGCACGGTGCGGTGGGATCATTCAGACATGGGTTCGCCTCTCAGTCCTCCCCTATCTGCCTGCGTGTGTGACATGCAATAGGTTATCTTGCCTCTTAAAGCCACAGTTCTCCTGTCTGTAAGATGGGAATAAACACTGTCCCACCATCTTTAGGAGATGTGAAGATTCCAGATGATCCCATATGCAAAATACCAAGGCACATAATAAACACTCAACGGATTTTGGTGATGTCACTTCCTGCCCTTCCATCTTGGAAGTAAAGAAGAGTTCACAACCTCCTTGGAAAGGCTGTCCACCTTGTTCACTGAGCAGACAAGAGACATACAGATCTGGCTAGGTTCGGATCTGGGATCCCTCTGGGTTGATTGTTCAGATCAGAATGGACTACGGTTGTACAGTCCAGTATGGTAGCCATTGGCTCCTTGTGGCTAACTACAGTTTTATTGGATCTTCAGCAAAGCCATGATGCATTTTTGCATAGAAAAACAGAAAAAGCTACATCATGACTTTTCCAATGACTCAGTATTTTAGTTATTTAAAACACATAAAGATGTAAAAATTCATTTATCCAGTTGTACTGGCCACATGTCAAGTGTTCAACAGCCACTTGTGGCCACTGTATTGGACAGTATAGGTCTAGAACGTTCTGTCACACAGAAAGTTCTGTTGGATGGCCTGGACTGGATGAGGAAGGAGGTGTGGCTCTGGGGGACCCAGGTTCCTCTGGATTTGGACCAGTTTCAGAAAAAGAGGGACATAGGTGGCCCCATGATGCTAGACTGGACAGCAGAGGTCCCAGCCCAGTTTTCTACCTTTCCTCTCTGGAAGCACATGTTCCCTGAGACAAGTTCCCTCATTTCTCTCAACTTTGTTTCCTCCTCTGTATCATGAGTGGAAGAATTGTGCCAGCCTCCTCAATCGGGCTCCTAAAAAAAGAAAGCGCTCACCTCCTTCTTACCATATAGTAGACACAGAATTGTAGATAGTATCGATAGGTTTCGTTACGATTATTAGTTTTTTGCTATAGGGTGCGTGTGCTCGCCTGACACAGAGAGAGACATAGAAACAGAAAGCAAGAAATCACCCCCCAGGGGGGATGGTCACACCGCAATCCCTTCTCCTCCATTCTCCTCTCGGGATCTTGGGCACGCACGCACACGCGCCCGACGTGAGTTTTAAGCCACAGGGTCCGGGACGCGAACCGCGGTTGACTACGTGGGAGTCCAGTGACATAGCCATTACGCCAACTGCTGGTTCCCAAGGATTATTTTTGTTATTACTAGTCAGGTGTTCTTAACATCCTTCTGACCACATAGGAAATGCTCAGAATCATAGATGCTATTGATTGATTTTGTTAAGATTATTTTTGTTATTGCCAGTCAAGTGCTCTTGGGTCTTTGGCAAAATATGGAGATGGTTCTCCCATTGTTATGTTTGTTTGGCTCTACTTTACATTTTTCATGTGAAAAATGACAAGTCCCTTGTTATCTCTAAAATGTCCTGCAAATTGTTTTCTTAATTAGGAAAATAACACCCCCCCTTTTTTTTTTTTGATGAAGCAGTTGAGCACACGTATTCATTGAGGTCTCCATCTTCCATGGGTGCAGTTCATGACATTCAGAACAAACACCAGGATCACTGACCAGAGCTCACCTTAACAGATACAGTGATAATAAGAATGTTTGAAATACCCTTAGAATTATAAAAACGTGTACATAGACACAAAGTGAGCACAGGCAGTTGGAAAAATGTCACTGAAAGAGTTCAACACAAGCTCGCCACAAACTTTCAGTTTGTAAGAAATAAAATATCCGCAAAGCACAATGAGGTGATATGAGGAAAATAACTCTTCTCACTGAGGCAGAGTTGGGAAATTCAGGAAAGTGCAGCGAACACGAAACTCAATCCTAACCTAGGGTGAGGTGCAGTCTTTGTCTCTTTATGAACATGAAACATATTCACATTGTATATTACTTTGTTTTACATTTATATATTGCATCTACACACATACGCACACATATTTTTAGTCTTGCTACTGGGTGTGTGTGCACTTTTACTGAAGAGAGAGAGGGAAAGTGAGAAGTCACCCCCAAGGGGGGATGGTGTGCAGACAGTCCCTTTTCCTCCATGCTCCTCTCAGGATTTTGGGCATTCATGCACACATGCCTAGCATGTTTTCAAGCCTCAGGGTCCAGGACTTGAACTGTGAAGTCAGCCATGTGGGATCCAGCCACCTTAACCACTACACCACTGCCTGTCCCATGCATATATCTTTTTAAAACTTATATTTATTTCTTTTATGCATAAGTAAGACAGAGGCAGAGAGACAGAGACAGCACCCCAACAGCACATTGACACCGCGATCCACCCCAGCCTTTCGCCTGCCTTGGGCCATGAGCGAGAACATGCCTGGTGTACTCAGGGAGGTCTCCGGACTTGAACCAGGAACCTCCCCATATGGGGCTGCCTTGTAGAGTGTCTCATTTTACTGCTGTGCCACCATCTAGCCCTAGAACATGTCTGCATATTTAAAAGCCTACTACCTACATAGTTTGGTGACGGGCTCTTTTTCCAGGGCTCTTTTTCCACATCCATATCTTAGCCAGCCCTTTTAATATCTTCTGCGCAGGGATCAGCAGTTCATATAATGGCTATGTTGTAACAATCATGACTCTGGATTCCAATGTAGTTGACCACAGTTCAAGTCCTGGACCCGGTAGCTTAAACTCACGCTGGGTGCATGTGCGTGCATGCCCAAGATCCTGAGAAGAGAATGAAGAAGGGATTGTGGCATGGCCATCCCTGCTGGGGGGCGATTTCTCACTTTCTGTCTCTCTCTCTGTCTCTGTCTTTCTGTTGAGCACACACGCTGTATAGCAAAAATTTTTTTAAAAAAAAAAAAACTTCTACGTGGACATGCCATCATCCACTCCCAGACATTTCAGAATGGCCTCTACTGGCTTTTTTAGGAGTCAAAGGGGAAGAGGAAATAACTCATTAAGTATTAAATAACTCCTTTGATCCAGATTCTATACCTTCCGTTCTTTCTTTCTCTCACTTAGTCGACGCCACATCCACTGAGCTAACTGAGCTTGTCCCCTTCTGCAGGTGAGCAGCTGTAGACAGGAGGGGCAAGGCCTGTCCTTACTTCCCTAACTAAACAAGGGAAGTCCCTTCTGTCCCGTGGCAGTTCTTGCATGAAAACATGCCGGAAATAACCCCTGGGCTGTTGAGCCATTGGGCATTGTTAAGGATGCAGTCTGCAGGGAGCTAGAGGGAACAGTGGGCTCTTTCGGGCCCAGGTGTCCCATCCAAGGTGTGTCACCTCCTTCTGGGGAGGTCGAGGACAGGCCTCTGTACCCATCTCACCTGCTGTCCTCCGATAAGGTAACTGAGCCCAAAATAGAAATTGGAAAACACGAGGGGCTTTTAAAGGTCTCCAGACCCAGGATATCTTATGATAGCAGATTAAAAATGAATCAAAGCTTCAAATTCCTGCTACGCTCATCTGGACAGATTAGATTAAGATCCTCTCAGCCTTGTGATGACGTGCCTGCTCCTGCCCTGTTCTTTTCTGGGCAAGTTAATTACTTAGTAGAAACCGGTGTCCATGACGGAGAAGATATGAAGGGACAAGGGGGGGAAGTGCAGCACGTTTCCCTCCAGCCCGTAACAACAGAATGCGGGTGGCAAACGATGCTGAGTCCACGGCCCAGGCAGCCCGGTGAGCCCCACTTTGTCCTCTCCTCTCCCCCCAGGCTTGCCTCCCACCATGGGCCTTTGGGAAGGTCCTGGTAGACCTGCGGTCCTCTTGGGTCTAGAGGGTTCTCTCGAAGCCAGAGGAGCTGGTCTCCTTTTCATCGCAGTGCAGGTTCTGGGCTCAGCCGGAGCGAACACAGGACGGGGGGTAACGTAGCTCTGGCTCCTGGTATAAACTGTCCTCAGTTCCAGACGCCCCATCGTCTCTGTCCCTGGAATTTGTCACGGGTCACTTATGCAGGCTGTTGTGTCTCCCGTTTTGCTGGAGGTTGAGGACAAGCGTTCAGGAAGTTCAGCGAGTGAGGCCTGCTCTATGCTAAGGACTGTCCCAAGGCCTCCCCACCCCATTTTGTCCTTCACGACACCAGCAGATGAGGTGACAAAGGCAGAGGTTCACACGCAGGAAGGAATGGAGCTTAGACACTGGTCTGGTCTGACTGGAAAGCGGGTGTTTTCTTTGCGCTCCTGCTTCTCTGTGGGGGACTGAGTCCAGGGCCCAGTCCAGCAGTCCAGGCCCTGAGAGTCTTCCAGTTAGTGGAGGAAGATAAGATGTGTCTGGCTGGATACAAATCTATGGCACATTGGAAAATGTGTTATTTAATTAGGTTCTTGGCAAAAAATTTAGAACGCCAATTAGCGAGGATAAACTCCATTCGTAAGGGCAAACGCGGGTCACAGGTAGCCCTGGAGCTGAAGAACAGCTTTGATTTTTGGTAAAATTTGCAAGTCCACAGCTTTCTGATCAACCTTGTGCTGCTCTGAAATCTCGTATTTCTCCTTTGTGTCGAAGATCTCACCTTCCTGTTATCTAGGCTTCCGCAGTTTCTTTTTCTTGAAGTAAGCATTGGTAAGGTGCTTTGCGATTTTCACTTTGCTAATACCAATTTTCGTGGAGGTGGCAATGACAAATTTCTGGTGTGTTCTACGCAGTGGAACTTGATTGAGAACCAGCGGTCCAGTTACCAGTAGCAAGCCACTGCTCAGCTGCTTCTGGAAAACCACTCTCTTGCCTCTGTGGTGTCCAGTGAGGATCAGAATGGTCCCAGGAGTGATGCTGGCTGGCAGCTTTCTTACCTGCTGACTGAAGGGTTTTTTGCCATGGCTCAACAGCTTTCGAGGCACATCTTCAGTAGGATAATACCTAGGCATTTTGCAGTTTAACCGCCCGGGTACCACCATTCTTATCTCCACCAACTGGTTTTGTGACAGTCGCAAGAACCTTCTCCTCCTTTTTCTTTTCGATCCTGGATTTAGTGGCCGAGTATTTCCTCTTATACGTGGCCTTCCTAGAATACGTGGCAGACCTTCCTGGAATACATGGCAGACCAGAGTATTTGCCAATGCCCTGGACTAGGACGGCGTTTCGGCTGCAGTGGGGCTTCCCCTTCTTGGTCTTTAGCCTTGGGGTCACCCTTTTTAACCTTGCCACTGGCATCAGCCTTCTCGGTTTCAGGTTTCTTCTCCTTAATATCCTGCTTTGCAGCTTTTTCACCTGCCATCTTGTATAGTGGGAAAGAAAACGTGGGTTTTTTAAATCAGCCTCTGCGTGGGGCCAGCAGATGGTGTGGTGGTTGGGGCACTGGATTCCCATGTGGCTGACTGCCGTTTGAGTCCCGGACCTTGTGGCTTGTTCTCTTGTGTTTTCTCTCTCTCTCTCTGTATTCACTCAAAACTGTATGCTAACATATTATGAGGGAACTTAAAAATTTTGTGGTGGAGCCAACAGGTGGTGTGGTGGTTAAGGCACTGAATTCACTGAATTCCCACATGGCCAACTGTGGTTCAAGTCCCAGACCTGGCCGCATGAAAATCACAACAAATAAATAGATGAAATAAATGTTTTTTTTTTTTTTAAACTAAAAATGGAAATGGAAAAAAACTGAAAATGGAAAAATGGAATTAAAGTAAGAGTTTATTGGGGCCAGCAGATGGCATTATGATTACATTGCTGGACTCCCACTTGGCCAACCACAGTTCGAGTCTTGGACTCGAACTCTTCCTCAGCTCCAGGGCTGCAATCTGTGTTTACCCTTACAAATGGAGTTTATCCTCGCAAATTGGCATTCTAAATTTTTTGCCAAGAACCTAATTAAATAACACATTTTAGAATGTGCCATAGATTTGTATCCAGCCAGACACATCTTATCTTGAAAATCAAGTCGGGTGCATGTGCACCCAGGAGGAGAATGGAGGAGAAGGTACTGTGGCATGGCCATCCCTCCAGAGGTTGATTTCCCACTTTTTCTCTCACTGTTTCTGTCTCTTTGACAAGTACATATGCCCTATGGCAAAGAGCCTCTAAAAAAAATAAATAAAAAAAAATAAGAGTTTATTTATTTATGTTGAGAGGTTTTTGTTATAGGGTGCGTGCGCTCACCAGAAAGACAGAAAGCAAGAAATCACCCCACCCCAGGGGGGATGGCCATGCCGCAATCCCTTTTCCTTCATTGTACTCTCAGGATCTTGGGCATGCACACACATGCGTCTGACATGAGTTTAAGCCACCAGGTCTGGGACTCGAACCACGGTCAACTATGGGAATCCAGTGACGTAGGCATTATGCCATGTGCTGGTCCCAAGAGTTTATATTTTCAAAATAATTGAAACCAATGCATTGTTTTTTTTCATAACATATTTTCATTAACCTACTAATACTCTTTTTTTTTTAATGGAAGAGAGATACTATTATAAATTTATGACTTAGAAAAGTTACGTAATTTGCTGAGAAACAGGTGGAATGCCAGAGAGGGGGACCATTGCTTTTCGCAATGATCATGTTTCCTGTGACCCTTTGAGACAGATGCTGTCAACCCATTGTAGAGACAGGGACATTGAGGCTTAGATGTGCTCACTTCCGTTGGCTGATAGGCGGACAGAGCTGTGATTCAAACCTGAGCTGAGGGCCGGGATGACTTACCCTGATGGTAAAGAGTCGAAGAGTAGTTGGTGATGGGTGGTGGGCACTGGACCATCTAGGGGTGGGGCTGTGGGTATTGCTAGCTTCCGGCTGAACAAACGTAAATGCATAGCAGGAAGGAATCTCACCTTTTATTGCTGTTTCATGAGCACCTATTATGTGCTAGGTTAGAGACTGCAAGTTGCTAGCCCAGAGTGAGTGATTTCTTACAAAAAAAAAAAAAAAATCCCCTAGTAAGTTGTGACACACACAGAAAGGGCTCAGCCACAGTGGCACACATGGGGCAGGGCTGAGTTTCGCAGTTTGGCCGAGGCCATATGGAAGGTCTGGATTCGATTCCTGAACCACCTAAGAAAAAGGCAGGTGTGGTGACACGTGCCTGTAGTTACAACTACTTGGGAGGCAGGAGGCTCAGAGAAAAAATCTGGGTCAGCTGGCAGCACGATGGGTAAGGTAGCTGGACCCCATGTGACCAACTCTGTGGTTCACGTCCCAGATCCAGCGACTTGAAAACTGCTGGGCATGTGTGCATGTCTGCTCAAAATTATGAGAGGAGAACAAAAGAGAAGGGATTGCCATGTGACCCTCCTCCCAGGGATGTGTTCTCACTTCCCCCTCTCCCTCTGCTTCTGTTGAGTGCACATAGCCTATAGCAAAACATTTTTAGAAAGAAAGAAAGGAAAGAAAAGAAAAACAAAAGTAAGTCTCATTTCTGCCATTGCTTAAAAAAGCAGGAGACCTGGCATCCGCCGTGGCCCAGAGAGGCCGGGTAGCAGGCGCTGTTAGGTGGGCCACAGGCCCCACCCCTCCCTGAGGCTGCCTGCTGGGGGGCTGCTGATCACTGCACCCCTTCTGTTCCTCACACCTGGTCCGCTTCTCAGGCCTTACCTGCTCGGTTCCCCGCTCCCCTGCTCCAAGCGCCTGGGGTTGGGAATGATGTGATCCAGAGCAAGAGTAGAAGGACTCCCGTGTTTACTGGGTCCCCAAGCCCAAATCCCCAACCCATGAACCTAGACTGACATTTTTTCTGGTTCTGGAAAGACCAGAACATCAGGAGGGGCCTTCCTTCCATACTCCAGCTGGTGTCAATTTTGTTTTTTTAAGAGAGATTTTTGCTCTAGGGCCCGTGTGCTCAACGGAGAGACAGTGAGATATCACCGCCCAGGGGAGACGGTCATGCCCCAATCTCTTCTCCTCCATTCTCCTCTCGGGATTTTTTTGGGCACACATACCTACGTGCCCGGCATGAGTTTTAAGTCGCTGGGTCTGGCACTAAAACTACAGCTCACTACGTGGGAGTCCAGCAACATAACCATTATGCCATCTGCTGGTCCCAGTGTCAATTTTTCGTCCTGGAGATGTGGCCAGCTATGTTAACCTTCTCCAGAGAAAGCAGAGGGACGTACCAGGGACATGAGGAACAGATGGTGAATGGAGGCCTCTGGGCAGTCCCTGTGCTGGGCCTGGGAGTGCCCCTTTGTTGAGTCCCGTGAATGAGCCCTTCAGACCTTTGAGAACCTTCTCCAGTGGTACAAGGGTGTCTGTGTAAAGCCCAGGAGGGTGTTTAAAAATCAGCATGCATCAGAGAGAATAAGCATCTCCCTTCTAGACGCAGCCTCTTCCCTAGAAGCAAACAGGACTCACAGGGTCTGTCTGCACATGGACACACACAGTGACTGGAACAAAAATTCACTCCATGCGTGAGGGGACTTCTTAAAGTTCATTGAAAGACTGGAATTCAAGTATGAGTTTATTTTGGTGCAAAAAAAATTTTTTTTAAATTTAAGAATTGTTTTTAAAATTTTATTAGTTATCATTCTTATTTTATTATAAGGCACGTACACTCACCAGAGAGAAACAGAGAGAAAGTGAGAAAAAGTCACTAGGTTTGAACTTGACCCATGTCCAGCCATGTAGGAGTCCAGCACCTTAAACCGCTGTGCCACCTGTTGGTCCTTGGTGCAAAATTTTTGAAAGCCATGCCCTTTCCACGAACTTTATGAACTTCTCGTGTTTTGCTGCTTGCTGTTTTCGTGGACTTGGGGGGGGTTTCTGTTCTTGCTCGTAACTGCATAATCAGAACTAAAGCCGCTTTTTGAATTGGTAGGAATCCCAAATATTAGGTAAAATAGTATGGAAGAGGGGAGAGGACTTTCCCTTTCATGTCCAACGCTTGACTTTCCAGTTTCCTTTCTTACAGAAGCTCTGGCCGTTGGTTCTGTACGGAGCCCCCCAGTGGTATTCTGTACCCACACAGGCTGATACAGAGCCCTTCCCGGGCCCTCAAAAGGCAGCACTGGCCCGGTGGTTGTGCATCTCATTCTTTGTGTCTAATTGTGTATTTTGGCCGTTGATGGAAGGTGGGAGCAGAGGAGCCGCTGTGTTACTTATTTTTAAACAGCAGTGCCGTTTTCTTCTCTAGGGATGAACCACCGGTATTGAGCCTGTGCCTTGCTGATGGGGGCTGTGGGTTTTCGTAGTGTTTTTGCCGTTCAAGTCAAGGCTGCAGGACGGTGTCTGGGAAGATATTCGGAAAGCCCCCACACTGCCCTGCAGCCTCCTACAGAAGGTGTGATTATCTCCCAGTTCATAGAGAAGGCTCAGGCCCTGTGTACGAGTCAGGCAGGTGTGAGTGCGGCTGGGACTGCAAGCCCTTTTCCTTCCCCCGCCCTCCCTGTTGTGTGCTCAGGCTGGAGGCTCTGGGAGCAGTCGCTGCTCAGGGCTCTGAGGAGAACCATATAAAGCATCAAGGAAAAATTGGAACTGCTTCCTAATACGGTCACAAGAGGGAAATCCTGGGCCTGCGCTGGGACCTGCTGGTGGCACAGGGATGTTGAAACCTCTGAGCTAAACCAGCTGGAGAAGGGCTCCTGGGGACGGGGAGGCAGAAACACAGCCAGCTACAGTTGGGTTGGGTAGGGGGAACCGAGGTTGGACAATGAAGATCAGTTCTGAAGCCCAGAGCCCCAGACCCTCTGCTGCCTGCCTGGCCTTCCTCTTGGGTCCTGAAACCCTGGCTGCTTGCGAAGGGGTTGCTGAGTCGAGCAGAGATGCCTATGAGCCTGGAAGCATGGGCCAGGTACTTGCTGTGTGTGAAACAAGGAGAAGAGAGGTGCCCTCGGCAAACAGGAGGGAGTTATATTCCTCCTTCAGGAGCTGGGGTCGGAGTTGCGAGGGCTGAGTGTTTCTGCTTTCCTTTCTTTTCTTCATTTTATTTAACACATATTTACTAAGCTTCTACCCTGAGCCTGGGGCCGTGCCAGGTGCTAGGATACAGTGCTCACAGCTCAGGAGGCAGCGTTCAGGCTGA
This sequence comes from Tupaia belangeri chinensis, assembly GCF_000334495.1. Lineage (NCBI taxonomy): Eukaryota > Metazoa > Chordata > Mammalia > Scandentia > Tupaiidae > Tupaia > Tupaia belangeri. Next base: position 6,359,455 of record NW_006159657.1, on the reverse strand, counting down.
GCCTTGGACAAGGAGGTGGAACTGGCTCTGGGAAGATCAGGGAAAGCGTCCTTGGTAGAGGGAATAGCAGGCGTGTTGGTCGAAGGGGGCAAGGTTATTGTTGCTGAAAGGGCGAGTAGTCAGTTACTAATGTTAGCCGAGCACCCATCGCAGACTAGGCACCCTGCTGTAAGCTTTATAAGCATATCCCATAGCAAAAGTTAACATGCTCCCTGTTTTGCAGATGGAGATAACCGAGGCTCAGAGAGGTTAAGGGACTTGCCCTGGGCCACACAGCTAGAAAGTAGCAGAATGAAGGTTCACACCAAGTCCCTAGTTCTGTGCCCTTAACCACTGTCCTTTCCTGCCTCCAGGTCAAGGGCATGGATTGGGGTGGTTGGCCTGCTGTGAACCAGTATTCTAAAATGGGCGTGGCATGAGCATGGGCGTGGCATGAGCACGGGTGTGGCCTCGGCAGCTAGAGGTGGAGTCAAGGCCTGAAGAAGAGGTGGGGCATGATTGACCTTCATTCAGATGATCTGATTGGGCGCTTACTCTTGGGGAGGGCTGTGTGAGAGCAGGACTGCCTGAATAAGACACAGATCCTCCCTCCCCACCTCTGTGTAACACCCACTGTGTGCAGCAAGAGGCCCCCCCCGTCTATGTAACACCCAC
>NW_006159657.1:6347594-6358184 GCF_000334495.1 Tupaia belangeri chinensis | reverse complement strand
CAGCAAGCGCCCCCCCCCGTCTATGTAACACCCACTGTGCGCAGCAAGAGGCACCCCCAGTCTATGTAACACCCACTGTACACAGCAAGAGGTCCCTCCAGTCTCTGTAACACCCACTGTGCGCAGCAAGAGGCCCCCCACTCTATGTAACACCCACTGTGCGCAGCAAGAGGCCCCTCCAGTCTATGTAACACCCACTGCACAGCAAGAGGCTCCTCCAGTCTCTGTAGCACCCACTGTGCACAGCAAGAGGCCCCTCCAGTCTCTGTAACACCCACCTTGCGCAGCAAGAGGCCCCCCAGTCTATGTAACACCCACTGTGCGCAGCAAGAGCCCCCCCCAGTCTATGTAACACCCACTGTGTGCAGCAAGAGGCCCCCCAGTCTATGTAACACCCACTGCGCAGCAAGAGGCCCCTCCAGTCTCTGTAGCAACCCACTGTGCACAGCGGGAGGCTCCAAGGTCACAGATGAAGGCAGCTGCTTTATCATTAATTTCCTCCAGCTGCTTACTGAGCGTGCATTAAGTTTGCACCACCTGGATGCGAGGTCTGTGCTGACTGAAGAGGAGAAAGAGGGGCTCCCTACCCTCGGGCCCTTGGTGATGGGATAGGGGAGGAGGGCCACCCATGCAGGCTGATGTGGGTCTGGCCCTGCCCGCTCTGCAGGCAGGGGCCTCATCCGCTCAGCATTGCTTCTCCCCTTTACACCCCAGCCATGCCCATGCTCGCCGCTCACCCCAGGCACCCCGTGTCCTGTTCTCCTGCCCTGCCCGGCCTTGTGTGTCTTTCCCACCCCCTGAGCTGGTTTAGCCCCCTTGTCCTGGAAGACTCGGTGCAGGGATTTCCCTGACCACATCTGACGTGGGTCTGGGCCCTTGGCCTTACGTCCAGGACCCCCTGCTGGTATGTTGGCTTTCCATGCCGTGCCTCCTGTTTCCATCTCAGGCTCTGGCCCAGACCTGGGATATAGCGGTGCTCCGTAGTGGCTGCTGGGTGTTTCGACAAGCCTCGTACTGACCCATTCTGGCCCTTTATGGAGGAGTAGTGAGCATCCGGGCAATCGTTCCCTCCTCATCCCAGTGATCATGTGCTTTGGAAGAAGATCGTGCCTCCCCTGCGCCTCTGGCCATCGTTTGCCCTCGCTCTTTAGCAGAGAGCCCTGGGAGGTCTATCCCAATCTCGAGTCAACCCTAGCTCTTGACAGAAAGCCCCTCGAGGGCAGAGACGCCACATTTCTGTGTGTGCTGCTGGCATGGTGTCCAGGACACTCGGTGGAGGACTGAAGGAGCAGTTGTCTCTTTCTGAAGGGCAGGCACAGGTTGCTAGCCTGATGGACTGTGCTCACCTGGGAGTGGGCTGGCCTGGGCCTGGTGCTGCCGGGGTTTTCTCGGTGAGGTTGGGTAAGTCACTTAACCGCTCTGTTTCTGACTGGCCCTATTGTAATCACACGTGGAGTCTCTGCTCTTGCTTGGTCACGTCTCTGGGCACAAGACCCTGTTTGTGGCTATGGAGCCAAAAAGAATTTGAAAGGAAGGCATCTCCTTACAATTTGGGGAGAGCCGGTCCCCAGGTCGATGGGAGCCCGTCTCCTGGCCTGTGACCTGCGCCCATGGGAGAGTGTGATGCACAGTGAGGACGGTGGTGACAAGGGTCACGCCTCACCCTCACCCTGGGCTTGCTGTGCACCTTCACTCCCCATTTTCCATTCTGATTCTTTTCCTATCCTTTCACCTGGTAGGGCAGGACGCCACCTTACTTTAATTGCTAGATGGTGTGTGTGCTCACCAGTGCCCGAGAAGGAGAAGGCACCCCCTAGTGGGTGTGACCACACCTCATTCTCTTCTCCATCAGGATCTTGAGCATGCAGGCACACATGCCTGATGTGATTCTCAAACCAGGACTGGGACTTGAACTGAGAAGCTGGCCATGTGGGACCTGGCTCCTTTAACCACTAGGCTATGGAGCTAATCCCCCCCTTTTTTTAATGAGATTTTTTTTTGCTATAGGGTGCATGCACTCACCAGAGACAGAAAGCGAGAAGTCACTGCCTGCCCCCTCGCCCCCACCTGGGGAGATGGCCACGCCACAATCTCTTCATTCTTCTCCCAGGATTTTGGGCATGCATGCACGCATCACTGGCATGAGTTTCAAGAAGCCAGGTCCCGGACCTGAACGGTGATCAACCACGTGGAAGTCTGGCGACACAACCACTATGCCGTTCATTGGTCCCAACCCCCCATTTTTTAAAATTCTGGCAAAGTACATGTAACGTAAAAATGACCACTTTAGACATTTTAAAGACTCCATCTGAGTGGCTTTTAGTATTTACAATTGTGGGGAGCTCTCGCCACCACACAGTCCAGGACATTGTGTGACCACAAAAGGAAGCCCGTACCCGTAAGCAGTCCCTCCCCACTCCGCCTTTCCTCCAGCCCTTGGCAACCACGAATCTGTTTTTCTGTCTGAATTTGCCTCTGGACATTTCATGTAAACAGAGTCACCTGACATGTGGCCTTTTTGTGTCTGGCTTCCTTCACACACCTGCACGTTCTTGAGGCTCATCCACCATGTAGCAAGTGTCATGGTTTGTTCATTCTTGAGGATAGTTGTCCCCATTTTACAAATGAGAATGCACTTGGCGAAGCTGCAGGAGAAACAGCTGTGAATTCTAGATCCCAGTTCCCCTTCCCGTGTAGAGGGGGTGGGAGTTTTCTAGCCCCATTGTCCTCCCCTGGCCTGGTGCACCTGTTCATATTAACTTTCCAGTCCCTGTGTTTGCCTTAGGGTGGCTTTTCCAGGGGACTCTGAGTAGAAGTGGGGGACAACCTCACCAGGCCTGTTTCCTCTCCTATAAGTGGGTGGTGGGGAAGTCATAGTATCCCAGTTCCAGCGTAGTTAGAAGTTTCCATAAGGAGGTCTCTGAGTCGGACTCAATGTTAAGTGAATGGCAGCTGCTTGAGCCTGTGGGGTTCAAGGAGGGGAAGTGACAGCTAGAAGGAGTGGGACTGAGTTCAAATTCAGAGCAGTTAAAACCACCATGCTTGGAAACTATAATGTAAGTGGCCTTGCTTGTTTTCCCACATACCTGGAAATCCCTAGTGCTGAGGGGCTTCCGCTGTGACTCCGAGCCTCAGTTTGCCCATCTCTGCAATGGGAATGTCCGTGCACCTGTCTGATCTCCCCGCCCTGCAGTGGGTCTGGAAGTGAGCATGACTTCTCTGTCTGCAGACGTACTCTGGCCTCTTCTGCGTGGTGGTGAACCCCTACAAGTACCTGCCCATCTACTCGGAGAAGATCGTCGACATGTACAAGGGCAAGAAGAGGCACGAGATGCCGCCTCACATCTACGCCATCGCCGACACAGCCTACCGGAGCATGCTGCAAGGTGAGTAGGCCTGGGCTGGGCACAGAGAGCCCACCGAGGGCTGGGGGCCCCTCCTGCCCTGCCTGCTGCGACTCTTGCCAGGAATGTGGAGTTTGGCAGGCGGCGCTGGGGGACAGCAGTGCTGTGACTGAAAAAGGGAAAAGCGCCCTGAGCATCTGTCCGCAGCCGGGAGGGTGAGGTAGGGCGGGCGGCTTGGGCAAATACGGGCATGGACTCGCTCTGGCTCTGGTGCCAGCCCTGCAGCCCTCCAGCCCTCCATCCCCCTGGCTGCCCCAGGGCCTCGCCAGGCCAGCTGTCTGGAAAATGGTGGAAGGCTCATCACCTGGATGGGAGGGGGTGATAACAGCCCTAGGGATGAGCCAGTGGGACGCGGGTTTGCACCCCTGGCCCTCACTTCCCCGGAATCGTGGGCAGATGTCCTCCCCTGAGCGCCCTCAGTTTCCTCATCTGTAGAAGGGGGTAATAGCATCCCTCTTTAGTATCTTTGTTACAAAGATCGCGAATTCTGGCTTTTCCAAACTGAAGATTTTGTATGCGGCCTTCCTGCCTACGTATTGTTATTATTGCTGTAACTGGCAAACTCTCTGTTGTGATTAAACAGCAGGTGCGTACAGTGGCGTGTGTGAAGTGTCCTAAATTTAAAGTGTCCTACTTCGAGTTAATTTTTACATATGTCTAGAATAGTAACAGCACCACTCAGATCAAGATGTGAAATATTTCCAGAAAGTTCTTTCCTGCCTCTTTCTAGTAATACCTCTCCAGCATCCCTGTAGAAGTAACTGTTATCCTGACTTTTTTTTTAAATTTAAGGTTTTTTTTTTTGAAAGAATAGCTTCATTTTTATTTATTATTATTATCATTACTTTACACTATTATTATCATTACTTTAAAACTTGCTATAGGGCACATGAGAGACTTAAAACTTGCTATAGGGCACATGGGACTCAAACTGAGGTTGGCCACGTGGGAGTCCAGTGCCTTAACCATCGTACCACCTGCTGGCCCCAAGACTTTTTCTTAAGTCTCCTCCCCATTTTTTTTCTTGACTAGGACGTGGGGAGAGGAAGGTTAGCATCCTCATAAGGCTCATGCCACAGTCCCCCACCCAGGACCATAGGTGTGCATGCCTGGCATGTACAGGTTGGGCAGGGAATAGAACCCATGATCTGTATGAATCCAGCTTCTCCTGATCACCGTGTTACTCCTGTACCATGGAGACAGCCCTACTCTTCTGACTGCTGTTACTACCAGTTAGTTTTGCCTGTCCTTGAATTTTATACAAGTAATATCCTTATAGTAGTTACTTAATTTTGAAAATAAACAGCCCTCCCCCCAAATACTTCAGACTAAGCAGAAACCAGCAGTACGTTCTACGAGGGCACTTCAGGAAAGCGTGCAGAAAAAATGGCATTAAAGTATAAATCTATTTTGGTGCAAAAATTTTGAAATCCATGCATGACTTGTTCATAATATAGAGTTTCAATGGATTTTTTTTTTTTGAAGACTCCTCTAAGTTAAAAGCATGAATTCTAGAACAGAGCTGCCAGTGTTCAAATCTCTGCCCTGCCCCTCACTGGCTATGTGACCTTGGGCAGACTACTTGACCTCTCTGTGCCTGTTCCTTCATCTGTAAAGGAGACCGCGAGAAATGTGACTGTCCTCGTAGGGCTGATGAGAGGATTGAATGAGCTATTGCTTCTACGGTGCTTAGGACAGTGCCTGATACTTGGGAACACTCAGCAAGTGGAAGCTGCTGTTATTATCAGCTCATGCATGTAATCAGAACCAGGATAAGCCGGTTTATGTGTCTTTTCTCATGCATGTTGGAATGAATACCTAGTCCTGCCCGCCGTCCCTGGCTGGCAAAGCTCGAAAAGTACAAGTTGCTGTGGGGCTGCTTCTCAGCTTCTATTCAGATAGTGCTTTGGATCCCCTGGAATAGCCACCCCCAAGGCAAATACGGGGACTGAGCAGTGGCTATGAACTGGTGCACCAGGCCAGGGGAGGACCCGCTACCTTAAAAGGGCAGCAGACACATGGGGACACAGGGCTGAGCATTGGGAACTGACAGGAGCTCTGGTTCTGAAAACTCCTGAGGAAAGAAATCCGGGTGTGTTCAAGAGACACCTACCCCTCCACCACCCAGGGAGGGGGGCTCAGAGAGAAGTGCCCCAGATTACTGGCAAGGGTCAACCCAGACTGATCTGAGCTGATCGGACCAGACATGGGGCTGCCATTACCTCCCAAACCAGCAGGTGGAGCCTTACAAGGACCCACATAGAGGTGCAGGGTTAGAGAGTGATGGTTCCTAGGGTTAGGGTATGTCTTTGCATTTTTAAAAAAGTGTGTGTGTGTGTGTGTATCTATCTCCATCTGCTCTTAGTGGTCTCTCTTGATGGAAGAGCATTCAAAAAGTGGTTCACACACCTCTTTGGGAAATTGAACATTATAAAGGTATGATGTTCATATAACATGGAATGCTTTCGGTTGCAAGTAACATAACAACTAAGTGGCTTAAAAATGTTTATTATGGGGACCAGCAGATGGCATAATTGTTACATTGTTGAACTCCCTCGTGGCCATCTGTGGTTCAAGTCCTGGACCTGGCAACTTGAAACATGCTGGGTATGCGTGTGTGTGTGTGCCCAAAATCCCAAGAGGAGAATGTAGGAGAAGGAGAAGGGACTGTGGTGTGGCCATCTCCCCTGGGGGTTGATTTCGTACTTTCTGTCTCTCCAGCAAGCCTATGTGCCCTATAACAAAAATCTCTCTCTCTCAAAAAAGTTTATTACCTCATATAATAGGAAGTCTGGAAGCTGATGATTTCAGGGTTACTTAATTTAGCCTCCCAAAGTCATGCTTCTTAGGAATTTTTTTGGATTCTGCCTTATGGTCACAAGATGACAGCCATAACTCCATGTTATTCAATAACATCAAAAGTGGGACCAACAGTTGGCATAATGGCTATGTCGCTGGACTCCCATGTAGTCCACCGCAGTTCGAGTCCCAGACCTGGTGGCTTAAACTCATGCCGGGCATGTGTGCATGCGTGCCCAAGATCCCAGGAGGAGAAGGGATTGTGGTGTGGTCATCCTCCCTGGGGAGTGATTTCTTGCTTTCTGTCTCTCTGTCTTTCTCTTTGTGGTGAGCGCACATGCCCTATAGCAAAAACCTCTTAAAAAAAAAAAAATATATATATATATATATATATATCTCAAAAGTGTGAAGGAAGTGGATGATTAGGTTCTTTTCCTCTCTCTCTCTCTCTCTTTCTCTTTAAAATCAGGGAAGAACTTGGTCACATGTCAACCCCTAAACCAATCACTGACATAAAGGACGGGCCTGTTCATGGCTGGTTTGGTCCCTTCCTGATTTGTTTCTGGAGCTGGGGAGGTCCCACTAGACACATTTTGTCTGAACCCCTAGAGTGCAAAAGTTCTGTCTGCAAAGGAGAAGGGAGATGGCGATAATGGGAAAGCACTGCTGGCTAGCTCTTTAATATCATGTACTTATGCTAGAAAAAGTTGAACATGTTTATACAAAGGAGAACATACCCAGAGATTTCCACCATTAACATTTTACAATGCACTGAGCTCAAAGGAAGTAGGTTTTGACTGTCTGAAGAAAACTGGTTCCAGAAAAAGATTACTTAAAACAGCAAACAAAGTGGGACCAGCAGGTGTCATTGTGGTTAGGGATCTGGATCTCACATGGCTCGCTCCGCAGTTCAAGTCTTGGACCCAGCGACTTAGGTGTATGAGCGCCCAAAATCCCAAGAGGAGAGTGGTGAAGTAGGCAGATGGCCATCCCCCTGGGGGTGATATCTCACTTTGCTTCTCTGTGTGTGTCTGTCTCTCTCTGACAAGTGCATGTGCCCACTGGCAAAAATCTAAAATAAAAATAAAAAATAGGAACCAGAAGTTACATTGTAGGGACCAGCAGTTAGCATAATGGCTATGTCACTGGACTCCCATGTAGTCGACCGCGGTTCGCGTCCCGGACCCGGTGGCTTAAAACTCACGCCGGGCACGTGTGCGTACGTGCCCAAGATCCCGAGAGGAGAATGGAGAAGGGATTGTGGTATGGCCATCCCCCCTGGGGGGTGATTTTTTGCTTTCTGTCTCTCTGTCTGTCTCTGTCTGTCTGGCGAGCACACGCGCCCTATAGCAAAAACCTCTCCAAAAAAAAAAAAAGTTACATTGTAGAAAATAATAGGAAATGGAGGTCAGGGGACAAAAATGTTTGACTAGGTTTGAAAAATTAATTTACAAGGTCAGCAGGTGGCATGGTGGTTAAGGGTGTTGGACTCCCACATGGCTGACCATGGTTTGAGCCCCGGACCTGGCGGCTTACTTTCTCACTTTCTTTCTCTCTCTGACCCTCTCTAGTCAAATTTAAATAACCAGATAGATAGATAGATAAAGTTAAATAAAATAATTCTTAAAAAATGACATTACAAATTACAAAAATATGTTTATCTTATCTTACATGTAATAGGAATTTGGCTGTAATTACAATTAGATTCCAATTCTTAGATCAAATATCAAATGAATTAAAGTGGGGGTTGTCTTAATTTTTTTTTTTTTGGACAAAATCATGTGCATGTGTAATACAGCTTTCTCCATGTTGGGCTTGACTTCTGCAGCACACGCCAAGGCAACTCATTATTATTATTATTATTTTTTGAGAGGTTTTTGCTATAGGGCGCATGTGCTCACCAGAAAGAAAGAGAGATAGAAAGCGAGAAATCACCCCCTGGGGGGATGGCCACGCCACAATTCCTTCTCCTCCGTTCTCCTCTTGGGGTCTTGGGCACACATGCACATGCAGCCTGTGTGGTTTTGAGCCACTGGGTCTGGGACTCAAACCATGGTTGACTACATGGGAGTCCAGTGACATAGCCATTACGCTAACTGCTAGTCCCAAGGCAGCTCATTCTTGCAGGTTTATTGGAAGGGAGACCAGTTGTCCTCAGGACTTCTTTTGCATCTTTGGTGTTTAACACAGTTCATCAAAGTCTCTGTCTTATCTGCTGTTCATGATGGTTCTCTCACATTCAGTTGTGAGTTGACCCGACTCTTGTCATGGCTTTTCCAAGGTTGCTGATTTGGGGAAATGCAGCCCCTTACTTTGCTGTGTGCACTTGATTAATTATGTCAGTAATTAGTACAGTGAAGACATTGAGTTGGGGTGACAGTGGTGCAGACCAGTGGAGGGTGTTTCACAGACCTGCTTTCCCCAGTAGTTGACTCACTGAAGAGTATTTTTGTTGTGGTAATGTTCATGTCCCTGGACAACCTAAGAATGGGACAGTGTTACACTCGATGACGAGGGCTGTGTTAATACAGTCCATTCCTCTTGGGCTCACTGTTTTAACACAAAATTACAGTTGACCCTTGAACAACACAGGCCTGAAGTCCATGGGTCCATTTATACGTGGATTTTTTTCATTAAACACCGTAAATGAATTTTCTCTCCCTAATGATTTTCTCAGCAACTATTTCTTTTCTCTAGCTTATTTTGTTGTAAGAATGCAGTATGTAACATACGTGATGTATAGTGTTTGTGTTAATAGATCATCTATGTTATCGATAAGGCTTCCAGCCAGTAATAAGCTATTAGTAGTTAAGTTTTAGAGAAGTCAGAAGTGACATGCATATTTTGGACTGTGTAGGGGGACGCCACCTCTAACCCCTTCATTGTTCAAGGGGCAACTGTACGTAGTCAGCTCTCTATAATCACTTAGAAGTGTTCACTTGAGATGTTCTAAATCCTAGTAGAAAATGACAACCACGAGTTTGCGTATAGGGCAAGGTAAGCCATTTAGTTAGTTTCGGTATTAATTCATGGCTACATTTCAATTATTTTGGCTTTACCTGGTACTTCTGGTAAAACATTGATGGTGGAATCCAAAAAAAAAACAATGGAGGAAAATGTAAACTGGGGAAGAATACTGTGCGCTCACTGAATATTCCTCTGTGAAGCGGGGACTGGGGCTTGTGAAGGGGTGTGTAGGCCCAGTTTGCGACTCCGTTTGTGAACGTTGCTGTCTCGTGCTGTTAAGTCACCCAGTCGAATCCACACTGAGCTCGCTGTCTGGCTGCGGAGGCCAGGCCAGCAGTTGCCCTTTGTGGGACAAGATGAGGTTTATGAAGGCGAGATTGGGAGGGATGGATCAGATACATGCACCAAATGTAGAAAGGGGCCTTCCAGTTGTGTTACGTGGGCACTAAGTTCTTGAGGACCCACACACTCCATAGATCCTACACTGTGTTCTTGTCTACACTGTCATCATTGTGTCTCCAGTGGACTGACCAGTGCCTGGCATGCAGTAGCTGCTTAGTTAACATGTGAATGAATGAGTGAGTGAAGAACTATTATTGTTGTTTAAAGAAAAGAACTGCCCAGGCTCAGTGTGAATGAATGAGTGAGTGAAGAACTATTAGAATTGTTTAAAGAAAAGAACTGTCCAGGCTCAGTGTAGATGGGGTAAGGCAAACTGAGATCTTGCATATTCCAAAGACTAAAGGATAGGTTAGCTGGGTTTAAGATTTTAGACAAGAAATCATTTGTTTCTTGTTTGTTTGTCTTTATAGGGCATGTGTACTCTTTGGAGAGACAGAGAAAGACAGGGAAACAGAAAATGAGTAATCTCCTTCCAAGGAGGATGGCCATGCCGCATTCCTTTCTCCTGCATTCTCCTCTTGGAATCTGGGGCACACACACCCGGTGTGTTTCAAGCCACCGGGTCCGGGACTCAGTTACAGTAGACTGTGTGGGAGTTCAGCGATGCAAGCATTATACCATCTGCTGGTCCCATTCCCTACAATTTTCAACACATTGTTTTATCACCTTTTAGCTTCAGTGAGATTTTGGAGAAGATGAAATCCAATCTGATTCTTGATCATTTGTACACACTGTGACCAGTTTTATTTAATAGTTTTCTTTCTCCTCCTCTGGAAGCCTTTAGATTCTTCTTAATCCCCTGTTCATGGTAATGGATTTGGCATGGGTCTGTCTTCATCTGTTGTGCTGGAGATTTAGTGAGCCCTCTTAATCTGTAAACACATGTCCTTAATCCTGGGGCATTTTTGTGAATTATTTCTCTGATACTTTTACTCTCTCTGTGTTTTCTGTTTTTCTTTTTCCTTTTTTTTTTTTTTTTTTTTTGGGGGGGTTTTTCTTATGGTTTGTCTGGGCTTCC
>NW_006159657.1:6344161-6347510 GCF_000334495.1 Tupaia belangeri chinensis | reverse complement strand
GTATATAAAAATACCTTCTCTTTCAGAACGCAATTTTTACTATTCACTAAAAATTGTAATTGCATTTTCTTTCTTTTTTTGAAGAATTATTTTATTCAACTTTATTTATTTATTTATTTATTTATTTTAATTTTCCGAGAAAGGGACAGAGTGAGAGAGAAAGGGAAAGTGAGAAAGCTAGCTGCCAGGTCTGGGACTCGAACCACAGTCACCATGTGGGAATCCAGTGCCTTTAACCACCATGCCACCTGCTGACCCCATATCCTTATTTTTTTTCTTTTTTGCTGATTTTATTGGAGTTTTTACTCAACAACATGAAATTGAATCACTAGATAAGAAATACCTGCATAAAATAATTAATGGACCTATAATTTTTATAGTATTTTAAACCACTTATCTATATCAGTATAATATTATTTTTAAAAGGAAATATTTTTACAAGGAAAATATTGTTGTTTTAAAGAAATCTTGTACTCTGAGTCAGTCTGACCCTGCCAGTCAATCACACTCAAAAAAATTGTGACTAATATCAGTTCCATATTTTTAAAATTTTTACCAAAACTCAGTACTTATCAGTTTCATTTTTCATGTCCCTAAATACTGATTGTTAATGCTCTCTGACTACAAAAATGGATGGTATCTATGCATGTTGACAACCAAATCACGTAACTATTTTTTATTCAAACAGAATGGGGAAATGTACACTCTTGTCTGTGCTGTTTATTAGACCCAGCACCTATTGATTAGAACTGGGTCTATATGTCCTAAATTTGCTTTAATATTAAACATTTTGATTAGAAAGTTGTTGTCATGAGCTTTTCAATACCTTTTTTACATTTATTTTTATTTTCTTATATTACATTCAATCACATATATCTTTACAGTGCATAACATTTCTTTTTCCAGCACAATTACCATGCATCTCAGTCAAGACGAAGACATTGCACTTAATTATTTAAAATACATTTACTGGGACCAGCAGTTTGCATGCATGCCCAAGATCCCAAGAGGAGAATGGAGAAGAAGAGATTGTGGCATGGCCATCCCCCCTCGGGGGTGATTTCTTGCTTTCTGTCTTCCGTCTCTCTCTGTCTCTCTCTCTGTCTGTCTGGTGAGCGCACACGCCCTATAGCAAATATATATATATATATATATATACTTTTTAATAATTGGAACATACTGGGTTTTTTTGTGCTTTTGTGTACACTTTTATTATCGAGGCTAATTATTTGTTTAAATTATTTTGCCTCTATTTTGCCTTTTTCAGTTTTGTAAGAATTATTTATTGGGACCAAGTGTAATGTCTATGTTGCTGAACTCTCATGTAGTCGACCATGGTTTGAGTCCCGGACCCGGTAGCTTGGGCCGGTTGCATGTGTGTGCGTGCCCAAGATCCAGAGAATGGAGGAAAAGGGATTGCGGCATGGCCATCCCCCCAGGGGGTGATTTTTCGCTCTCTCTCTGTCTCTCTCTTTCTGGCGAGCTCACGCACCCTACAGCAAAAACCTCCACAAAAAAGAAAAGAATTATTTATTTATTTAACTTTACTTATTTTTATTTTTCCTTCTTCTCTATTCTTTTAAAACAATTTTTTTATTATCATAATCTTGTTTATATTACATTGACTCACATATCTTTTTTTTTTTTTTGGAGAGGTTTTCACTATAGGGTGCATGCGCTCGCCAGACAGACAGAGAGAGACAGAAAGCAAGAAATCACCCCCCGGGGGGATGGTCACATCACAATCCCTTCTCCTCCATTCTCCTCTCAGGAGAGAGACACAGAGAGAGAGAGAGAGGAAAAGTGAGAAAGCAAGTCACCAGATCCAGTACTTGAACCATGGCTGGCCATGTGGGAGTGTCTACCTCCTTAACCACTTTGCCACCTGCTGGCCCAGTATGTATGTTTTTAAGATGACAGAGAACATGTACACCCGTTGCAGAGGTGGGAGATCCTCACCCTTGGCCCTGCCACAGTCCCTTTTCCCAGGCCCTCCAGCTCCTCCAGATCCTGGGTGTGCACACGTGCACCCAGAGTGTTTACAGACCCACCCTGAAATCAGAACACATGTTCGGCAATGAGGCTTCCAGCCATGCAGGGCACTGCATTACTATGATGGCACAATGCAGTCCCCTTTCATGGCTAGGGAAACTGAGGCTCAGAGATGTCAAGGACTCCCTGAAGGTCAGATAAGTGTCAGCTGGATTCGAACTTGTATTCTCAGATCCAAAGCTGAGCTTGCCTGGTCAGGCAGTGGCCCTGCAGGGATCTCTCCTCTCCTGTGGAAGTCTGCTTGCTCCTGCTGTGGGCTTATCTTTGAACATAGCTGGGCGGTGGTGAAGGCTCAGAGCCTGGGAGGCTGGCGCTCAGGTCAGTAGGTTAATTCAACAATGTGCGAACATGCATGTGCAGAAAGCCGGCTCATGCTTTCCCAAGAACCACTTTAGATCTTCCCCTGCCAGCTATGGCCTGGGGTGGGGAGGGGTGTGCGAGGCAGATAAGATTCTATTCTGCCTTGCCAGAAGGAGCCCCCTGACTGGCCTCACACTTGCCTGGTGCAGATAGCCAAGAGGAGCCTTTTGTCCTCACCTCATCACACCACATGGCCACTCTCAGGGGATGACTACAGAAACCATAGCCCTCTCCAAGCTTAAGACAAGACTGGGAGGTGGGGATCCATGTCACCTTCTCAACTTTGCAGACTTCCACCCTCAGGTGGCCCCTTCTGGGAGGGCACTCTGATGTTCCTGAGGTCCCATGAGAGACCAGTTACTGGGTTCCCCGCCCTATGAATTCCACAACACTCAGCCCCACCAGTGTTCTGCAGAGAGGGCGTGGCCTCCCCATTTGGCAGACTGGAGAAATTAAGGCTCAGCACCCCAAGTGACTGGGCCCCAGAACTGACTGGTAAACCTGTCACCACCTCCTGCTGTTCTCGGGTTGTTTTCTTTCCTCCCCAAGGCAGTGTGGTAGCTAGCATGCTGCTGCCCCCACAGCTGGAGGGGAAACGGAGGCCCCTAAAGGCTCGGGGACTACTGAGGGTTTATGGTTTCATCCATTCTGGCTGCCACGACAAAGCACCGGCACCGGGATCCAGCTGGCCCAGAGCTTTGTTTTCCGTTGTTCTGGAGGCTGGGAAGTCCAAAGTCAAGGTGCCAGGAGATTTGCTCTCTGTCAGGCCCACTGTCTGGGTCTATGGCTTTTGTTCTTACCTGGTCAAGGAGGCAGGTCCCTGGGCCCTCTCTTCTAAATCACTAATTCCATTCACGAGTGTTCACCCCCACGATCTAATCACCCCACAGCCCCCCCCCATGCCATCCCCTTAGCGATTCGTTTTTTTTTTTTTTTT
>NW_006159657.1:6343477-6344000 GCF_000334495.1 Tupaia belangeri chinensis | reverse complement strand
GTAAGCCACGGGGTTCGGGACGCGAACCGTGGTCGACTACGTGGGAGTCCAGCGATATAGCCATTACGCTAACTGCTGGTTCCCAGTGATTCGATTTTCACATGTGGATTGAGAGGGACACAGACAACAGATGCTCAGATTAATCGTGACAAGGTCATATTCTTTGGTGCCTCAGTGGTCTTACAGGGACAGGAGGGAGCGGAGGAGAATATTTAAAATGCTTCTTAAATAAGCAGTGAAGACCGAGTTGAAGAAGCAGCCTCCTTCAGAGTGATTTGGGAGGCTCTGCTGATATTTGATGATGTGTTCCTCAGCAAACACGCATGCACCAGCCTCCTCCCTGGCATGCCCCAGTGTCCACTGGCCTCAGAGGGACTCTGCCCCTTTCTCTTATTCACTGAACAGCATCGGTTGAGAACCCAGCGTGTGCCACGCAGTAGTGTGTGTGTGTGTGTGTGTGTGTGTGTGTGTGTGTGTGTGTGTGTGTGTGAGTGATATTAATCAGGTTCTCACACAACCAAAT
>NW_006159657.1:6329966-6343228 GCF_000334495.1 Tupaia belangeri chinensis | reverse complement strand
CGTGTGCGACGCAGTAGTGTGTGTGTGTGTGTGTGTGTGTGTGTGTGTGTGTGTGTGTATGAGTGATATTAATCAGGTTCTCCCACAACCAAATGTGCTGAGGAGGGTCCAGGGAGCTGTAGCCGTACCCCTGGGGCCTGTCCTAGGCTGGGAGGGCAAGGCCTTCCTGGGAGGTGGCAGCGAGCCTCACTAGGGAACTTGATTTGGGATCCATGAGGCAGGTAGGGCAGGAGCGGGGAGGAGGGGAGCACAGGAGATTAGGGCTGAGGCCCCTCGGGAGGATATTGGTCTTTCTAACCCCACGCCTCAGCTGGCCAGGTGTGCTTGCAAATGCTAGGACTTTGTGTGATTTTGCAAAAATGCCTGCTGTACCTGCTGGGTCCCGCACAAGCCCTGCAGCAGCTCTTCCTCCCAACTCTGCCAAGAAGGACCGGGAGAGGAAGGCTGGAAAAGGGGAAGGGTCCTGGCCTGCAGAGTAGTGGTTTAGGGCCTGGGTTCGAATCCCAGCTCTGTCAGTACCATTTTTCTGTGCCTCCGTTTCCTCACCTGCCCCTGAGGATGGTAACTGTGCCCGTTCCAGATATTGAGAGGGTTGGTTTGGACAGCGCTGGAGTGTGGTGCCTGGTGAGGACAGGTAGCACAGGTGTTAGTTGTCACCTGCTGAGGGCTCACTGTGGAGGGCCATACAGGGCCACGTTTATGTTCCCCT
Organism: Tupaia belangeri chinensis; assembly: GCF_000334495.1. Lineage (NCBI taxonomy): Eukaryota > Metazoa > Chordata > Mammalia > Scandentia > Tupaiidae > Tupaia > Tupaia belangeri. The sequence continues at coordinate 6,342,519 of NW_006159657.1, read as the reverse complement.
TTGTGCGGGGGCTAGGTAGGGAGCCATTCTCTGTGCACAGTGGAGGCTGTGCCTTTCATTTCTCGTGGTCTGGGGTACAGTGACCTGCAGGGACTTGAACTTGGTTACCTCCCTCTTGCCAGGTCCCACAGCAGCCAGCCTGGCATGAGAAGGAGGGCTATGAAGCAGTGAGCCCGCGGCTGTTCTCAGCCCAGCTTGGTTTTCTCCTTTTATGGTCAGCCTGTGCCTTGGGCTCCCCAGCCAGGAACTGTGAGCTTGTGTTTGGGATCAGCCGAAATAGCTGGTCTGTGGGGAGCTGGGCACTGCCTGAGCGGCCTCAGGCCCGCTGCAGGGGAGGGATGCCCAAGCTCTGCATCTCCTTGGAAGACTCCCCTGCAGACTTGCACGTCCAAGGCCAGGCCAGACCTGAGGCCAGACCCTGAGGCTTCCCCTCCGGGAAGCAGGAGAGAGAGAGGTGCCTGTGAGGGTGGGGTGCGAGGTCCCAGGAGCCCCTGAGAGAGGGAGAGGCAGTGCTGCTGCTGCGCCCTGGTGCCAGCCATGCGGATGTCCGCTTAGTCTGAAGCTGTGTTCTTTCGTCCCTGGGTTCTGTGTCTCGGGTCCCCTCTACACCCCCAGCCTGCAGCTCTGCCTTGGTGTACCCCCTTGGGGTTCCTACATTCTTCTCTGCTCGGTGGACTCAGCTGTACCTCTGCTGGGAGCCTTCCTGTTCCTGTCTCTCTCAGGGAGCTCATTTGGGTTGTTCCCCTTTTTATGGACATATTATGAATAAAATAATGTGACAACATTTTTAATAATATGGAAAAGAAAACTTTGTACATCATGTCCTGGATGACAACCCATTACCATCCCATGTAATCTGTACCTTTCCCCCACCCCCTAAAAAAGTGTTAAGTCCTGGACAGATGAAGCGGTGATCACAATGGGGTTAACTGCTGCCCTGAGAGGGGCCTTGGGGCTGTAGGAACCAGAGCCACCACTAGGCCAGGTGGCATATTTATGGAATTAGAAAAAGGCACCCTGTTGTTCCTTTTTTTAAGAGGGATTTTTGCTATAGGGCACATGCATTCATCAGAGAGACAGAGAGACAGGAAGTGAGGAATCACCCCCCTGGGGGATGGCCATGCTGCAATCCCCTCTCCTCTATTCTCTCGGGATCTTGGGCACAGATGCACACACGACCAACGTGAGTTTTAAGTCACCAGGTCCAGGACTGGCACTGTGGTCGACTACATGGGACTCCAGCAACGTAACCATGACACCATCTGCTGGTCCCGAAGCTACCTTTTTCTCACTTTTCCTCTGTCTACTGAAAGATTATTGTTATAAAATACACCGATCAGCAATAACGGTGTGACGAGTTTCCTCTGGAGTTATGCTGTGTGCAACTTGCACCACTGTCCATGGCAGCCTGCAGGTATTGGAGGAGTGGGTACAGCGGGAAGGCCCCTGAGTCAGCTCGGGGAGACTTAGAGTCAGAGATGGTATTATGGAGGAGGGAACTCAACATGGCATTTCAGACCCATTGGGAGATATGCCCAAATAACTGAGAAGAAGTACTGAAACAAAAACTCATATATGAACTAGGCCCAACAGCCAAGAGGTGGCAGCAACTCCAAGTGTCTCTCAGGGGCTGGATGGATAAAATATTCTATCTGCTCCACGGAGTGTTAGTCCGCCATAAAAAGGAATGAAGTCGTTGCTGATACATGCTGCAACACGGATGAACTCCCGAAGCATGTTGCTTCAAAAGACCACATGTGATGGGATTCTCTGTACGTGAAATACCTAGACTAGGTGAGTCTACAGAGATAGGAAGCAGCGCGGTGGATGCCAGAGTTTACGGGCGTGGGAAATGGGGAGCGATGGTTTAATGGGTGCAGGCTTTCATTTTCAGGTGACAGAATGCTCTGGACCTAGATAGAGGCAGTGCCTGTGAATGTACTACATGCCACTCAGTTTCTCACTTCACCCAGCCCCGCAGTGCAGCAATTAAGCACCGTGTAGAGGATGCTGCATCCCACATGGCTGACTGGGGTTTGAATCTCGGTCCTCTTGGCAACACGCCAGGCAAATATGCCCAGGATCCTGATGGGATGGGGAATTGCAGGAAAAGCCCCCTTGGGGAGAGGTGCTTTCTCTTTCTCGTTTTCTCTAATGTGTGCATGTGTGCACTCTTACCATGAATAAAGGGGGGGAAAGGTTAGATGGGATGGGGAATTGCAGGAAAAGCCCCCTCGGGGAGAGGTGCTTTCTCTTTCTTGTTTTCTCTCATGTGTGCATGCGTGCACTCTTACCATGAATAAAGGGGGGAAAAGGTTCATTGTATGTTATATTTTACTTCAGTGAAGAAGTAAGAGACTGGTTACGCAGAGGTAGCGGTGCTCAGGTGTGCACGTGAACGGGCCCCGCTGCAGGGAGCTGGGACCCAAGAGGTCCAAGCAGGCCAGGCATGGCAGCGATGCCTGTAATGCCAGCTCCCAGGAGGCCCGGGCAGAGGTCTCAGTACCACCACAGTGAGAGTCTGTCCAAAACCCACCCTAACCTCCCTCTCCCTTCTCTTTCTTTTTTCTCTCTCTTTCTCTGTCTCTGACCCTCTCTCACTTATTCTCATTCATAAAAGGAAATGTAAAATAAGTGCTGAGGCTCTGGGCAGCGAAAACAGCCCGTGCAAAGCTGGGAAGGGGGAGACTGCTCCACGCAGACCGTCTGGAGCTCTGCTCAGGGAAGGAATCCGAACCGTGCCTGCGGCCTTCCCCAGCTTCCCACGCCAGGAGGCAGGCGTGTGTTTCCCATGACAATATCCCAGGCCAGAGGTCCCGGCAGCCCCCAGCACGGAGTCGCAGCAGCTCCCCAGGCCTCTCCCGGAGCCTGCTCGCTCTCCTGGGGGCCTGTGAGCCTGTGACCCTGTAAATCTCTCCTGCTGTGGGCGCAGGCAGGGTGGCTGGGAAAGCCGGCCTCTCTCCCTGAGGCAGATGGATTAAGATAGCCCATCGGTCTCAGTCAGCCTCAGAATCATTTCTTAAAATAGCGGCGGTTGTCTGGGCAGGCTGGCAGTGCCTCTTCCTGCCTGGGTTCTAGTCACAGGTGCCCGGTTCCTCCATCCCTCGCTCCTCTGCCCCATTCTGCTTGGATCAGTTTTAAACCGGTTTCTCGTTTTGGTTTGTTCTCAAGTGGATTTCTCCCTTTGGGAGTCAAAGGCACAGCATTCGTACCCCCTGATTCCAGTCCAAGGAGCTGGTTGCTTTGTGCCAAAGCAGGACGTCACCTGGTGTAGACTCCCCACACGAGGGGCAACTCTGACTGGGGCGTCTCCCCAGAGGGATGAGAGAGTCAAGTTTATTTTCTTCCCCTTTGTGTCCTGGAGGGAAGTGCCACCAGAGCGTGAGTACGTGTTATCTGAAGAGGGCAAAATAATGCAGCGGCCAAAAGCATAATCTCTGGAGTCAGGCAGACCCTGGGTTCGAGCCTAGCCTGCCACTTACAGGCTACGTGACTGTATTAGTTTCCTGCAGCTGCTGAAACAAACAACCCCTGACTTTAAGATGGCAGGGATTTATTCTCTCACAGGCCAGTCAGAGATCTGAAATCACTTTGTTGGCAGGGCTGGCCCTCGTGGAGGCTTGAGGGAGAATCTGCCATGACTCTGCCTCACTTCAGGTGGCCCCTGGTGTCCCTGGTGTCCTCACCTGGAGACGGAATCACTCAGATGGCCACCTCTTCGTATGACATTCTCCCTGTGTCTCTAATCTTCTCCTTTCTCTCTCCTTTTAAGTTTGTTTTTCTCATGAGCAAGAGAGACAGAGACAGAGAGAGAGGAGAGCCAATGCCATGATCTACCACTAGCCACAGTGCCCTGGTCCATGGGCATGTGCGTGCATGCCCAGCATACTCAGAGAGGCCTCCAGATGCAAACCCAGAACACTCCCATGTGAATTTTACCATCCACCCACTCCTTTCTCTTCTCAATAAGGACACCAGGTACTAGAAGTCATCGATTTTTAAAAAAGAATTATTGTATTTTTAACTTTATTTACTTATTTTAATTTGACCAGAGAGGGGAGCGGGGAGAGGGAAGGAAAGCTACCAGGTCTGGGTCTCGAACTGCAGCTGGCCAGATGGGAGTCCTGCACCCTTGACCACTCTGCCACCTGCTGGCCCTGGCAGTCATCGATTTAGATCCCACCCTAACCCAGGATGGTCTCTTTTTGAGGACCTTACCTTAATGACATCTGCAAGGCCTTTATACTAAATAATGCCACATTCTGAGGTTCCAAGAGGACAGATCTTTTGGGGGCTACAACCCAACTCACCACCATGGTGTTGGCAAGTCGCCTCATGTCTGAGCTTTGCTTTCCTTCTCTATAACGCGGCAGTGCTGCCAACGCCCACCTCGGGAGCCGCCGTGAGAGCGAATGGGTCACTCGGCGCACACGGAGCTCAGGATGCTGCAGGCGGTGGGGGCTGGAGCAGCAGTGGGGGGGGGGCAGGGCAACTGCTCCTCTTCCCCCTGCTCTAAGCTTCGTGGTTGTGATGGCTTCAACAAGAACAGTGCAAACTCATTTTCCATTGACCATTTGTGGTGGGATGAGGACCAGGCTGTACGAGGTCACAGCATGGACATAACCAAAATAGAAGGAGATGCAGTGAACATGGGTCTCCCTCCTGTCCTCACTCCCCAGACCCATTGCTCAGGGACAGCCCCTGCTGGCAGTGTCCCGAGCTTCACAGTGTACTCAACCCCTGCATAGGTATGTAAGGGTGCATGTGTGTGCACGTGCGTGTGTGTGTGTGTACAGTTGTCCCTCAACATCCTCCGGGGATTCGTTTCAGGACTTCTTGCAGATACTAGAATCCAAGAGTGCTCAAGACCCTTACTTATTTTTAAAAATTATTTATTCAATTTTATTTATTATTGTAATTATTTTTATATTTTGGCTTAGGGCACGTGTACTCACCAGAGAGAGACAGAGAGAGAAAATGAGAAACAAATCACCAGATCTGGGACTCGAACCACAGTCAACCATGTGGGAGTCCAGCCCCTTAATCACCACACCACCTGCTGGCCCCAAGATCCTTATGTAAATAGCATAACATTTACATATAAATTGCACACATCCTCCAGTATACTTCATGTCATCTCTAGATGACTTCCAGCACCTGGTACAATGTAAAAGCTTTGTAAATTGCTGTTGTACTGTATTGTTTAGGGAATAATAACAAGAAAAAAGTCTGTTATATGTTCAATTTAGATGCAGCCATTGTAGGCCTGTCTACACAGACTGCATCAGCAGTAATGGAACATTCTCAACCCATGGCCGCTCCTCTCTGCAAATGCAGAACCCTTAAACATGGAGAGCTGACTGTCCATCTCTCTTTAAAGCCCCAAAGCTGCTCTTAGATTTTTGGAGCTTCATGGGTGTTGGAGGCCATCCCGTATCTGTGCAGAGGTCTGCCTGGCTCGTTCTTGTGGCACCTGGTGTGTAATTAATGGCTATACCAGAATGTAAACACCAGGACTGGTTTAATCAGTCCTGAGTTGATGGAGGGCTCAGGCAACTTGTCCCCAGGTTCTGCCGTTGCACACACTGTTGCAGGGGATGGCTCGCACGTCTCTTTGGGCTCATCATCTTTGGGTGTTTTCGATGCTTTCTCGAGGGGTTGTGGAGCAGTGCAGGAACCCAGCAGAAGGCAGGGCTGTAGGTTCCAGCTGGACTGGAAACTCTGGGCTCTGCACGTGTCATCTGAAGGGAGGGAGAGAGAATGGATTGGAAGAGGATGCAGGAGTCCAGACAGTTGGCCCAGTGGTCTATTTCATCTTGCCCTGGGGTGGGCTGGGTCTGCATTATGTGTTGTTATTCCCCCTCGTCATTTCTGGATACGGTCACTACTGGCCTCTCTGGCCCAGTTGCTACACAAGCATGGCCTGCTTCAGTCCCGTGCATGCTGCCTCCACCCACCCTCTGTCTGCCATCTCTCCGTGCATCCATCCATCCGATATCACGGATCACCTGTGATCTACTAGAGCTAGCAGGTTAAGCCCTAGGAGACCTTCGATGCAGAGGGGTTCATTTGGAGCTGAGCACCATGTTGGTGGGAAGGAGCTGGGAGATGGATTTAACAAGTGCTCGCCACTTCGGCATTGCCCATCAGGAAATGTGATGCTCCGAATTCCCCTTTGTTGGCTGGTGGATGAAGGTCTTGGTAATCATTCCTGTGTGGGTAGGGAAGGAGAGATGAGCTCCAGACCCCGGTTCTCTCCTCAGAGGCCACTTTGAGTAGAAGGTGATTAGTGGTGTCTCGCCTGCAGCCCCAGGTTCTCCGGTGGTAGCTGCAGAGACCGGCTTGGCATCACACGTAGGGAGGAGTATGGAAGAGCTCGAGGATGGAGGGGGAGGACTGGGAGTCGGGCTTGGAGAATGACAGCAACCACGGCTGCTCAGGGCTCTGAGGGCAGGAAGCAAGGCCTCCTCAGGGCACTGTCTCTGCAGTGCTTCTCTGTCCTTGACCGAGTCTGGAGTTTTAGGCCAAAGAACCCTATTGATACAACTGGGGCCTGTCTTACCTCTTTGCCAGGGGTTCATGGAGCTTCTGGGGCAGCTCCACCAAGACTCTGTGTGGGAAGAAGGGACAAATCTCTTCAGGGAACATAGACTGCTCTTCCTGGAAAAGAGGGACTAGATGCTGGGTTTTCTAAGAAACAGATGCCTGGTGCGCCACATTGCAGATGAAGGAACTGAGGCATGGGGGAATTTAGAACATTTTCCCACAGTCGCAACTGAGTGGCCAAGCAGGACTGAGTCTGTCTCGATGCAAAGTCAGTGGCCTGGGTGCATCCCTCCTCCCCCCCCCCCCCCCCCCCCCCCGCCCCCAGAGCAGGGTGTGTGGGTGCTCCCTGCCTGCTGACTCAGTCAGGCCCCAGCGTCTTCCTGAGACTGATCTGGGATGTTGGAGCTGCCTGCCTGGCTTTGGTCTTGCCCCCCGCACCCTGGGCAGTGAGCCCAGCTGGCTGCTGCCACCCAGGGAACCTGCAGGCCAGGCCGGAGCTTTCGAATGGGAGGCCCGGGAGGAGCTACAGTCAGACCGCACGTTCTAATTCCCGGCTCTCCTTCCTGTTTGCAGATCGGGAGGACCAGTCCATTCTCTGCACGTAAGTGAAGCTGCCTTTCACTGGTTTTTTCTGGAGTTGAGAGTCAACCTGTGGAAGAAGATTCTTGAAGGCAGGACTCTTCGATTGTTCACTGTTTCCAGTGTTTCATTCCAACCTGGAACAGAGTAGATGCTCTCTACACATTTGTGACTAGTGTTCTTGGACTAAGGCAGGTAAACTGAAGCACACGCTCTCTTCTTTTTCAAGTCCGTTAATTTATTTCTTCCGAGAGAGACAAGACAGCCCCAATAAGGTCCTCACACCCTGATCCCCCCGAGTCTCAGCCAGCTTGGATCGCAGGCACGCACCTACCCAGTGTGTACACAGGTGTCTGGGACGTGAACCCAGGACCTTTCTCCTGAGGGTCTAGCTGTGTCACACTGCCCACCTCCTGGCTCTGAACCCGAAATTGTGAGCGATACCCGGCGGCGTTTGGTTCTGCGGCGCCCTGGCCCTCGTTTACTCCAGCATGTGCCGAGCACCGACGCTGTGGCTCTGCGCACTCCGAGTTCTGGATTACGGGGCCAAGGGGTTCCTTTTTAAAAAAGAATGATTTACTTCATTATATTTATTATTATTACTCCACAGCCAGCCCCACTCAGAGCACATGGCTAGCCGTGCGGGTCATGGCAACTATTATTTAGTTTGCCCAGAGAGAGAGAAAGGGAAGGTGAGAAAGCAAGCCGTCAGGTCTGGGACTTGAACCATGGTTGGCCATTTGGGAGTCCAGCACCCCAACCACCACGCCATCTGCCAGCCGCTAAAGGTTTCTAATTACCCTGCTCTTGATGTTGTTTTCTAAAGTGCTTTTTCAGCTTTTTACCTAAATGTCTCTTACAGCAAACTGCCAAGGTCAGAATCGGGCAGCAGATCTTACTATGTGCTGATGAATGCTGGGCACATAGTAGGCCCAGGTCCTGGTGGGGAACAGGGTAAACCAGAAGTTCAGACGGTGGCAGATGCCAGGAAGACAGTGAAATGTCCTGAGAGAAGAAGGCTGAGACCACTCATGATACATTTAGGGAGGGCATGGAGAGAAAAGTGGGGACCGATGAAAGAGGGCAGTTGCTAATTCAGGGAAATCCAGAAGTTGGGCAGGACGGAGGGGGCAGCACAGCGGACTAGGGAGCCCAGCTTTAAGCAGCGTCTCAGTGCAGACCCAGTATTGCTCTACCCAGAATCACTGCAATCGAGCAAATGGGCTCCATGGGGAAAGTAGAGAGGCTCAAACGGGAACTGAGGACGCATCGTGCCAGGTAGGGAAGCAGCGTTTGGTGCTTCACGGTGACCGAGCCGGAATGAACGCATGCTGCTGCCTGGAGACGTGTGTGTAAGGGCTCAGACACCTGCTGACGCGCTTTCCTGGCCTCTCCAGCTGCTAATGGCCGCCACCATTCCTTGGCTCAGGGCCCCTTCCTTAGGGAGAGGCCTGGAGATTCTTCTCTTCTTAGAGGTTTTTGCCTTAGGACACGTATGTTTGCCAGAGAGAGACAGAGACAGTGAGAGGAAAGTGAGAAATCACCTTCCCCCCCAGGAGGGATGGCCACCCAGAAATCCCTTCTCCTCCATTCTCCTCTCAGGATCTTGGGCATGCACACACACACATGAGTTTTAAGTCAGTGGGTCTAGGACTCAAACTGTAGTTGGCCATGTGGGAGTCCAGCAACATAACTTCTGTGCTACCTATTGGTCCCAAGGCCTGGGTGGAGAGAAGGCCGGTGGGGGAGATGGCTATGTGGAGAAGGCCCTGGGTGGGGGGATGGCTACGTGGAGAAGGCCCTGGGTGGGGGGATGGCTACGTGAAGAAGGCCCTGGGGGGGGAGAAGGCCCGGCGGGGGGGAAGGCTATGTGGAGAAGGCCCTGGTTGGGGGGGATGGTTACATGGAGAAGGCCCTGGTGGGGAGATGGCTACGTGGGGAAGGCCCTGGGGGGGAGAAGGCCCTGGGTGGGAGGATGGCTATGTGGAGAAGGCCCTGGTGTGGAGAAGGCCCCAGGCATGGGGGCTGGCTATGTGGAGGAGACCCTGAGTCCAGGAAGAGCTGTGTGTGTGCCCAGGGGGCTGAATTCAGAGACGAGGACAGCAGTGAGACACGAGATCTGAGAACAGGGAGACCCTTCTAGGCTCTGGGGAATTTAAACTTTAATCTAAAATAGGTGGGAAAGCACTGAGGGACTGTAGCCAGGGACTCACAAATTTTGCCCACTGGTCCAAATCTGGCTCCTATCTGTGTTTTTTTGCCTATAGAATTATTTATTGATTTTGTTCATTATTATTATTTTTCATTTGACCAGAGAGAAAGGGAAAGTGAAAGAGCAAGGTGCCAGGTCCAGGATTTGAACCACTGTCAACCATGTGGGTGTCCAGCATTTCACCCACTAGGCCACTTGTCAGTCCCTCCTGTTTTTTTCCAAGAAAGTTTTACTGGCCCACAGCCACTCCCATTGGTTCTCACGTTTCCTCAGTGGCAGAGCTGACCAACTGCAATGGAGAATGCACGACCCACCACAGCCTGGAATATTTACTAGCTGGGGCCAGTAGGTGATGGCTAAGGTGCTGGTTGACTGTGGTGCGAGTCGTGGATCTCAGCAGCTTGAAAATCACTCCAGGCGCATCTGCATGTGTGCCCGGTATCCCAGGAGGAGAATGGAAGAGGAGGGATTACGGCGTGGCCACCCCCCGTGGGGAGGGAGGGATTTCTCACTTTCCCTCTCTCTGTCTCTCTCTCCCCAGCAAGCTCATGTACCCTATGATAAACCCCCACCCCCCAAAAATATATATATATTTACTAGCTGACCCTCTACAGAAATGTTTTTCTGACTCCTGGCTTAGGTTGTGGGGGAAAAAAACTATATGATTTATGTTTTAATGATAGGATAAATGTTGGCGCTCACAACACACACGGGGCATCTGAGCCCAAGGGAAGAAGTGGTTATAGAAGCGATAACGCTAACATTTTTTGTGCATGCATTTTGTACTTGGCATTGTTCTAAGCATTAAATATATAAATATGTATATATTCACTCACTTAATTTTAGTAATAGTCATACAAGGTAAGTGCTTTGATTATACCCACTTTTAGATAAGGAAGCTGAGGCATGGGGGTAGTTAAATGACATGTCCAAGGTCACACAGGTAGCTGGCAGAACAGAGATTTGAACTCGGGCAGTCTGGTCCTGGAGCCCATTGTGCAAAACTGCTGGTGGATGTTGTCGGGGAGGAAGGCATTGCTTCTGCCTGGGGGAGCCAGACACAGTCTTCACAATAGAGGCAGTAATGACTGGGCTTTGCAGGCCCTGTAGGAGTTTGACAGCACAAATACTAGACAACCTTGAGGGCCGCAGGATCCGGAGTCAGGTGACGACCAGGGACTGAAAAGCTCTGGCTTTTCTGAGGGCAGACCACATGCTGCAGTGACCTTGGAGATGGTATTCAGCTCTGGGAGCCATGATTTATAAAATTAGGTGAAATGAAATGCAGAGTTCCTGTTGAAAAGGATTAAGAATCTGCAGACGGCAAGGTCAGAGCCTTAAATCAAGCACAGGCCCTTCTCGGGCTGTTCCTGTGAGCCTGGGGTGGAGGGATTGGCTTCCCCTGACGGCTGCTTCCAACCACGGGGACTGCGCTGATTAAAGGAACTTGGCAGTGGGGCAGTGACCAGGCCAGGGGCCCTATGTCATTTTGAGTCTGGACTCACCTTCGGCAAGAGGGTGCCGGGTACCAAGTTCCCTATGAACAGGACCGGAGTTTGGGCTGCTCAGACCCGGCAGGCAGCTTCACTATTAGGGGTCAGAGAAAAAAAGACATTAAAGTTTTGAGACCAGCCCTGAGCACATGGGCCTCCAGACGCCCACGAGCCTGGAGCTTGGGTGTTTTCTTTGGCAGGACCTTCTAGGATCATTTATTTTTATTAGTAAAACTTGGAAACTGTCGAACCGAGCAGCCCATGTGGGGAGGAGCAGGTTCCCAAGGTTTGCATCCCACTTCCCCTCCCTGGCGAGGACCTGGGAGACCAGGCCCCTGACGGTCATGCTGATGTCGTTGCTGCGAAAGGGAGGAGGTGGAGGAGGCTGAGCAGAAGGGCAGAAAAGGAGGGAGCTGTGGGGAAGGAGAGGGGAACCATGGGGATGGGACCCCTGATTCCTGCTTACATTAAAAAATTTTTTATTTATTTATTTTAATTTGACCAGAGAGGGACAGAGAGAGAGAGAGAGAGAGAGCGCGCAAGCAAGCCATTGGGTCCAGAACGCGAACCACAGTAGGCCATGTGGGAGTCCTGCGCCCTTAACCACTGCATCACCTGCCGGCCCCAGCAGGCGAGGACTGCAGGACTACAGAGAAGGACTGTCTCCTTTTTTCTCATTTATCAAAATGAAAGCGTGGAGGGCAGAAAGTGGGCTCTGGGGTCAAGTGGACCCGAGTTCAAATCTCACTTCTCTTCTGTTCCCATATGTGTGGTAGGAGGAGCACTTGTGACCCAGAGCAATTTACTTCAACCTCTCTGAGCCTCAGTTTCCCCACGTGGGTGCTGGAATAATGCGTCAGGATGCCGAGAGGCTTAAATGGAAAAGCTGGTGGGCCTAGTGCCTAGCACACAGCAGACTTTGAACCAATTTCCCCCCACCCCACCCTTCCTGTGGCCCTTGAGAGCATGTCCCTAGAGAGTCGGGTCTATCCTGGAGCACATGGTGAAACAGGGTTTCAAGAGTTCTGACTGCAGTGGCATCAGAGCCCTGGCTTTCTGTTGTGACTGAGCCCCTGCCTTGCTGTGTGACCTAGAGTGAGTTGCTTACCCACTCTGGGCCAGACATCCTCTTTTTTTTTTTTTTTTCTTCTTTTTTTGAGAAGTTTTTGCTATAGGGCACATGCGCTTGCCAGAAAAAGAGAGACAGAAAATGAGAAATCACCCCCCAGGGGAGATGGCCACACTGCAATCCCTTCTCCTCCATTCTTCTCTCTGGATCTTGGGCGCGCGCACACACACACACACACACACACACACACACACGTGCCCAGTGTGAGTTTAAGCCACCGATCCAGGACTCGAACCACAGTCAGCTACATAGGAGTCCAGCGACATAGCCATTACACCAACTGCTGGTCCCCAGACTTCCTCTTATATAAAAACGTGGAGGTGACCTGTCCTGCCTTCAGGAATGGAGGCAGGAGGAGGACAGAGAGGATGATGCATGGGAAATAGAGCGAAGCATCGCTACTTGATTCTACTGTTTAAAATTTAAAAATTAAAACAAAAACAAAAACAAAACTGACCTCAGCTTTCCTTTTCAAGAACACGCGCATTACACATCCATGGCTCCCATTTCACAAACTGCCTCTGAGGCCACGTGAACGAACGTGGCCACTGGGAGTACGAGCCACAGACTGCCTCTGAGGCCACGTGAACCAAC
>NW_006159657.1:6326703-6328889 GCF_000334495.1 Tupaia belangeri chinensis | reverse complement strand
GACTGCCTCTGAGGCCACGTGAACGAACGTGGCCACTGGGAGTATGAGCCACAAACTGCCTCTGAGCAGTGGCCTCGTTCACGTGGCCACTGGGAGTACGGGCCAAGGGTGGGCAGGGCCAGTGTGAGACGTTTCATTGTCCTTGGCCAGTGGACACCTGACATCTGTGCAGTGGGACCTGTAGGGCTGGCCCAGAATTTTTTCTTCCCCTCCTTTTTCTTTGCCATGAACTAAGTTATTAATGGGCCCTTGGCAGAGGAAATTAATTTCTCTATTTCCTAATTAGGAAGAAGGAGCAGAGACTGCTCTAGGCTTGGTGGCGCTGGTTCAGCACCGAGAACCTTGGGCCTTGACCTCAGGGTGGACACATTCCTTTTTTAGACTAAAAAAAAAAACGACAAAACTCTCTTACGTTTAGAAATATGAGGTGAGCCCAGAAAACAAGAGAATCTGAACAAAGAAAGGAAAAGCAAAAAATAAAACAAGAGACAAGGAGAGAATGGAGTGTTGGTCCTTCCCGCCACCAGGCGGGAAGAGCCGGAGGCAGCATCTGGAACCCTTGGATGAAACTGTCCCACCGAGGGCATCTCTGGTGGTCAAGAGAAGCCACCTTGGTCAGACACCTGCCTGCCACATTCTAGGGGTGCTCCTCTGAGGAGGTGAGCAACGCTCCCTGGTCTAATCCTAGGAGTAATTCCCACTGAGGGAGCCAGTGGTCGATGGGGCAGGCAGGTGCTTTGTTTGCTTGTTTAGAGGAGCTTCTGAAACTTTTTCCTTGCCGCCTCATTTTCTGAGCGGTGCTGTGTCCTCCCTTGAAGGGGCCTCTGGGCTGGTCCTTGCCTTCTAGCAATGCTAATGATGACTTGTGAAGAGACGGTTCCAAATAAACCTGAGTTGGGGCCTCTGTAGGAAAACAGGTTTTCTTTTTCTCTCCTTTCATCCACATTCTTTCTGGCATCCTGCTGGGAGAAGAGGACTGAGTATTGGACCCGAGTTTGGGGCCCAGAGGTGTGACCCTCTGGGAGCCTCAGTTTCCCCATCTGGGAGTTGATCTTGACGGTCCTACGGAACTACCTGGCTCACAGAGCTGCAGAAAGGCACCCACTTGCGCCCGTGGGATTCTTCCCACCGGGTCACTGTCCCTGTCTTTCAGAGGGGAGTCTGGAGCCGGGAAAACGGAAAACACCAAGAAAGTCATCCAATACCTGGCCGTGGTGGCCTCTTCCCACAAGGGCAAGAAGGACACAAGCATCACGGTGAGTTGAGGCCTCGCCTCGGCAGGAGGGGCTCCGGCTCGCAGCCCGACCAGGGGACACCCAGCGCTGTTGTGAGGTTTCGGGCCCTGGGTCGCACTGCCCCCTCCCAGGAAACTCCCAGGAGGGACCATGTTCCCTGTCTGGGCATCTTCGGGTCTGCATGGTTCCTTGCCTCGGCCGGAAGTATCAGCCTAAAGGGGCCGGATTCATGAAATGCGGATAAACCCTGTCCCTACCACAGGTCTGGCTTCCCGGCAGGAATTCTTTTTATTTTTAAAAAATATTTATTTATTTCATTCCACTTGTTATTTTCATTTCTTTCCTTTGACCAGAGAGAGACAGAGATAGAAAGGGAAAGTGAGAAAACAAGCTGCAGGGTCTGGGATTCAGACTGCAGTTGGCCATGTGGGAATCAAGTGCCTTTAACCACCATGCCACCTGCTGCCCCACCCCGGCAGGAATTCTAAGTCGCAGCTCTGCTGCCAGTTTGGAGCAGATCATTCTTGCCAGAGGTGCGAGGCGTCCTGGCAATGCAGAATGTCTCACTATCCTTGGGCTCCACCCACTAGATGCTGACAGTCCCCTCTCCCACGTGACAGCCAGCATGTATGTCTCCAGACATGGCCAGAGGCCTCTGGAGTGCGGCAGAGTCGCCCTGACTGAAAACTGCTCCTTTCAGTCCATCCCTGTCAACTCCCTAGGGCCGGGGTGCCCTTTGGACTTTCATGTTCCTCCATGCATCCCTTCTCCTGGCTGTCACTCAGCACACGGGCTTTGACCCAGTGCTATTTCGTAACCCCTGACTAAGCCCCTGCTGTCTGCAGGCCTCGCTGGGTGGGACCAGCAGGAGTCTGGCAGAGGCCGTCATCCTGTTCACTGGGCTTTCAGAAGGTAGAAAAGAGGGTCGTCAGACATCGCACAGGCAAATCA
>NW_006159657.1:6301347-6326258 GCF_000334495.1 Tupaia belangeri chinensis | reverse complement strand
CAGGAACACCACACGGTCAGAGCTTGTGAGACAGGAAGGAGCAGGTGTCCGCAGGCATCCTCCCAGGGTCCTCTGCTCTGTGTCAGCCCGCCTCCTCCGTTCCAGAGCAGGGGCAGGCAGCGAGGCTGCTGGGACTGACCAGCACTCTGCCTGACCTCTTAGGGGCGGGAAGATGGCAGCATGGAGATCTGACCCTGGCGAGGGGTGTCCCTGGTTCCTGCCACTCCGGAGCTTACTTCAGGCCCCAGGCTGCTCTGGAGCAGCAGTGGCCAGCTGGTCAAAGGCCCTTGGGCATCTGGGTGGGCACCTGCATAGGTCTGGGGAACTTTTCCTCAAACAAATGCAGGAGCCCCAGGGCCTGCCAGGATGGGCATTCAGACTCTGGGAAGTTGCTTTCCAGCCACAGTGCGTAGGGACAAATGGCCCCAGAGTTTGTGTGGCAATGAAAATACCGCTTCTCCTTTTCTTCCCATTCTCTATATGCTAAAATTGGGAAAGTATACTACTTAATGACTATTTTTTATTTAAACTTGCCAGAAGACACATGCGCTTACCAGAAAGAGACAGGGGGTTGGGGGGAGCAGGCATATCCAATAGGGCATGGTCATGCTGCAACGTCATCCCCATTTCTCGCTCCTGTCGGGCTTGTGGGCATGCATGCACGTGCACCCAGTATGGTTTTCAAGCTGCCAGACCCAGGATTTGAACTGCAGTTGGCTATGTGGGACCTGGCTTCCTTAAGCACCAGGCTATGAGGCAATCCTTTATGACTGATCTTTATTAGATCAAGGGCCTACAGTGTTCCAGACACTTTCTTTCCTGCAAACGTAAGCTCATCTCAGACACAGTCTTGTTGGATAACATTTTAAAATATGGGGGCCAGCAGGTATCATAGTGGCTAAGGCACTTGACTCCCATGTGGTCGATTGCAGTTTGAGTCCTAAATCCAACAGCTTGAAACTCATGCCAGGAACACGTGTGTGTGTGCCCAAGATCCTGAGAGAATGGAGGAGGAGGGACTGTGGCATGGCCATCCCCCCAAGGAGGGTGATTCCTCTCTTTCTTTCTGTCTCTCTGGTGTGCACATGTGCTGTATAGCCAGAATTTCTCAATAAAAAACAGCCCATATGGTCCCAGCCATTATGAAAACCTTCGTACCGATTGGGTCTTTTAAGACATTGGGAAAATCAGGGAAATGCAGAGAGAAAGAAAACAGAGTGGAGGAAATGGAGCTGCCGCCCTAGTTCTTCTGGGGAGCCCAGGCTGTCTGGGGGGATTGAGATCATATATTCTCCAGCCCCTGATGAATGTGAGAGTGGAATAACACTGACGTTTGTTTCATACTGTATCGTTCAACCGCAGCAAGGTCCATCCTTTGCCTACGTGAGTAACAGCGTGTTTTCCTGGTGTGACGGGAGGCACGGTGTGGATTTAGGATGCATGCTCCTGTTGCACCCACAGAGCCCCATAGCCATGTAGAACGGGGGAGGCTCCTGAGTGGCACACCCCCAATCAACCAACACTGCCGAATACGTCCTGTGGGTGCTGAATGCCAGGCCGAGGTGTGGGGGTGCATTGGCCACCCACAGGACTCCATCGGAACCCTCTGGGTTGTGTTCCAGTCTGGGATGAACTTCCCCAAAACCTACCCACTTCCTGCCAATGCAGCCAGCCCTAGTCCCCGACTGGAACGACCTAGCAACGTCTGTCCTGTCTGGTTGAGCGTTTTAGGACTGTCAGACTCCAAAGCTTCTCTGGCTTCAGTGACAGTCGATGGATGGCACAGTGACAGCATGCCTCCCCCTGCTCCCTGCCATCATCCTAAACTCCCTCAGCCCTGCCCCACGCACCAGTGTGTCCTCGTGCATGCGTGTGCAGTGCGTGTCTGTCTTCTGCATGCTGGTTGCTTGACCCAAGGCTCCAGAAATAGTCTTGGTTTGCAGTGCACTAGCTTTGGTGGCACGGTAAGGCCCCAGCTATGCAACACGTGACCCGGTCCTGCTTGGACCTCTGCATATGTAAACCTCTCTCTAACACAGAGCTTCGTGGGCTGGCATTTGGGTCCCAGCCTGGAGGAGACCCTTAGGGGTCTTCTATGGCTTCTAGAAAGATCCTACTCAGAAAGATCCATCTCTGTTAGATCCCGGGCTACCATCTCATAAAATGAGGGGTTTGGCCTGGGTCCTGTGCTTAAAGCTCTCTTGAGAGGACCTTCCCATCAGCTCAGACTTGGGTTCTCTCCATCTCCTGAAAAGAGCACCCTTTCTGGGATGAGACTTCTAGCAGGCCGCCTTCACACAGGAAGGCCCATGGCCCATAGCTTTCCACAAGTCTTAATTGGGGCAATTCTACTGATGCCTGCGATTTCCATGGGGATGAGGCTCTCACTTCATCTTCCTCTGGGAGCTGGAAAGGAGGAAGGGACATGAATAAATAAAAGCAGAAATACATAGTAGTTTCCTGTGTCGTCCCTCGAGGAACGGCTGCCCACGCTGCCCTCCTGGCTAAGGAAAGAGCAGAAAACGGTGCCCACACTTTCCCTCTGAGACACTTTCCCAGCTCCCAGCTCTGGGTTAGCCCAGCGTTGCTGCCTGGAAAATTAAAGAAGGGAAGGCAGTGGGGGGAACAAGAAGAGAACACCCAGAATCCTACTTTCCCCAGAGAAGGCCTGGGTAGGAGCTCGGGCAGGGCGCCTCGGGGCCGGTCTGCAGCAGCCTTGCGTGGGGCTAGACCGAGAGCTGCTCCTTCGCTTTCCCGGCTTGACTTACCTCGTTGGTCCTTTCCTGCCACAGCTCCTCACGTGACCGCGGTTGTGCACAGGAGCCCGTGCAGAGGGGCCTGGGCTGTGTGCAGTCTCAGCTGCATTTAACCCAATGAATGGAGCTCAGGCAGCCTGCTTTGAAGCTTTGTTCCTTATTTGTCTTCCATAGGAGACTTTAGATAAACCAGTACCAAGAAAGGAAAAATTGTGACTTGAAAAAATTGCACTAAAAGTAATCAGAAGGATTGCAGTTGTTCAGCTTGGTAAAGGCTGTTAAGCAGGAGCAGTTGCAAGATGGCAGACTGTGCACTGCACACTCCATGGGGCTCCGTTTACTATGACATCAATCATGTCCCTGGTGATGTGGCTGTGAGCAGCAGTGACACTGCATCTTTGTGCAGGTCCAGATGGTCCAAAAAGTGGCCTTGCTAGGGGACAGACGTCCTAGCTATCAGGGAACTCAGTCTACTGCTCCTCTGAGATCCTTGAGAAATCCGGATGTTGGCGCCAGGGTCTAAGAGGAGGCAGGGGATGGGGCAGAACTGGCGTGGCGAGGGCAGAGTTCTGTGACAACATCCATCTAGAGCAGAACTGTCAGGACTGTGGTGGTTTTCTCCAATAACTAGATGTGAATAAATTTTAGGGAGAGCTGGAAAAGCAGCTTCTACAAGCAAACCCGATCCTAGAGGCTTTTGGCAATGCCAAAACCGTGAAGAATGACAACTCGTCACGTTTCGTAAGTAGCAAAGCCATGCAGGTTTTCTGGAAAAGTCTCAAGTCCCATGGCATCATCTCCTGCTGGGACTGTAGAGCCTATGCATGTCGGGGAGGCTGAGCCTGGGGGTCAGCAGTGCTGTCACACAGCGTCTCGCTGTCTTCTGTCCTTTCTTGACCTTACAGTCTTGCAGGGGTTCCTGCCATTCACTCCTCCATCTGCGTCCATCCATTATTCTCTTAGCAGATATTCGCTGAGCATCTGTGGGGTAGGAGGCGCTCTGATAGGCCTTGGTATTTGTAATTCATTCAGAAAAAGCATGAATGGGGCACCAGCTACGTACCAGGCACATGCACCAACAAATGTTTATTAGATGTCTACTGCGTACAACCATTCTGGTAGGCATTTCTACATGCCCTATTCTCTTTTGCTTAGTCATTTGCTCAGTTAATTTTTATTAAGTACCTACTGAATACCAGGCACTGAACTAGGTTCACAGGATCACAGTTTATAATCCGGATGTGGTTCCAGTCTCCACGAAGCTTGGTCTCTTGGTCTAGTTGGGAAGACAGCAACCAGTGAGACAGGGGGTGCCCTCACCCAACACATGCTTCTGCAGACTCCAAGGGCCTCCCCTTTCTCACTTGAGCCTAACAGGCAAGAAAACTCTGAAAGTGGGCAGCTGAGGACACATAGACAAAAACTGTTTTATTGTACAAAAGCAGCAGTGGCCTCCACGGGAAAAGGATTGGAGTGCAGGATAAGGGACCAGGTCCAGTTCTTGGTTGTGTGGCTCAGGTGAGGTACAGGTGGAGGGAGCCATCTGATCACCCCAGGTCCAGGGTGTGCCCGATTCTGCCTACGGGACATCCTGGGCAGGGTCTGCTTGGGCAGTGCACCTCAATCTGCATGTTTGCCCATCCCACCAAGGTTAGCTACAGGTGGGTGATAGGGTGCAAGGTGGAGGCAGCATTTTTCTGCCAGAGCAGGGACTGGGAAAGGGGCTTAGTGGTCACCGCTAAGGAAGAAACCTGCCTCCTACACAAGGCTCTACCTCTTAGAGCAGTGTTGCACTGGGCATGGCTCTTGATCTCTCTCAGGCTCAGTTTTCCCACCTTTGAAATGGGGATAACCACAATTGGCTTAAGTTATTACAAGAGCAAGTGAAACTGACCTGTGAGTGTACTTTTCAAGTTCCTCCATCACTAAAGGCTGGGAGGTCCCCGCTCAGCAGAACACATTTGTTCTTTCTGACGAGCTGAGCTAAGAGGCTCTGAGTGTTCGCACGAACCTTCTGCACCCCGCCCCATGCTCCCTGACACCCTCCTCCCCACCTGCCTGCAGCAGGGTGGGGTTGGGGTGGCGCTGGGCGGTGGACCATGCTGTGCTTTCCTGTCGGCAGGGCAAGTTCATCCGCATCAACTTCGACGTCACCGGCTACATCGTGGGGGCCAACATTGAGACATGTATCCTTTGAGCCTGGGCTGGCTGGGACCAGCACCCCTCCTACCCAGAGGCTGAGAGGCCCAAGGAAGGCACAAGAGTCACCCCCTGTCTTCAGGCTGGTGGGTTCCTTCCAGAGCGAGGAGTCCCTGTGTGTGGTTTCCCTCAGCAGCAGGTATACCGGTTATACAAACACAGACCCCGGGTTCGAACCCCACACAGCCCTTGTCTGGTAGCCAAGTGACCTTGGGCCAACTACACAACTTCTCTGTGCCTCGTCAGTGAAAGGAGAATGAAAACGTACCTGTGTTGTGGAAGAGTTCCGAAAACAAACCGAATCACTTTGTGTAAGGGTCTTAGCACCATCCGGGGACAGAGCGAGGGCTGGGTAGGCTGTGGCTGGCACGGGAGCCTCATTGCTTTGTTTTCATCGAGCCGTCATCCAAGCAAGCGACAAACACAGGTACTCTCGCCATTCCTAGAGATTGGTCCATGATCGGCTCTGGTTCTGCTCTGTAGTGGGACGTCGGCGGAGACACTTTCCCCGCAGGAAGGCAGGTGTTGCAAGAGCAGCTAGAGCTTCTCTGGAGAACCTGGATGGCAAAGTGGAGCTCAGTTAGATATTTCTGAGCTTGGGGAGCAGGGCTGGGGCCCGGCGATGATCACCCTCAATAGATTCTCCATTGCCCTCAGGCTGCAGCGTGCTGTGTTCCCCAGTGGCTTGGGAGGTAGTGTGTGATGATGGGGGACCCACAGGAAGTCCAGGTTGTATTTTATACCCTGGCTAAGAGGATGGACTGCCAAGCGACAGGTCTTCGTCTGGTTCTCAGCGCTGCCATACTAGCTGTCAGGCTTTGGGTAAGTCACCTGACCTCTCTGAGCCCCAACGTAGCTTCCTGCGTGGTGGAGCCGCAGTGGTGAAATGAATGCTATGCACACCTCTGGCTTTTGGCCAGATGTGAGCCTCTGGTAGGTGGTGGCTGTCGTGTCGTTATTTTTGTTGTTGTGTTGTTATGAACCCGACCTTTGCACTTTCATACTTTAATCTGCCCCAATTTTCCCCCTAGAAAATCAACATTCATCTGTTTTTTTTAGAAGTCTGTATTCACACACAGAAGCACCCACGGCAGTTCGTATCTCCTTAAGCCCCAAAATCCAAACCAGCTTCTATTGTTTTTAAGGGTATTTCTTTTCTTTTTAAAAGTTTATTTATCTCTTCTGAGAAGAGGGACACATCCCAGCAGAGTCTTTGTAGCGCCATCCACCCTCAGCCTTCCGCCTGCCCGGGTCACGCATGGGCATGAGTACGGCCCGCATGTACAAGGAAGCCTCGGGATGTGAACCCAGGACCTTCCCATGTGGGCCCGATATTGCAGACCATTCCATTACTGCTCCATGGGCCTGATTTGACCATATCAATATCAGTAACACCCTGATAGCTGAAGAACAGAGACGACCATTTCTTCTCTGTGTCCCCCAATCCACCGGCTTAGGTCGTGTTCTCTCCCCTACTCTGTGAAGCAGAGTTGGGGAGATGAGATTTTTCCCTCAAGGCCGCTTTGTTTTCTTTATGAGAGTGAGAGGAAGAGAGAAAGACCGACTGACGGGTACAGACAGGTATTTGTGTTGGGGCTCACCGTGTGGGGATCCTTCTGCTCCAGCCTCTCGGTTAGTGAGGGTTACAGACATGTCCACCTGTATCGAGAGTGTCAGGGTGGCCTAGGAACTGAACCCGCACCATCACACTTACTGCTGAGGAAATCCTCCTGCTGCACCAACCCAGCGTCCCCCTGCCCTGTGCCCTCACCGCGGCTCTCCTTGGATTAATTAGTAGGAGCGTTTGTACTCTTCCTTTTCAGTCGTCAGGACTTCTTTTTGGTCAGAGAATAGGGAGGACAACTTTGCCTCTCTTCTGTGTGGCTTACAAAATGCCTTCACCTCTCTGAGCCTCTGTCTCCTGTATTAACATTTGCACCTGCTAGTTCGTGAGGCTTTGCTGAGGCAATACAAACCAAGCACTTAGCCCAGGGATGAGTGGGCGGGAGGGTGCCAGCACCTCTGCTCTGTCCTGTCTCGGACTGCCAACCTCAGGGGTGCCGAGCTGGCTGTGGTGGCCGGGGAAGCGTCTCACCGTGTCCTACCATAGCCCTCCATTCCAGGTCCCTTTGACTCCTCTCTTTTTATGCTTTCCTTTTGCTCTGTCCTCTTACTTTCCTGGGCCTGGGGTCTGCCAGCAGCATCCGGGGTCCCATTTGGTCACCAAAGTGATGGTCAGACTTAAGCTGCCAGTCCATGGTCAAAACTGGAGGTCAGCCCTGTGACTCGGTCAGAATAGCTGACTCTACTCAGCTCTCAGGCTCTCCAGAACTCTTCAGGGAGCCACTCCCCAGTCCTGGAGGTTTGTCCTCCAGTAGCTGAAGTGCAGGAGAGGGGAGGAAGGTTAGGTTTCTGGGAGGGAACCACCTGTAGTATCCCGAGAATCCTTAACTCCTCCCAAACCAGATCTGCTAGAAAAATCTCGAGCCATTCGCCAAGCCAGAGACGAGAGGACATTCCACATCTTTTACTATCTGATTGCTGGAGCCAAGGATAAGATGAAAAGTAAGTGACAAGCGATGCTATGGAGCTGGGAGGGCTCTCCTGCTCTCCCATCAGGATCCAGGCTTCGTTGATGGGCTATTAAAATGCACTCGGATCCTGCTAGAGAAGGCACTGTGTCTGGGGCTGGCAGGTGCTCAATCCCTCCAGCAAGTGGGTGTGGCTGTGGTTCAGTCATTCTCATTTACTGAACACCTACTATGTGACAGAGTAGACATCAACTCCAATTAAATCTGAGCTCCTAAATGAATCAAGACCAACTAGACCGGAAGACATTGCGTTCAGTTAGACCAGTCTATGTCTTCAAGGAAGGGAGAAGGACATTTATCTTGTTTGCCAAGGTATAAAACTTGCACCACTAAGATGCATTTGGGTTTTACAAGGAATTTGCAGACTCAGTGGAACTTTTTCAGAAAGACATCGGCAACATCTGTCTGTACGCACTTTTCATTATGAGGGAACTCCAAAAAGTTCATGGACAAATGGAATTATAGTATGAGTATATTTTTGTGCAACAGATACTGAAACCCATGCATAGCTTTGTTATAATACATATCTTCCATGAGCTTTTTGAAGACGCTCTTTCTTGTACATGTTTTGAAAGTGACTTTGAAGTGGGCTTGGTAGGATAGGGGTCAACAAGCTTTTTATCAAAGGACAGGTAGTAAGTCTTCTGGGCTTTGCAGGTCACATAATTTCTGTCATGGCAGCTCACTGCTGGCCCTGTAAAGAAAAAGCAGCCACAGGCAATATGTAAACCAATGGGCATGGCTGTGGGACAATAAAACTTTATTTACAAAAACAGGCAGTGGGCTGTTTGCTGACTTCTGTTGTGGGGGGAGTATTTTCTTATGTAAATACAAGATACTGCATACCAGATCCGGTAGGAATTATAGGTTCTGGACATGCAGTAATGTACTGACTTCTAAAAATATATATTGGGCTGTTTGGAAAGTCATGACATATTTTTCTATGCAAAAATGTCATGATGACAATACAAATCACATAGCTGAAAAAAAGGGGAATGCATTAATGAACATAGATATACTGTAAAATCTTAGTAACAAGAATAAGTCTAAAGTTTTACGGGAACAGTACCAACTTTGCTCCCTATCTCCTCTTTCTTTCTTTTTTTTTTTTTTATTTAGACAGAGATTTTTGCTACAGGGCTCATGCATTCACTGGAGAGATAGAGACGGACAGAGACAGAAAGTGAGAAATCACCCAACACACACACACACACACACACACACACCTGGCATGAGTTTTTAAGTCACTGGGTACAGGACTGGAACCATGGCCGGCTATGTGGAAGTCCAGTGGTGTAATCATTACACCATTTGCTGGTTCCTCTCCCTATCATTTGTGACCCAGGGTTAAGAAAATTACCGGAAGGGGGACCAGCAGTTAGCGTAATGGCTATGTCGCTGGACTCCCACATAGTCGACCGTCGTTCGTGTCCCGGACCCGGTGGCTTAAAACTCACGCCGGGCACGTGTACGTGTGTGCCCAAGATCCCGAGAGGAGAATGGAGGAGAAGGGATTGCAGTGTGGCCATCCTCCCAGGGGGGTGATTTCTTACTTTCTGTCTCTATGTCTCTCTCTGTCTGTCTGGCGAGCACACGCATCCTATAGCAAAAACCTCTTAAAAAAGAAAAGAAAATTACCAGAAGGACATTTGTGAACTCGTCCTCTGCTGTGATGAGATGTATGCAGAGCACTGCCACTAGGGGGTGGACTTACCCATTATTTAAATCTTGATCCTTGGCCTTCTGGAGCACATGGGATACAGGAGAGCAATTCTGGACCTAAGGAGGATGTGGTGGATGTTGTGTACTGGCAAGGACAGTAAGTTAGCAGTGACAGTGCAGGACACTATGGGGTGGCCAGGGCCAAATGTTCACATCCTCCTCCCTCTATTTGGCACCCAAGTCAGTAGTTTGGCCAATTGGTGACTTGGGTTCTAGTTTTTGCTTCGCTAGAACTTAGGCAGGCTCACTAGTAAATTCCTGGGGCCATTTGTATTCTTGATGATGAACTGAAAAGAGGTGAGGCTTTTAGAGAGAATAAAATATTTGTACATGTAGTCATACTTCAGATAATGAACTCTTGGCCAAGACCCAAATCCTTGTGACTTTAATCAGGCATTTAAATTAATCCAAAAATCCAAGTTAACTGATGTCTTAGGTCAGTTTAACCTCGAGTTGATCAAGTAGCTTTCCAGTGACTTGATCCATAAAAGACCTTTGATTAAAAAGAAAAGTATCTTGCTGGCGTCTCTCCAAAAGTATAAAGAGATCCATGTAATTCAAGATTGTTCTGGGAGACCCATGGAGGAAGCAGTAAAAGCAGACAGTGCAAGAGAAAGAAAAGAGGACTGACCAACCACAGAGAAGATAGCTTTACAGAGAACAACAGCTAAGAGATGTAACAGGTCAACAGGAAGCTGGCAAATGTTCTTGCAAAGGGCCAGAGAGCAAAGACGTTAGACTTTGAGGACCACATCGTCTCTGTTGCAACTTTTCAACTAAAGCAATCATAGAAAGTACAGGGGGAAATGAGAATGACCACGTGTCAATAAAGCTTTATTTATAAAGATGGTAGTGGGCCAAATTTGCCAACCTCTGATACAAACTTTATCAATTGAGTCAACTAGAACTAATTGGGGAAAAGGGGGAGGCGTGATGTAAGGAGGCTAAACTCTCAGCCACCCTAGCAGGAAGTCAACATCTAAATTTCACGTCTAGGAATAGCCCACTATAACGGTATATATATTACAACATGTGTACAATCATATATAGTAAAATATTTCTTAAAAAATAAATTTCTAAAATAATATATTGGGTTGCTGGGAAAGTCATGACTTAAAAAATAAATTTCTAAAATAATATATTGAGTTTCTGGGAAAAATCATGGCTTTCTGTTTCTCCAACTACCCCAGAAATAGTTCAAAGAGATAAAAATCAGTTATAAAGTAAGGTAGGAATTGGGGGAGGGAAAGTTGAAAGTAGAAGTTTGCCCTCTTGACCCCAGCCTCCCTCCTCTCCTAGACGACTTACTTTTGGAAGGCTTCAACAACTACACGTTCCTCTCCAATGGCTTTGTGCCCATCCCGGCCGCCCAGGACGACGAGATGTTCCAGGAAACGTTGGAGGCCATGGGGATCATGGGTTTCACTGAAGAGGAGCAGCTGTGTAAGTCTTCACTCCTGCGGTCTGGGGACTGCCAGGGGTTCTTCTCTGGTCAGGTTGGATTTCTGATCTTAATTCTCTGCCTTAAAAAAAAAAGAGAAAAAGGAGGAGGAGGAAAATGTGTTTTATTGTAGGTGGTCTATTGGTGATTTGGAAAAGTGGCTCTATAAATTGGGGCTCTCTTAGTTGTAAGTGGCCTGGGTTGTTTAAGCCAAAGAGTCAATGATTCACTCATAATGCTCAGAAGTTCAGGGATACAGATTTCAAGCACAGTGGGATCTAGGGGCTCAAAAGATTGCTCTAGAACCTGATTATTTTGTCCTCTGTCTCAACGACGCTGACTCTATGTAGGCTGCAGTTTCTTGACAGCAACATGATTGGGTTCCAGGCCACAGAGTCTTTGTGTTGACAGGCAGAGAGCAGAGTAGATTCCCAGCTCAGGTGCCTGGATGGAGTCTTGTGCACCCTGGTTGGTTGGCCCAAGTTGATGTGCACATTTCTGTGCTACTCATTGTAGCCAGGGTTGTGGAAAGCTCCGGGTATGGCTGTGGTCTCTAAGAACGGATTCTTGGAGCTGGAGGTCAGGATGTCAGCCTCCCCAGAGCATGTGAGCAGGGAGCTGGGGAAGGGGGGCAGTGACTGAGGCAGGGGCTTACTTGAGCTCTTCCTGGAAAGGCAGCTTTGGTGACAGAACAATAATGATTGGAATTATTCAAACAATGGCCCAGAAACCCACTGGTCTTAAGAATAGAACAGTTCAAAGACAGTCCTGGTCTCGGCACTGCACTGTAAGAAATGCTTCTTCTTCTGGGTCGGACAAGCTCTGGTGTTCAAGGTTCATCTGTTTGGGGAATGCTCGGGTAAGATCATGGAAAATTTCCCTTCCTTCCCACGCTCGTGCCCCATCAGAGCCCCAGAATAGAACTACAGTTACTGAAACGCAGTGTGTGTGCCAGGGGAGGGGGCAGCTCCTCCAGAGATAACTTGGGGTCCAGAAAAAGAAGGCGCAGTGGGTCAAAGACATGGATGGTGTTTGTGGGCTTTGGCCAGAGTCCCACAGCAGAGTCCACTGGTTTCAGCCTCCTTGTCAATGACCCGAACTCTCTGAGAATGATTCATTTTATTTGGAACATGAGCCATTTTTGCTTCTAATCTTGTTTAAAAAACAAACAAATAACGATTAAATACTCATTGTGTGCCAGGCATTTGCTAAATCCTTTTTGCTTTTCCTCAAACGAGGATATTCAAGGTAGTTTTATTGATATTTTATTTCTTTTTAAATGGGGATTCTGTATTAAAAAGGAGGCTTATTTTTTTTTTAAGGACTTTTGCCATAGGGCACATGTAGTCACCTGAGAAAGACAGTGAGAAAATGAGAAATCACCTCCCAAGGAGATGGCCATGCCTCAATCCCTTCTCCTCCATTTCCTCCTGGGATTTTGGCACACACGCACCTGCGCCTGGCATGATTTTCAAGCCTCTAGATCCAGGACTCAAACCTGCTATCGACCAAGTGGGAGTCCAGCACCTTAACCACCATGCTACCTGCTGACCCCTCAAGGTGGTTTCATTTAAATAATGAAACACTGAAGGAAACCAAAATGTCGGTTGATAGAGGATATATTAAATTGTTGTCTGTTCTTGTGAAAGAAAACAATGGTATCACTTAAATTGCATTTCAAAAAAGATTGACTGATGTGGAACTACTTAGAGTATATTTAAAGGAAGACATCCGGTGACAAAGCGATTTGCTGAGTGCTTTCTGTGTATTGTTTAGTATCACAGCAACCTTATGAGGCAGCTGTTATTGTCCTCAGTTTGCAGATGAGGAAATTGAGGCACAGAGAAGTAAAGGAACTTACTCAAAGGTACACAGCGAGTTGCTGGGAGCTGAACTCACTCTTGGGTCTCATGGACTCCCAAGACTCTGCCTTCAACTATGGGAAGGAGGTGTTTGTTCTTTGAAATTCTTTGAAAAATCTGTTTCAAGGCTCAGGTGGAAACCAAGATGACTTTAAAAGAGAGGTGGGCAGTTTGACACCTAGTAGGTCTTCAGCCCCAAATGCTAATCTAGAACTTGATAATATGGTTTCTTTTATACTAGTCAATATAAAAATATTTATTTTTATAGTTGCCATCTATTTATGGCAAGTGAAGCAGATAGTTTCCTGTTAAAATAAATTTAAGGAAAGCGAACAAGTGAATTTAAAGGAAAAAGGTAAGTAAGTAATAGAACAGATGGGAAGGAGATACAAGCGTAGAGATGGCGCTGTGTGAGTGACCAACACCTGTGGGAACAGACTTAGACCAGTGGGTATACTGACCCATTATAAATCGAGGGCTGCTCCCACTTAACAGTAAAGCAGTCTGAGTATGGAGCCACGAGGGTTTCAGGTATTCTGAGAACAGTGTTTTTGTGTGGAGACGCCTGGTCAACATGGCCTAATGACCAACCTTCTTTACCCTAATGTGCTGAGTTATCTGTTAAGAAGCATAGGTTTTTCTTTCCTTAAAAATAAAAAAGCTTTTATTGACATAAGAGTTACATTTAGAAAATTATATATGTCATAAATGTACAGTTCAATGAATTTTCTTTGAGAGATTTTTGCTATAAGAGTACACATGCTCACTGGAGAAAGTGAGAAATCACCTCCCCCAGGGGGATGACCACGCCACGATCCCTTCTCCTCCATTCTCCTCTAGGGACTTTGAACATGCGTGCACACACACATACCCGCCCTGAGTTTCAAGCTGCCAGGTCTGGGACTTGAATCATGGTCGACCATGTGGGAGTCCAGTGCCTTAACTACTGTGCCACCTGCTGGCCCCCAATGAATTTTTATAAACTGAACATACCTGTGTAACCGGTACTCATTTTAAGAAGGGAACCCCACTGGTTTCCAGAAGCTCCCTCACACCCCTTTCAGTGGCTCCCCCAGTTCAGGGTAACCATTATCCTGACTTCTTACAACATGGATTAGTTTGGGGAGGGTTTATACAGTATGTTCTTCTCTGCATCTGACGTCTTCTGCTCAGCGTTCATGTCTGAGAGAGATGTCAGTTTTGTTTGTTGTTGTAGATCCTTCTTTTTCATTGCTCTATAGCAAGGATTATCATTTTCTGTAAAGAGCTGGATAGTAAACGTTTCAGCCTTGTGAACCATATCATCTCTTTTGCCACTCCCAGCTCTGCCACTGTACCATGTGAATGGCTATGGATACTACGTAAATGAATGTGTCTGTGACCCAATAAAACTTTATTTGTAATAGCAGTCAGCGGGTCAGGTTAGGTCTAGAGGCTGTAGTTTTCACTCCCTGCTGTGTAGTGTTTCATTGTATATAAGGTTTTTAGCAACCATCTGAAGATACAGATAGTTCCTGACTCACAGTGGTTCAACTTCATGCTTTATTTTTTTGAGTTTATGGTCCATTTATCAGGACAAAGCCCCATTGTAAGTCAAGGAGCATCTGGATTCCCAATGATTCAATTTAACACTTTTCGACTTAGCATTTTTTTACTTTCTGATGGCATGAAAGTGATATGCATTCAGCAGAATCTGTGCTTTGAATTTTGATCTTTTCCCAGGCTAGTGAAACGCGGCGTGGTGCCGTCTTGCCATGTGGCCAAACAGCTGCACGGTCTCAAGACCAAACAGCCAATGCTCTGCACTGTACTGTGTTGCTAGCAGTTTTGAATATTGTGTTTTATGTTTTTGCATCCCATCATGTCTACAAAACCCCTACCTGTGTACGTAATCTGTACTTTAAAAATTAAAAATCAGCTTTGTATTAGATGGTTTTGCCACCCCGCCGGCTACATGAGTGTTCTGAGTGCATGTAAGGTCGGCCAGGCGAGGCTATGATCTTCTGTAGGCGAGGAGGAGTAAATGCGTTTCTGACTTCCACTTTCCCTGGGTTTATGATGACATGATCCTCTTGTAAGTCGGGGACCTCCGTCTTCAGCTTTCCCATCCAGGTTTTCCTCCCCATTCGTAGGGAGTCAGGCAATTCGGCTGCCTCCCAGGCTCAGGAGCTCAGAACGGAGTCTCTTCAGAGGGAAGACAGCTGGCTCTGGGTCCCTGGGGATTCCGAGACTCCAGACCTCCAGAGCCGCTGCTCAGGTGTTGACGGCCATGCTGGTCTGCTCTTGTTTCCCATCACAGCCATATTGAAGGTGGTATCCTCCGTCCTACAGCTGGGAAATATTGTCTTCAAGAAGGAAAGAAACACGGACCAGGCTTCCATGCCAGATAACACAGGTACTTGCCGCCTTTCCTGTAACCGATGACCTTGGGGACAGGAGCAAGGGCGACATGAGTCTTCTGCTATGTTCTGGATAAAGGCATCTGGGATGGTAATAAGAACTGGATGAGGTTACCATCACCAACCTCTCTGTTTTCAAACTCTTTGCTGCTGAAGACCCTCTGGTGGCAATTTCTTGAATCAGAATGTGGGTGGGAAGAAATCTAATTGGTTTAGATGAGATCCTTAGGGTCGTCTCGTCTCAAACTTCCCCATTCCTTGATTTTCTTAAATAAATATATGGGGTCTTTAAAATGTTCATGGAAAATGCATGTTATGAGAAAACTATGCATAGACTTCAGATTTTTTTGTACCCAAATCAACTTGTACTCTAATTCCATTTTCCATGACTTATTAAAGTCTCTCTGTATTTCTTCAGCACCTATTATGGACGAGACTCTAGGCTACCGCGGGAAACCAAACAGAGGTTGTCCTCTCAGGGCACACGCAGTCTCGCTGGGGACACAGACCTCCAGTGCCCCTGAAAATTATGGGTAGCAGATAAAATACAGGATGGCCAGTTACGTCTGGATTTCAGACGAACAGGGAGCACGTACAGTGAATAGGTACAAGGACTAGACCACCAGGCAGTACTCGTGTTCATGCTAAGGAAGCAGCTAATGGTAAATTTTTTTTTTGAGAAACAAGTATTTAAATACAGAATACTACACACTAATGTGACAGCCATATGCCTCTTATCTAGAATTGGTGGTCATAAATATATGATTTTTTTTGTCTTCAAAATGAAAGCAGTTTTTACCATGGATGGCCCCTAGTTCTTCCCACTAGGTCCCATGCTCCTCCCCGTACCCGCACCTTCCAGCAACCATATCAGACTTTAGATCACGCCGTCCCCACCTGCTTTCATGCTCCCAGCACCTGGTGAACAGTGGAGAGTGTTGCTTTGTGAATGTGTGTTAAATTGACATACTTCGTATCACTCTGTAGGCATCATTCTGTAATATGTTTCTGCTCAGTGTCTGCTATGGTCTAGATCTTTTCTCAACAGTAACAGCCCCTAGTCTGATAACCAAAAATGTCTCCAGACATTGCCAATTATTCCCCAGGGGGACAAAATCAGAGAGAGAGAGAGAGAGAGAGAGAGAGAGAGAGATCTTCCTTTATTAGCTATGTAGTATGTTCTCATGAAAAAGACCACAGTGCATTCACTTACTTCCATTTAATGGACATTTAGATTGTTCCCAATATATTTTTTAACTTAAAGTTATTTTTTGTTTGCTTTTGAGACAGAGTTTGGGCTATAGGGCACGTGCACTCTACTGAGACTGAGAGACAGAAAGCAAGAAATCACTCCCTGGGGGGACGGCCACGCCACAGTCCCTTCTCTTTCATTCTCCTCTTGGGATTTTGGGCACATACGCACATATACCTGGTGTGTGTTTTAAGCCACAGGGTCCAGGACTCGAACCATGGTTGACTACGTGAGAGTACAGCGATATAAACATTATGCCATCTGCTGGTCCCTTAAATTTAAAGTTTATATCCTCAGAGAGAAAGAGAAAGAATGAGAGAGAGAGAGAGAGAGAGAGAGAGAGAGAGACAGACAGACAGACAGACAATGTCCCTACAGGGTCTTTTTTTTGGAGAGGTTTTTGCTATAAGGCGCATGCACTCGCCAGAAAGACAGAAAGCGAGAAATCACCCTCCAGGGGGATGACCACGCTGCAATCCCTTTTCCTCTCGGGATCTTGGGCACGTACACACACGTACACACACACACACACGCCCGGCCTGAGTTTAAGCCATCGGGTCTGAGATTCAAACTGCAGTCGACTACATGGGAGTCCAGCGACATAGCCATTACACTAACTGCTGGTCCCCCTACAGGGTCTTGATGCTATGGTCTACCCTCAGCTTTAGCCGCCCCCGGGTCACAGGCATAACTACATGGAACCTCCCCTGTGGGTCAGCCTCACAGTGCATTCTGTTTCACCACGATACCCATCCAGCCTCTGTTTCTAATGCTTTTAAGTTTTTGCTGTAGAGCATGTGCATATGCCAGAAAGAGACAGAGAAAGGGGAAAGTGAAAAATCACCCCCCAGGGGCCCTGGTCACTCCGCAATCCCTTCTCTTTGATTCTTTTTTCAGGATTTTAAGCATGCACACATGCCAGGTCTATTTCTCAAGCCACCAGGTCCAGGACTCAAACCATGAAGTCAGACATGTGGGATCCAGCTCCTTACCCACCATGCCACCTGCTAGCCTTATTGCCAATATTCTGCCATTTCAAACAATGCTGCAACACGTGTCCTAGAACAGTGGAGCAAATGCTCATTGGATAGTTACTACGTGGCAGGCACTCATGTGACTTATCTCACTTAATCTTGTTGGCCACCCAGCAAGGTACCCAATGGCTGACACTTTTTAAAGCTGAGAAGAGCAAGGCTCTAGAAAGCTAAATAGCTTGTCCAACGTTACGCAGCTCAGAAATAGGAAGGGGGCCAGGACTTGACCCTAAGGCTCCAGTTGGGGTATACTTCCTGCTCACCTTGTCATTGCCTCTTAGCCAAACATCAGCAGTCCTTAGGGCTTTCATGCTCCCATGCTCCACGTCTCCCAGACAAGGCAGTGTACACACAGACCTTGCATAGCCTACCTGCTGTGCCTCCCTTTCCAACTTTTGTTTTGTTTTACCATAAGGCACCTGTGCTTTCTGGAGAAAGAGAAGGAGAAGGGACAGTGAGAAATCACCCCCCAACACACACTCCTTCCAGGGGAGATGGCTATGCTATACTCCTTCCTCCATTCTTTTCTTGGGATTTTTCAGTGTACACGTGCTTAGTGTGATTTTCACACCACTGGGTCCAGACTTGAATGGGGGTCAGCCAAGTGGGAGTTGAGAGCCTTGAGCACTATGCCACTTGCTGGCCCCTCAAGCCTTTTCTTTTGTGATGTACTCAAGATGCTTCTTTTCTCCATCCAGCTGCCCAGAAAGTTTGCCACCTCACGGGAATTAATGTGACGGATTTCACCAGAGCCATCTTGACCCCACGTATCAAAGTTGGGCGGGATGTGGTACAGAAAGCTCAGACAAAAGAACAGGTAATGGTGCACTTGTCCTTTATTCCAGAAGAATCTTCCATCCATCACCTACCTGCTCACCCATCCTTCATCCATCCACTCATCTATCCATCCATCCATCTACTCATCCACCCATCCCTCATCCATCCACTCATCTATCCATCCATCTACTCATCCACCCATCCATCCATCCATCCATTTATTCCTCCATTCATTCATCTACTCACCACCCATCCCTCCCTCATCCATCCACTTGTCTGCCTATCCATCCATCTACTCCTCCATCCGTCCATTTATTCCTCCATCTTGCCATCCATTCATGCACTCACTACCTATCCATCTCTCATGTATTCACTCATCTACCCATCTGCCCATCTACCTATCCACCCATTCATCATCCATTTATTTCTCCATCTTTCCATCCATTCATCCATCCACTCACCACCCATCCATCTATCCACTCAGCCGCCCATTCCTAATCCCTTTCCAACTTTTGTTTTGTTTTACCATAAGGCACCTGTGCTTTCTGGAGAAAGAGAAGGAGAAGGGACAGTGAGAAATCACCCCCCAACACACACTCCTTCCAGGGGAGATGGCTATGCTATACTCCTTCCTCCATTCTTTTCTTGGGATTTTTCAGTGTACACGTGCTTAGTGTGATTTTCACACCACTGGGTCCAGACTTGAATGGGGGTCAGCCAAGTGGGAGTTGAGAGCCTTGAGCACTATGCCACTTGCTGGCCCCTCAAGCCTTTTCTTTTGTGATGTACTCAAGATGCTTCTTTTCTCCATCCAGCTGCCCAGAAAGTTTGCCACCTCACGGGAATTAATGTGACGGATTTCACCAGAGCCATCTTGACCCCACGTATCAAAGTTGGGCGGGATGTGGTACAGAAAGCTCAGACAAAAGAACAGGTAATGGTGCACTTGTCCTTTATTCCAGAAGAATCTTCCATCCATCACCTACCTGCTCACCCATCCTTCATCCATCCACTCATCTATCCATCCATCCATCTACTCATCCACCCATCCCTCATCCATCCACTCATCTATCCATCCATCTACTCATCCACCCATCCATCCATCCATCCATTTATTCCTCCATTCATTCATCTACTCACCACCCATCCCTCCCTCATCCATCCACTTGTCTGCCTATCCATCCATCTACTCCTCCATCCGTCCATTTATTCCTCCATCTTGCCATCCATTCATGCACTCACTACCTATCCATCTCTCATGTATTCACTCATCTACCCATCTGCCTATCCACCCATTCATCATCCATTTATTTCTCCATCTTTCCATCCATTCATCCATCCACTCACCACCCATCCATCTATCCACTCAGCCGCCCATTCCTAACCCATCCACCTATCTATCTATCTATCTATCTATCTATCTATCTATCTATCTATCTATCTATCCACTCATCCATTTGTTCCTCCATCTTCCCATCCATTTGTCCATCCATTCATCATCCATCCATCTCTATGCCTCATCCATCTGATACTAGAATATTTGAAGTCCCATGGCAGGTTTTGAGGGCACACTGTCAAACGGGAACAGTAGAGCCCCTCACTCATAACCTTGCCTTGATCTCTTAGCCGTACCTTAGGTACAAGGTCAGACCTAAGAGATTTATCTGTGGAAATGACTGTGTACTTTTTCTAGAGGCAGGACTATCTCTAAATGATCCCAGAGATGGAACAGGTTCCACAGTCCCTGTGACGGGAAATGTTTAGTTATCTATTGTCATTATATAGGTCTGACCACGCGATCTCTTACCGCTACTTTCCTGCTGGTTGTAGAGATGGCATCTTTTCCTTTTTTATTTTTAAAGGACTGATTACAGGTAGGAGGAAAATGAATATCTGAACCACCAGCCTGACTCATTTGAAAATGCTGTTGGGAATAACTGTGTCCCCCTCACTCCCCCCACAGGCTGACTTTGCCATAGAGGCTTTGGCCAAGGCCATTTATGAACGCCTTTTCCGCTGGATACTCACCCGTGTGAATAAAGCCCTGGACAAGACCCATCGGCAAGGGGCTTCCTTCCTGGGGATCCTGGATATTGCTGGATTTGAGATCTTCGAGGTAAAGTTTGGTGGGATAATATCACCTTGGTTTTGGTTCTCTGGGATGAGGCTTCTCCCTTGGAGAAAGCATTATCTCAAAGAAAGGCATGCATATGGCCACCATGGGGTAGGAAGTTGTCCAGTGAAGATTAGACCCTTGAGGGTATGAGAGGAAAGACTCCAAAGGGAATTATTGGTATGTGAAACTGAGGAGACCAGAGGTTCAGCTGGTTCCAGTGGGTAGGATATGATCTCCTTCCCATCTCTCTCTCTGTCCGTTTCCATATTAGTTCCATTCTCAAGTGGACTCTCCCCACATGGTGGCAAGATGGCTGCCACAGCTCCAGACTAGCAGAAAAGAGAACATTTCTTTTCCAACAGTTTCCCCCCAAAATCTTGGAACTGAGTCTCACTGACTTCTCATCACCTGTGTTGGGCCACATGGTCACCTGTGGAGAATAGGCCTGATTCTGGATCTCGCTGTACTTCATGTATTATACACATGGAGTCTGGATCCCATCCCCCTGGGTTGGAGGAAGGTTCTTAGAGAAAGGGAAGATCTTGAGATTTGCAGATATCCCCAAAAATGTCCACTACAGAGTTACTTTCTCTGTCATCCTCAGCTTCTACATTTGTAAAATGGGGGTGGGAACATGCCTTATAAGGTGTTCTAGTTACGCCATTGTGCAGATGAGGGAGATGAGCATCCTTGAATCAAGCCACAGGAGGGCCTTGTGCCATGGGCATAGGTCAGTTTCAGCAGCCCTGGGAACTCTAGGCAGCTTCTGTTGGGGCCGGGTGCTGAGATGGTGGAACAGGCCCTTGGGGAAAGACTGTCCAGCCTGGGGCTCTCTGTGGGGTGGAGCTTTCCCAGGGCCCCAGGCCTCTGACTTCCAGGGATGCCCACTTTGTGTGCGCAGGTGAACTCCTTCGAGCAGCTGTGCATCAACTACACCAACGAGAAGCTGCAGCAGCTCTTCAACCACACCATGTTCATCCTGGAACAGGAGGAGTACCAGCGTGAGGGCATTGAGTGGAACTTCATTGACTTTGGGCTGGACCTGCAGCCCTGCATCGAGCTCATCGAGCGGCCGGTGAGGGGCGCGTGGGTGTGCCGCGGTCCTCAGCACATGTGCACATATGCGTGGCCTTTGTATACCTGAAATATGGACCCTGCACTCGCCCCATGTGCACAGCTTCCCCATAACCAAGTCCTAAGAGGCTGTACATTTTTGTACAAGTCACACTTTTAAAAATAATTTTTGCATGGGCTGGCAGGTGGCATGGTGGTTTAAGGTGCTGGACTCCCACATGGCCGACCATGGTTCAGGTCCTGGACCTGGTGGCTTCCTTTCTCACTTTCCCCTCTGGTCAAATTGGAAAATAATAGTAATAATAATAAATAAAGTTAAAATAATTCTTAATTTTTTTTTTTTTTTGGCTATTAGCTACATGCACTCTCCCAAGAGAGATTAAGACAGAGAAAGCGAGAAATTGAGAAATCACCCTGCAGGGTGCACACGCACAGTATGATTTTCAAGCTGCTGGGTCTAGGATGTGAACCACACAGTCAGTCATGTGGGATCCAGCCACGTCAACCTCCATGCTACCTGCTGGTCCTAAATCACACTTTCTGTTAACCCACATTTTAAAATGAAAGGTGTTATCTTTTTGACTTCTCTCTCCTCTTCTCTTCCTTTCCGGTCTCCTCCCATTCATTCATTCCCAAAGGCAGCATCTTCGTTTTGTTCACTGATGTATCCCAAAGTATTCCTAGAGCGAGCTCATTGTAGGTGAACCATGTGTAATTGCCTACTGAGTATTTACTGAGCACCGACTATGTGCTCGGCTCCCTCTTTAGGGTCTGTGGATATACCTATGACACAGATAGTCATAGTCCCTGACCTCCTGGGGGAACAGACAACAAAACCAGACAAAGGAATCCACCAGAACTGGAGAAGACCAAGCCAGAATGATTTAGGGACGTCTACTTTGGGTAGAGCAATCTGGGAAGGCTTCTCTGAGGCTGAGGTCAAAAAGTGAACAAAGACTATTCCAGCCAAGTTAATGACACATGCATACTTGATGGGGCTCCAGACACCTTAGTGTAGACTGTCGCAACACCAAGAAAATCCTTTCCTTACAGGAATAGCAGACAGATTGATTGGAAAGCATTATAAAATTTCTGTGATGTGTACATTGACCACTAGGGGGCAGCGGCAAACATTATGGCCACTGGTTAGTTCCTGCCTTCCAACCCTGATACAAGCCAATGGCCACAGGATAATTTGAGATAACACTTAGAGGGGAGCATAAATCATCTTTATATGTAAATACGTCTTCATATGTCGGCAAATACAGTAGCAAAAGCATTGCCTTTGGGCGACCAGCTCTTCCTGGTGAGCCTGAGTCTTGGCACCTTCCTCCCTCCTCCTGACCTGTTCCTACTCGTCTTCCACAGAACAACCCTCCAGGCGTACTGGCCCTGCTGGACGAGGAGTGCTGGTTCCCCAAAGCCACAGACAAGTCTTTCGTGGAGAAGCTGTGCACGGAGCAGGGCAACCACCCCAAGTTCCAGAAGCCTAAGCAGCTCAAGGACAAGACTGAGTTCTCCATCATCCATTATGCTGGGAAGGTACCAGCCACAGGTCCCAGGGCACACTCTGTCCCAGGGGACCCAGGTGGATACTCAGCGCAGGAGTAATTTGGGGATGACAGAAAGCGTGGCCTGACTAGGAACTCCAAGGGCATCTGATATATATGCCAAATTCCAACCAAGTCCTATATGTGATTGTCTAGGTATTTGTGAGGGATGAAATTTGACTTAACTACATTCCAACCATGGTGGCTAGGCTGTTCTTCCTTGTATAAGTTCTTCCTGTGCAGGTTTTGGTTTTAGGTTTTTACCATAGGGTGTGTGTGGTTGCTGGAGAGAGAGAAAGTGAGAAATCACCCCCTAGCAGGGATGGCCACGCTGCAATCCCTTCTCCATTCTCCTCTCAGGATTTTGGGCATGAATACACATGTACCTAGTGTGATTTTCAAACTGCTGGACCTGGGGTCCAAACCTTGGTCAGCCATGTGGGAGTCCAGCGTCTTAACCACCTGCTGGCCCAGAGTGTGTGGAAGGGGCACTTGTCCCCATTACATAAGTGTTTTCTTTAGTTCCTCTCAGATCAGGTCTAGCCATTATCTTAATAGTCCATATCCCATCATAACCCAGCAGAGTCATATTATCAGTTCCTTTCATGAACACAGCAATAAAATTCAGGCTTTGGGTGCCTCTAGTATTCAAGTCAGGAATTTTAAAAAGGCTTATTTGTCTTTTTTCTGTACATTCGTAAATCAAAATCTCCAAATATGAAAGATTCTGTTCATCAGAGAATGGCCAAAAGGGTCTCACATTGAACTTTAAAGTCAGAATTGTTGTCTAGCCTTTTGTGGACCAGGGAAGAATTTTAGATGTCAATGGGGAGAGTATTTTCAGTCATCAAATCCCTTAACCTTTGATAACTCACAGGCATTATGCTGGACTCAGGAGAAGGGAGGTTGCCAGGGGAGGGCTGTTTGGAGGTATGGAATAGAGACGAGGCCCTCTTGTCTCTCCCAGCAATGGCTACTTTTTGTTGATGCTCTACTGTGTGCAGGACCCTTCAGACAGCAGTCATGTACTGTACAATGATGTTGCAGTCAACAATGGACCACATAGACAACAGTGGCCCTACAAAGAGCATAGGGGCCCCAGTGTATGCCCTAGGCGTGCGTAGGCTGCCCAGTCTGTGACAGTGACAAAGTCGCCCAGTGACACATTTCTCAGAACGCGTTCCCATCGTTAGGCAACGCCTGACTGTGCGGATCTATTGGTCTCTTTCCCGGTGTCGGCGGAGTCCCATCGTGGTAGCCACCAGCGCCATCTCTGCTCTGGCCTTGGAAGAACCGGGAAGAGATAAGAGGCCTTGAGCCCGGGCTTTACTTTTCAGCAAAAGCAGGGGCCTCTGACTGGGGTGGTCCTTGGCAGGTGGACTATAACGCCAGCGCCTGGCTGACCAAGAACATGGACCCGCTGAACGACAACGTGACCTCCCTCCTCAACGCCTCGTCAGACAAGTTTGTGGCTGACCTGTGGAAGGATGGTGAGGCCCTCCTTGCTCTGAGGCTGCTCTGAGCTGGAGAATCAATAGCCAAGTCCCTCATCCCTTCCGGCTGCTCCTGATTCCTACATCTGCCCTGTGTGTGGGGACTGAGGGGACAACTTTAGGAAAACTGGCCTGGCCACTGTGGCACATGTTGCTAAAATGCTATGCTCCAGGGGCTGAGACCATGTGGGAGACCTGGGTTCAACTCCCAGCGCCACCTAAAGGCCAGGCACAGTGGTGCATGCCTGTAATCCTAGGGATCCTGGGAAGGTGAGGTGAGGGATCTCCAGCTGGTGGCTCGCCTGGGCAACAAAGCAAGGCTGTCTGAAAAAGAGCTGGGTGTGGTGGTGCAAGCCTGTGGTTCAAACCAGGAGGTTGAGGCAGGAGGGTCGTGACATAGCAAGGCTCTATCTTAAAAAATAATAGAAAAATTCCCAGGAAAACGAGAACAGTTTTTGCCTCTCCCATGATCATTGTGAGGGTTAAATTAGAGCAGAGGGGGCACAAACTTGAGCATGTTTCATGATCCCCTGGGGGGATTGTTGAGCTGCAGATGGCTGGCTC
This sequence comes from Tupaia belangeri chinensis, assembly GCF_000334495.1. NCBI lineage: Eukaryota > Metazoa > Chordata > Mammalia > Scandentia > Tupaiidae > Tupaia > Tupaia belangeri. Next base: position 6,301,428 of record NW_006159657.1, on the reverse strand, counting down.
TCTCCCCTGACATTCTGTTCCTACATCTAGGTGGGGCTTGAGAATTCCCATTTCCTCCCTCCCTCCCTCCCTCCCTCCCTC
>NW_006159657.1:6284313-6300902 GCF_000334495.1 Tupaia belangeri chinensis | reverse complement strand
TTTCTTTCTTTCTTTCTTTCTTTCTTTCTTTCTTTCTTTCTTTCTTTCTTTCTTTCTTTCTTTCTTTCTTTCTTTCTTTCTTTCTTTCTTTCTTTCTCTTTCTTTTCAAGATGTTTGCTATAGGGTGTGTGTACTCCCCAGAGAAACAGAGACAGAAAGTGAGAAGTCACTCCCTGGGGGGATGACCATGCCATAATCCCTTCTTCTCCATTCTCCTCTTGGGATTTTGGGCACGCATGCACACACACCCGGTGTAAGTCTCAAATCACCAAGTCTGGGACTTGAACTGTGGTCAACTATGTGCGAGTCCAGTGACGTAACCATTATGCCATCTGTATATCCTGAGAATTCCCATTTCTAATAAGCTTCCAGGTGATGCTGAGGCTTTAGGTTGGGGTCTACACTTCAGTTCCCTTTGAGAAGCAGACACTCATAATCCCTGTGGCATGCTGCTATGGTGACTGTCGGAGTAGTGGCTTCTTGTTTTGTTCCTGGCCCTCCGTGCCCACAACAGCTTCCTTCTTAGCACAGAGCCTGTAGGCTGGGACTTTCAGGCCTCCCTGGTATTAGGCATGGTAGAAAATGCACCAATGTGCTCATGTGCTCATGGGGGTCCCAGGTCACTAGAAGATTGATGCCCACCAGGAAGGAGCAGGGGACCTGAGTCTCCCAGGGAGTGTTCTGTGCGTGGGACCTCTCCCTGGGACCTGTTGCCATCGGAGGGCCCCTGGGTGGGCGGCGGCTGACGCTAGCCTCCTGTGCCCACAGTGGACCGCATCGTGGGGCTGGACCAGATGGCCAAGATGACAGAGAGCTCGCTGCCCAGCGCCTCTAAGACCAAGAAGGGCATGTTCCGCACGGTGGGGCAGCTGTACAAGGAGCAGCTGGGGAAGCTGATGACCACCCTGCGGAACACTACGCCCAACTTCGTGCGCTGCATCATCCCCAACCATGAGAAGCGGGTAAGGCCCTGCCTGGCTCGGCCTCCCAACCTTCCAGCCTGGGCTGCCTAGGTGGTCAGAACGCCCCCCAAGGATGTCATCAGGAACTGTAGGGAACAGGCCAGGGAGGTTCTGAGGAAGACTGGGTAGAGGGGCAAGAGGAGCCTGACTCCACCTCTGCTCACCCCGAGGGCTTCATCTGCCAGGGTGGAAGGTTGTTGAACAAAATAATGCAAGAGAGGAAGGAGACTGTGTCTAGAGACTTCTCAGCCATGCAGTTGCTATTCAGGACATTAAGCTACTTGTTTGTTTATATTCTGGTAGTGTCCACTGAGCTCTCTCCTGTGCCAGGTACGCAGGATACGGTGCTGGATGAATTGTAGTCTTTGCCTATCTGTTTCTCATGATCTCTGCAGGGGATCTCAGCTGGGGGTGATTGTGTCTGTCCTCCAGGAACTTGTGGTCGTGTCTGCAGACCTTTTGGTTGTCACAAGGGGAAGTGCTTCTGGCATCTAGTGGGGTGGGCACAGGGGTGCTGCTCAACACCCTACACTGCACAGGATGTCTCCCCAACACACAACGGAGAGTGATCCCAGGAGTCGGTGGCACTGAGAATGTGGGAAGCCCAGGGGCAGAGGAAGGTGTACAAGCTGGTAACCGTGATGGAATGTGGTGCAAAGGATGAGGACTCCAGGAGTCAGGGCTCCTGCTCCAGAATCAACGCTCAGAGAAGTCTTCATAGAGAATGCAAACTATAAGAATGATTAGGCATCCTCTTGGTGAAATGGAGGATTGTGAGAGCCAGAGGTCCCAAAATAAGCAAAAGTGTGGAGGTGAGAAATGAAGAGTCCAGGCAAGGAAATATGTGGATTGTTTTGTGGTTTTGACATGTGATGGTGTGAGGTGGGGATTGGGAAGAGATGTGGCTGTTCCTGTGTGCTGCCTAGACCTGGCCCTTCTTTACACAGGATGCCATGGAAGGCATTTGGGCAGGCAGATGTCATGATCAGTTTTTCACTTTGGAAAGTAAATAGGGGTTTGGGAGAACAGGCAGGACTGGAGGAGGAAGACCGGTAGGAGGTGGTTGTGGTTGTCCAGGCAGGAAAAGATGGTGGCGCATGGGTGGTAGAGAGAATGCTGATAGAGACAGTGGGTAGATTAGGAGATATTTGGGATGCAAGCACTATGGAATTGATGATGGACAGGAGGTGAGAGAGGGGGTGACAAGGAAGGAGTCCCAGTTCTAACGTGTAAATGCCAGCACCACTAAGTACTAGAGAGATCATGGGACAAACAGAGCCCAAGAAAGGGGACGAGACCCAGAGGGCGCACTCCTTCGCACCTTGTTCTCCACTGAGCCTCACCTGCTGCTTCTGTTAGTGTGCCCCATGGCCTGAACAAGCAGGCTACCCGGGTGTGACATTGGGGGCTGGCTGCTCCCTGGGTCCCAGTCCCAGGGGTCCACTGCCCACTTCTACCTCTGCAGTCTGGCAAGCTGGACGCGTTCCTGGTGCTGGAGCAGCTGCGGTGCAACGGCGTGTTGGAAGGCATTCGCATCTGCCGCCAGGGCTTCCCCAACAGGATCGTCTTCCAGGAGTTCCGCCAGCGGTGAGCCCCCAGGGACAGCGAGGGGCTGGGCAGAGCAGTGTAGGGCGGGGGTGTGCTCAGTGACCTCTGCCTTGTGTTTCCAGCTACGAGATCCTGGCGGCGAATGCCATCCCCAAGGGCTTCATGGACGGGAAGCAGGCCTGCATCCTCATGGTGAGCCCACTCCTACGTCGCCCAGCCCTGGGTCTCACTGCTACTGGCTCCTCCTGGTGGGACCCTTCAGGAACACACTTGGCCACTGGCCAAATGGCATGAAAACAGGAATTCCTATCTCTCCTTCTGCAGATCAAAGCCCTGGAACTCGATCCCAACTTGTACCGGATAGGGCAGAGCAAAATCTTCTTCCGAACGGGAGTCCTGGCCCACCTGGAGGAGGAACGAGACCTGAAGATTACCGATGTCATCATGGCCTTCCAGGCCATGTGTCGCGGCTACCTGGCCAGAAAGTAAAGACAGTTTCCTGCATCCTGAAACCTCCCCACAAACCCAGACATTGCTTCCAATTTCCAGAGGCCATCAGTTTTAAGATGAATCATCAATTGAATTATAACTTTTTCTTGAGGGGGAAGAAATATTGGGTCATTGGCAAAGTCATGACATGTTTTCTATGCAAAAATGCGCATGACTTTGCTGACGACGCAATATATATGCCCTCTCTATGTAATAATATAAAATAGTATATAGCATACAAGGGAATCTTCAAAACGTTCATAGAAAATACATATTTTGAGAAAGCTGTACATAGATTTCAGATATTTTTCCATCAAAATTAACTTGTGGGACCAGCAGTTAGTGTAATGGCTATGTTGTTGGACTCCCACGTAGTCGACCGCGGTTCGTGTCCCGGACCCGGTGGCTTAAAACTCACGCCGGGCGCGTGTGCGTGCGTGCCCAAGATCCCTAGAGGAGAATAGAGGAGAAGGGATTGCGGCATGACCATCCCCCCTGGGGGGTGAGTTCTCGCTTTCTGTCTCTATGTCTCTGTCTGTCTGGCGAGCACACGCACCCTGTAGCAAAAAACCTCTCAAAAAAAAAATTAACTTGTATGTTAATTCCATTTTTCCATGTACTTTTGGAAGTCCCTTCATATAATAATATGTATTTATTTTTAAATATGCACACAAGAGGGGCCAGCAGTGGCAGTGTGGTGGTTAAGGCACTGGGTCCCAGATGGCTGACTCTGAGGTCTGAGTCCCAGACCAGGTTTCTTGAAAGTCACGCTCTGGTTGTGTGTGCATGCCCAAAATCCTGAGAGAAGAATGGAGGAGAAGGGATTGTGGTGTGGCCATCCTCCCCCAACGGGGTGGTTTATCACCTTCCCTCCCTCCCTCCCTCCCTTCCTCCCTCCCTTCCTCTCTCTCTCTCTATCTCTCTCTCTCTCTCTCTCTCTGACAAGTGTACAAGCCTATGGCCAAAATCTAAAACAAAACAAAAACTAAGTTCTTCCCCATCTTACACTCAGGACAGTCCTAAGTGTAAGACGGGAAGAAATTAAGACTGCGGCGCTGGAGTTTCAGAGCCCAGTTCACATCCTGACTTCCTGTGTATATGCTGACAAGCCACGGGCAGGTCATTTCTCTCTGAGCCTTGAGTTTCTCCCCTAGAAAAGGACATAATCTTCCCCTCCCACCTTGGAGCTGTTCATCAGTCAATGACGTGATGCCTGGAAGGGGCTAGGAGCTGTACCAGGTTGTCATTTCAGAGGGTGTGCGATAGTGGCAGGAGACACCTCCCTGGGCCCCGGAGGGGTTTATAGAGGCAGGATGCTAGAACACGTGCTGCCCCTGGGTTGTGTGACCATTTGGGTCTGGGTGAGCATTCGGATTCCTCCTTAGAAGTGACACCTCCTACCCCAGAGGATGGTGGGGGCTGGTGAAGCCTCTCTGTCTGTATTACCATGGGTGTAGACCACACCCTCATATGAAGAATCTCGATCCTGTCAAGCTGGTTCATGGCCAAGTGGACTCGGGGCGATCAGGACCACATGTGGGGAGGCGTTGGTCCTGGCACCAGCCTCACTCATTTAGACATAACTAAATTCTCCATCATCCCCCCAGCTCCAGACTAAGTGGGGTGATTCTGTTCTTAAAGTGCATCCACAGTCAAGTTGGCAGCCAAGCATCGTGTCCACTGGTCTATGGTTTCTCACGCCCAAAAGTTGTTAAATAGGAAGGGTGCTAGTTTGAGATTTCTTGTTTTTTGTTTTTCGGTAGAGATTTTTGCCATAGGGTGCGTGTGCTCACCGGAGAGAAAGACAGATGGTGAGAAGGAAGAGTGAGAAATCACCTCCCAGGGGAGATGGCCATACTGCAATCTCCTTCTCTTCCACTCTACTCCTGGCATGCCCAGCATGATTTTTTAAGCCACTGGGTCTGGGACTCGAACTGCAGTCATTCATTTGGGAGTCCAGCAATGTAACTGCTATGCCCTCTGCTGGCCCCTGGTTTGAGATTTCTTTTTTTTTTTAGTTTTTTCTTTTTTCAGAGAGGTTTTTGCTATAGGGCACGTGCGCTCGCCAGACAGAGAGAGACAGAAAGCGAGAAATCACCCCCCAGGGGGGATGGCCACGCCGCAATCCCTTCTTCTCCGTTCTCTCGGGATCTTGGGCACACACATGCACATGCGCCCGGCATGAGTTTCGAGCCACCGGGTCCGGGACGCAAACCGCAGTCGACTACATGGGAGTCCAGTGACATAGCCATTACACTAACTGCTGGTCCCTGGTTTGAGATTTCTAACATACAACTGAAGGAAAAATAGGTTTGTCAGCAGCTGAGCTGGCACAGCTTGGGGTGTGAGGGATCCCCCTTGGGAACGATGCAGGTATATTTGTTTCCTGGGTGGCGTTTGGGTCGCAGTTCTGAGTCCAGGGTATTTTGTGAGCCTCGGGTCTTCCTCGCCCCTGAGAGAGGCTCTTGCCTTCAGATGGAGAGGCCTGTGTCCAGATAATGTGCGTGTGCTGGTGCTCAGAGCTGCAGGAAACTCTGAGCTGGAGAGAAGGGGGGGTGAGCCTGTGAGGTGCGGGATGCTGTGGGCAGGACGCTCGGAGCAGCGGGTGACTTATGTTTGGGGCTCACTGCTCCCCTTTCCCTCTCCACAGGGCCTTTGCCAAGAGGCAGCAGCAGCTGACGGCCATGAAGGTGATCCAGAGGAACTGCGCCGCCTACCTCAAGCTGCGGAACTGGCAGTGGTGGAGGCTCTTCACCAAGGTGCGTGCTCGGTCTTGCCCCTTCTGCAGAGCCCCTGTGGCCTCCCAAGCCCCCAGAGCGGGTTCTTCACACACTCCAGATGTGAAACTAGAGATGGTCCAAAGTGAGTGCAGAGGGCCCAGTGGTGCAGGGGTGGCACAACTGGACCCATGTGGGAAAGGTCCTGTGTTCATGTGGGGTGCCTTCCTGAGCCCACTGGGCACACATGCCTGTGATCCAGGCTGGCCGAGCCTGGGGGTGGATCGCAGCCCGAGGACTCTACTGGGGGTGCTTGCATCTCTGTCTGCCTTTGTCATGGAAGAAATCAACCAACTTTAGAAGAAAATCACCTCAGGCTAGTGGGTGTGGCATAGTGGTTAAAGCACTCAGGTCCCACGTGGGTGACTGCAGTTCAAGTCCCAGACCCAGCAGCTTGAAACTCACACCAGGCACATGTGTGTGCGTGCCCAAAATCCCAGGAAGAGAAGGGACTGTGGTGTGGCCATCCCTCCTGGGGGGTTATTTCTTGCTTTCTCTCTCACTCTGTCTGTCTGTCTGTCTCTCTCTCTCTGGTGAGCACACACACCCTAAGGCAAAAGCCCCTTAAAAATGAAGACAGAGAAAGAAAGAAAATCATCTCCACTCAGAAAAAAACAATGTGAAAAAAACAATGTGGGTGTGGAACCGAGGACTCGAACCCAAGCCTTCCTTGCTCACTGGTGTTCTCTAGGCCTAAGGTCCACCCTCCTTGGTGTGTGGGTTACAGCTGTGACCTTAACACAGACCGAGGGCACTTCTACCACCCAAGGAGCCCTCCTGTCGCCCTTCCATAGCCACACCCATGTCCCTCTGTAGCCCCTGGCAGCCACGGATGTGTTCTCCATTTCTATGTGGTTATTTCAAGAACGTTGCATAGTTGGAGTCAATCATTAGGCCACTATTCAGGGTTGGCTTTTAATTTTTCTTAACATGGGGTCTCATTATATCCCAGTGTTCCTGCCTCAGCCTCCCAGCTGGGGCTGCAGGTGGCCACCACCACACCTGACTCTTTATCACTCTAGGCCTCACCATGTTGCCTAGGCCAGCCGTGAGCTTAGGATCCTCCTGCCTCAGCCTCCCAAGTCGCTGGTCACTGTGCCTGACATTCAGGCTGGACTGGAAACTGACCTAGGGCCTCCCACATGTTCCCAGCCAGTGTCTTAGCAGCTGAGCCTGTGATTGCCTTTTGTCACCCAGCGTGATTCTCCAGAGGCCACCCAGGTTGTCGTGTGTACCTGGAGGCAAGGCCTGTGGGCACGCTGCTTCCTGCAGCCTCACTGGTGGCAATGCATCAAATGGCACACAGACACGCTCTCTCATAGATTGGGCACCCTCCGACGTGCCCTTGGGTGTGTACGATGGCCCAACTCTTTGTCATGGAATAAATATTTACTGAGTGTCTACTGTGTGCCAGGCACGTGCTCAGCCCCAAGGATCCAGCTGTGAACAGATGCCAACTCCTGGCCTCACGAATACCCTAGCTGAGGGAGCAGCGGGCACTAGACAGATAACCACAGAAACTAGCAGAGGGCGGAGACTGTGACACAGGCAGGAGGAGGGCACAAGTGTGCAGAGTAGGACACCTGGTGCTGGAGCCAGTGGCCAGCAGCCAGCACCATGGAGAACAGGGCGGTGCTGCGTTTTGGAATGTTCACTCCCATTAACCTGACTTCTGAGAAACTATCCTAAGAAAACCACCTCAAATAAAGAAAACCAGGAATTAGTGCTGCTCATCACAGTCTCATTGAAAATAGCACATTTTAACGAAATCTTGCTACAGGCACATGTACTTGCTGGACAGAGTGAGAAAGAGACAGAAAGTGAGAATTCTCCTCCCCACGAGGAATGGCCATTCCACAATCCCCTCTCCTCCGTTCTGCTCTCGGGATTTGGGGCATGCACGCAGATGCACCCGGTGTGAGTTTCAAGCCTCTAGTCCAGGACTTAAGCCGTGATCAGCCATGTGGGAGTCCAGCAATGTAATCATGCCATCTGCTGGTCCCAAATATCTTCTGATTTAAAAGCGCAGGCAAAGCAAGGCAGTACGTTCTCAGGTGTAGTTTTTAAATCTAAGAAAAAAGACTGGAAGGAAATGCAAGGGGTGCTGATGATGACTTTGCTGGGAGGTAGGACGTGCTGGATTATCTCTCCCCTCTTCTTCTTGGAAGGAACCATATCAATGTGTCAGCAGTAGTTCTCTCTCGGGGTGGCCCTAAAGCAGAGAGGGGAGTCCGTCTCCCTTCGTTCAGTGCCTTTCTCTGTTGTGCTAGGTGTAGAGTTCCTTAACAGCGCCACTGCGGGTCTGGTGTGGTGGGGGCTGCCCTGTACCCTCTAGATGCCAGGAGCATCCTCCACCCGTGTGACAACCAGCGATGTCTCTAGGCCTTGCCCAGTGTCCTGGGGTGGGAGCTATGGGCAAAAGTGTCCCCAACTTTAAATTGGCCGTCTAACGTAGGAGAGCGTATCCCTTTTGCTTCAAAATCAGCTGATGGGCTGACCATGTGTGTGCAGGTGAAGCCGCTGCTGCAGGTGACGCGGCAGGAGGAGGAGATGCAGGCCAAGGAGGATGAGCTGCAGAAGACCAAGGAGCGGCAGCAGAAGGCGGAGAGTGAGCTCAAGGAGCTGGAGCAGAAGCACACGCAGGTACCCAGCCGGGAACACGGCTGGAGGGCTATGCGTGGGGTGGCAGAGAATGGTGACCCTGCGGGGCTTACCGGCCTCCTCCCCACCCTGCGTGCAGCTGGCCGAGGAGAAGAACCTGCTGCAGGAGCAGCTGCAGGCGGAGACCGAGCTGTACGCGGAGGCTGAGGAGATGCGAGTCCGGCTGGCAGCCAAGAAGCAGGAGCTGGAGGAGATCCTGCATGAGATGGAGGCCCGCCTGGAGGAGGAGGAAGACCGGGGCCAGCAACTGCAGGCTGAAAAGAAGAAGATGGCTCAGCAGATGCTGGTAAGGCACTGCAGTGGCTGTTCGTGCTGGGTAGCAGATCATTTGCCCATGGCCATCGCTGCTGGGGAGTGATTTCTTACTTCTTTCTGTCTCTCTGGTGAGTGCACATGCCCTATAGCAAAAATTTCTTAGAAAAAGAAAGAAGTCATTAAGTCCAGCCTACAATTAAGAAAAGAGGAATTAGGCCCCACCTCTTGAAGAAAGTGTCAAAGAATTTGTGGGCTTATTTTAAAACCATGATGGTGCCTACTATCCTCATTCGACAGACGAGGAGACGCAGACTCCATGAAGCTACGTAACTTCCCCTTTAGTTCCTCTTCTTACAAGGACGTTGCGGGTCCTGGCATCGGCCGGCCCCAGTGCCATGAGTGTGACTCTGTTGTAAGCAGGGCTGTGATTGTTCCCTCCCCCCAACAAAGGACCTGGAAGAACAGCTGGAGGAGGAGGAGGCTGCTAGGCAGAAGCTGCAACTGGAGAAGGTCACAGCTGAGGCCAAGATCAAGAAGCTGGAGGATGAGATCCTCGTCATGGACGACCAGAACAACAAGCTGTCAAAAGTGAGTGGGGTCAAGTTTCTCCTTACAAACGAGAGGCTCGCCGGGGACGGACGGTTTCCGAGAGGTGACATTTTCGGTACCAAAAGCAGAAAAGCCCTGGGCACACCCGAATGAGCTGGGTGCCCTAAGTAATCTAGCAGCCCCACCAAGGGTGGGCCCCTTTTAGCTCTTGAGCGAGATGTCAGCTGGGCACCCGCTGTGAGCCACCCGCGTTAGGGGCTGAGCATGCAGGGAAAGAAGGGCCCTGCCCTCATGGGGCTTCTGATTTATTGAGACAGCAGAAAACCACTTCTTACCATTGGGGCCAGTAAGAGTGAAGCACTTGTAGATGGAGGCAGGGTGTTCAGGGAAGGCTTCCAGGAGGAGGTGACATTTAAGGGGAAACCTAAAGAGTGGGCAGCAGACAGAGAGTTGTGGAAGAGCATCCCAGGCAGCTGGCCCATTGTGCAAAGGCCCTGAGGCAGGAAATGCTGGCATGGGGAAGGTGTAGAAAGAGGACCTTTTTTGCTGAATGTGAAGAGCGAGGGGTGGACTGGCATGGGATTGGAATGGACAGTTTGGGGAAATTATTAAGAAACTTCTCTTCACTGCTTAAAACTCTTGGTTGCCTTTGGTGTTACCATGCGGCGTTTTCTTTCAGTTATTTGTACAGAAATCCCTACCAGTGAAATGTAGACCTGGGAGGAAAAGAAAAAGCTAACAATAGGTTTTTCTCTTGTCCTCAAAAGGAGCGGAAACTCCTAGAAGAGAGGATTAGTGACTTAACGACGAATCTTGCAGAAGAGGAAGAAAAGGCCAAGAATCTTACCAAGCTGAAAAACAAGCACGAATCTATGATTTCAGAACTGGAAGGTAAAACTGGTTACTCGAGAGATTTTCAGTGGACATTGTTAAATTCAGGAACATCAGAAAGTAGACCGTGGCAGGTGATTTCAAGAGCATGACAAGTCCGTCCGAGCCCCCCAGACCACCCTGCCACCACGCATGTTCATAACAAATGGCCTTCCCTCCAGGGCCGGCTTTCCTGCTACGATGTAAGGGTCTGGCGGGTGTGTGTGTGCATGAATTTCCTCGGCCAAGGGGCCTGAGCAGAAAGCTCTTTTGCAGGCGTCTTTCTGGTGGCTTCCACCTCCTAAGAACCCTGGCTTTGTTGTAGTGCGGCTGAAGAAGGAGGAGAAGACCCGGCAGGAGCTGGAGAAGCTGAAACGGAAGCTGGAGGGCGACGCCAGTGACTTCCACGAGCAGATTGCCGACCTCCAGGCACAGATCGCTGAGCTCAAGATGCAGCTGGCCAAGAAGGAGGAGGAGCTTCAGGCGGCCCTGGCCAGGTAGCAAGGCTGGCTGGGCCGCGTCGCTGCATGTTCCTGTGTCCCATGGGCCCTGCCAATCCACAGGGGCTACCTGGGTCAAGGTGACCCCAGGCCCTTGGCACAGACTTCGTTTCTACCTCCTGTGAGCCTCCCCAGTTCTGCTCACACCCCAGAACCTCTCCTGTGAGGCTCCCCTCTTCCCTCCCGTCTTAGTCCGTTATTGCATTGCTAACAGAATGCCTGCAGCTGGGCAAGGGAGAAGTAGAGGGCCATTGGCTTATGGCTCTGGCCACGTTACGGCTCTGGCCACGTTACGGCTCTGGCCACGTTATGACTCTGGCCACCTTATGATTCTGGCCACGTTATGATTCCGGCCACATTACGTCTGTGGCCACATTATGATTCTGGCCATGTTATGGCTCTGGCCACGTTATGATTCTGGCCACGTTATGGCTCTGGCCACTTTATGGCTCTGGCCACATGAGAAGTCCAAGGACATCACAAACCAGGGGAGGGCAAAACTCTGAGCAGAGTGGAACAGGGTCTCTACCCATGTGGGTCTCTGCCTGCCTCTCTCTTCCCTTATAAACACAGCAGGACTCCATTGTGGGGTCCCCTGCCCTAACCACACAATCACTACTCTCTTCCCAGAACCTCCCATTCGGCACCATCGCTGGTTCAGGTTGCACTCTCTCCACCTCATCACTACGGCTCAGCACACTGATCTGGGGAGATCATGCACCTCCAAATGTACCCTGCCTTTGCAGTCTCCTTACTCTCACGGTGTCGCTTCCGCCTTTTGGATAGCCATGCCTTTCTCTTCTACCCCCTGGCTCTGAAGTTCCTCCAGTGGCCTCACATACACACACACGCGTCTACAGCTAGGATGGCCTGCCTTCCCCGGGCTGTCACCATGAGGTCCCTCCAGTGACTGTCAGTCTGCTCCCTGGCTCCTGCCCACCCTTCTCCCACCGCAGTGTGCAGTGGCCCTCAGATTCTGCCAGTTCTCGAATGCGCCCCACCCTGCCCTCCATCTCGCCCTTTCCCTGGTTCCTAGCTGGCTTCACACTGACCACTCTGGGGACACTGCAGCAGCAACAGCAGAACACAGGGATTCACCTGCTCCCTGGCGTTGGCTCCTTCCAAGCAGTCTTCTCACTGACACCTGGCCAGGTGTGCTGGTACTTTCCTTCTGCTGAGGGGGAGCGGCCCCTCTGAGAGGTGAAGGAACAGGTACACTGTCACATCGCTTTTAAGAGGTGGAGCTGGGATTCGAGCCCTGAGGCTTTCTGATTCATTCCCTGGCCTGGGTTCATTCCCTGGCCTGGATTTTTCTCTTCTGATTCATTCTGAATGACAGTGCTAGGGTGATCGACCGAAATCACCACATGCTCAGAAACCTGCTGCAGGTATAGCCAGGCTCCTGAGCTTGGCCTCCAAGCCCACCCACCCTCTGCAGTCCCAGCAAGGTGCCTGGTTTACAGTAAGTAGTCCACCTACCAGCACTTCATCTCTCAGAGCCGCACACAGTGAGGTCTAAGCACTCCCCCTCCCTGGCCCTCATACTGTTCCTCGCCATCAGTCGTGCTCAAAGTCAGACGTCCGCTTCACTGCGTGTCAGGGGGACATGCTCCTTCCGTGAAGTAGGGAAGCCTGCATCTCAGTGTGCACATCACATCCTACCTTGATCCACAGTCACCACCTCCACCAGGCTGGGAGCCCTGCTTTTAACATGCCCCACAGGAAGCGCCTGGCCAAGCACTTTGCTAGAGCTAGTACCTGGTGACAGAGTTCCAGGGAGAAATGACAGTCCAGCATTCGGAAAGGCATCTGTGAAGGCCCTACTGTAAACCAGGCACCTTGCTAGTCTGGAGCCATGCTTTGCATTCACACACACACACACACACACACACATACACACACACCTCTGATTTACAAGGCACTCATACCCCTTGTCAATCTCCAAGCAGTCCAACATAGCAAGAAGCAGTTATTTGTGTGTCTCAAATATAGAAGGAAAGGAATCTGTGTTATAGCCACAGGCGTGAGTGCTGGTCTCAGAAAAATCTTTTGGCCACACAGTGAGATGGCAGGGAGCCAGGGGCTCTGGGGTCTTCATTCTGGCTGTCCAACCCCGGCAGGCTCGACGATGAAATTGCTCAGAAGAACAATGCCCTGAAGAAGATCCGGGAGCTCGAGGGCCACATCTCAGACCTCCAGGAGGACCTGGACTCTGAGCGAGCTGCAAGGAACAAGGCTGAGAAACAGAAGCGAGACCTGGGGGAGGAGCTGGAGGCTCTGAAGACGGAGCTGGAGGACACTCTGGACAGCACGGCCACCCAGCAGGAGCTCAGGTGGGAGGGCAGCCCTGACCCCAACCCTCCACACTGATGGGCTGGGCTTTGCCTGGTCCCTGACTTTGGAGGCCTTCCGGGTTGCATTTGCTGTAACTAGGAGAAGCATGATTGTTTTGAACCTCCTTCTTTTGCATCACACTAGCAGTAGCACTCAGAGAACAATTTGGAAACTTTAGAAAAGTACACACACAGACAAATCATTCTCAATACCATCACAGTTAACATCTTTTAAAAATAATTATTCATTTAATTTTAGCCATTCATTTATTTAAATTTGACCAGAGAGAAACAGAGAAAGAGAGAGAGAAAGCAAGCCACCAGGTACGGGACTCAAACCGTGGTCAGCCATGAGGAAGTATCCAGCACCTTAACCACCATGCCACCTCCTGGTCCCCCACAGTTAACATTTTTTGAGTAATTCCTTCCTATCTTGTCGTGTGCATATGTGTGCGTACAAGTAGATTTCCAACCTCCAGTCTCCAAGTGTGTGTGTTTTTATAAATGTCGTGTTACATTTAAAAATGTTAATCAGATTGGTCTTTAAGATTCCGTGCAAGTAAACAGACAGCAGTGACAAACAACAGACCTTCTGCCAGAGGATGAAGGCTGACTCGAGGGGAGCTAGGTCACTTATTCCTTCAGCAAACGTGGAAGTCAGTGTGCATCCTGTGTCCGGTGCTGGGCCAGCACGATACACGCCGAGGTTTATTTCCCACTCGTCGGCATTTGCACCACACCACTTAGACACACCGGGAGGTCGCTCCATTCCCACCTGGGCGGTGACGTAGACAGGCCCAGGGCACTGGTTACAAGCATAGGCCCAAAGTCAGAGTGTTCAGCTTGAAATTCTGCCTGTTACACCTTGGTTCTGACTCCATAGTACACCACTCACCTTCTCCCAGCCTTCCTCAACTGGAAAAGGAAAATAAAAACACACCTGTCTGAGGGTCACTGTGCGGATCAGGTGATGTATATAAAGAACCTTGCTCGGATCCTGGTTTATAGTAAGCGCTCAGTAAATAAGCCGGTACGAACATTAGAGCGACGTTCGGCATCTCTCAGACGTTCTGTCAGTGCTCTCATCTTGCATATTTGCTTGCCAGTCCTGGCAGGGCTTCCAGGCGGGTAATATGCACCACATTTTGTAGCTGAGGAAACTCCAGGGCCAGAGAGGTTAGGTGAATCACCTGAGATCACACAGCTGGGGAGGGCTGGGAAGGGGGACTTCAGTACTGGGTCCTGCAGGAGCTCTTGTTCTTTGCCCAGCCCTGGCTGCGGTGGACCTGTCTCCCCAAGCTGCCATTCATTGTGTTCTTCCTGTCCAGGGCCAAGAGGGAGCAGGAGGTGACGGTGCTGAAGAAAGCTCTGGATGAAGAGACTCGGTCCCACGAGGCCCAAGTCCAGGAGATGAGGCAGAAACACACGCAGGCCGTGGAGGAGCTCACCGAGCAGCTCGAGCAGTTCAAGAGGGTGCGTCGCGATACTCTCATATCAGCACACACGCGAGCAGCACGTCGGCTGCAGAGCACTGCCTGTCAGGGGGCCCGGGAAGGCGAACGGCAGCCCGTGCGAGATTTGCCTGGTTCCTGGGACTTCTCAGGCCTTCCTGGTTGCATTTGCTGTAACTAACAGAAGCACGACTGTTTGGAATCTTCTTTTATAACACAATAGCAGAACCACTCCATTAGAGAACAGTTTGGAAACTATAGAAAAGTACACGTGCACACGCACACACACACACACCACTCTCAGTCCTACTCTTGCTCCTTTTCCAGTTGGTCAGTGATGCAGAAAGGCCCAGTGCACTGGTTATGATGACCGCAGTTATTAAATGCTTCCTGTACATGATGTCACACCCTAGGGGATAGGTACTGCACTTTCTTCTTTAAAGAAGGATTCATTTATTAAATTCCATTGGTTATTAGTTTTTAACTTGACCAGAGAGAGACAGAGAAAGAGAAAGTGAGAAAGCAACCTGCCAGGTCCAGGACTCAAACCACAGTTGGCCATGTGGGAATCCAGTGCCTTTAACTACCATGCCACCTGCCAGCCCCAAGACAGATACTATTAAACCCATTTTACACAAGAAGCAACCAAGGCCCAGAGTGCCCAGAGTGAAAGCCTTGTTCAAGGTCACATAGCTCATCGGTGACAGGGCCACAATTTGTACCTGAGCAGTCTAGCTCTGGACCACTTCCTGGCCTCTATAGGCAGGGCCTCCAATATCCAGCCTCTGTAGGATGGGGTCTCCAATATCCAGCCTCTGTAGGATGGGGTCTCCAATATCCAGCCTCTGCAGGGCAGGGTCTCCACCTCTAATGTCCAGCCTCTGTAGGATGGGGCCTCCAATGTCCAGCCTTTACAGGGCAGGGCCTCCAATGTCCTGCTTCCACAGGGTGGGGTCTCCATATTTAGCCTTCTCAGTGTGGGATTTCCAGTGTTCACTTTCCACAGGGTGGGGTCTCTAATAATCACCCTCCCCATGGTGGAGTCTCCAATAATCAGCCTTCCCAGGGCGGGGTCTCCAATAATCAGCCTCCCCAGGCTGGGGTCTCAATGCCCAGCCTTCACAGGTCAGGGACACCAATATACTGCCCCTTGGAGATAAAAGTTTAATAGCACTGCCGATCATGCCATAACCCTCTTTTCTCCAATTCTCCTTCCCAGCAGGATCCTGGGTGCACGCACACACACCTGGTGTGAAGCTGACCAGGCCTGGATTTGAACCCCCGTTGGCCACGTGGGATCCAATTTCCTCTGCACAGCACCTAACCACTGTGCCATGTGGCTGACTAACAAAACTTCTGGGAGGATAATTTAAAATTGGAAGCTTTCTGTTTGCCTTCATGAATTTAAAGATTGGAGGAAAACTTCCATTTGACTTCTATGGCAAAAACAGCTCCAGCAGAGTGTAATGTTTTCTCCCATGTTGGACAGTTCACTGGCGCTGGTTCTTTGGGCAGCTGAAAAGCACTGCTCTGAATGCCTTCCACTGGGTGCTTCTCCCTCTTGGAGTAGCTCCTCTTGCCGCGTCCCCAGGGATGAGATTTTTAGCTTGTGCCCTCTTTGCTGTTTCCCTGAGAGCCGGAATTCCCTGGCCTTCGGCATTACAGGGTGACAGGTCCCCTTCAGTGCAGTATTTCGGCTCAGCTGGATTAAATGGGCATAGCAGCACCGGACAGTTGGAGTTGGCATTTGTGCTCTATCACTAACCGAGATGAATGTCCTCCCGTGAGTGGCTTCCTGAGCGCCTTTCTGGAGCTGAGTCACTGCCTTTTCTGAGGGACTCTCCAGTTGTACTGGACGTTAAAATAATGGTGACAGTCTCTCATGTAGCACGCACGTGCCAGACGCTTTACGGACACTGGCTCGTGTAATCTCGCTGGTGGCCCTTGTTGAAATATGGATTTCCAGCCCCCTCTCGATCCTGAGGGAGGAGGCCTAGGGAGCTCCCTTCGCAAAGTTCTGCACAAGATTGAGCTCAGGTTCACCTTCCAGACAGACAGACACTTGTTCACATCCCCTTATCATGCGCCGAGTGGGATCTGGATACTGACCTGAACATTCTGCCCGCTCTTCATGTATTCCGGGCAAGTAAGGGCTCTCCAGTTACAATTTCAACAGCCATTTCCCCTTTCTACG
>NW_006159657.1:6283752-6284246 GCF_000334495.1 Tupaia belangeri chinensis | reverse complement strand
GGTTTTTGCCAGAGAGCATGTCACTCACTAGAGAGACAGAGAGAAGGAAAGTGAGGAATCGGCCCCCAGGATGGATGTCCATGTCGCAATCCCTTCTCCTCCATGGTCCTCCTAAGATTTTGGGCATGCATACACACATGCCCAGCCTGATTTTCAAGCTCTCAGGTCCAGGACTTGAACCGTGGATCAGTTACGTGGGAGTCCAGCACCTTAACCACCACACCATCTGCTGGCCCCTACACTTTTCCTTTTTTATGTTCAAAAGCTATCTTTTATTTTCACAAGATTCGAGCCCAAATGGGCTAGTCCCCCTTTTTGAAGAGACTCACTTTCAAGGCAGTGGTGAGCTGTTCAGGTCCCTTCGAACTTTACAGTTGGAAGCGTGGGACCCCAGATGGGGAAAGTGACATTCCTTACACTAGATGGTCATTAGCCATGAGCGAGGCCACCCCTGCACTGGCAGCCCGGCCTCTGGGAAGACTCCACTGGCCCCC
>NW_006159657.1:6282338-6283167 GCF_000334495.1 Tupaia belangeri chinensis | reverse complement strand
AAAACTTCTGGGAGGATAATTTAAAATTGGAAGCTTTCTGTTTGCCTTCATGAATTTAAAGATTGGAGGAAAACTTCCATTTGACTTCTATGGCAAAAACAGCTCCAGCAGAGTGTAATGTTTTCTCCCATGTTGGACAGTTCACTGGCGCTGGTTCTTTGGGCAGCTGAAAAGCACTGCTCTGAATGCCTTCCACTGGGTGCTTCTCCCTCTTGGAGTAGCTCCTCTTGCCGCGTCCCCAGGGATGAGATTTTTAGCTTGTGCCCTCTTTGCTGTTTCCCTGAGAGCCGGAATTCCCTGGCCTTCGGCATTACAGGGTGACAGGTCCCCTTCAGTGCAGTATTTCGGCTCAGCTGGATTAAATGGGCATAGCAGCACCGGACAGTTGGAGTTGGCATTTGTGCTCTATCACTAACCGAGATGAATGTCCTCCCGTGAGTGGCTTCCTGAGCGCCTTTCTGGAGCTGAGTCACTGCCTTTTCTGAGGGACTCTCCAGTTGTACTGGACGTTAAAATAATGGTGACAGTCTCTCATGTAGCACGCACGTGCCAGACGCTTTACGGACACTGGCTCGTGTAATCTCGCTGGTGGCCCTTGTTGAAATATGGATTTCCAGCCCCCTCTCGATCCTGAGGGAGGAGGCCTAGGGAGCTCCCTTCGCAAAGTTCTGCACAAGATTGAGCTCAGGTTCACCTTCCAGACAGACAGACACTTGTTCACATCCCCTTATCATGCGCCGAGTGGGATCTGGATACTGACCTGAACATTCTGCCCGCTCTTCATGTATTCCGGGCAAGTAAGGGCTCTCCAGTTACAATTTCAACAGCC
>NW_006159657.1:6278460-6282314 GCF_000334495.1 Tupaia belangeri chinensis | reverse complement strand
TTTTGCCAGAGAGCATGTCACTCACTAGAGAGACAGAGAGAAGGAAAGTGAGGAATCGGCCCCCAGGATGGATGTCCATGTCGCAATCCCTTCTCCTCCATGGTCCTCCTAAGATTTTGGGCATGCATACACACATGCCCAGCCTGATTTTCAAGCTCTCAGGTCCAGGACTTGAACCGTGGATCAGTTACGTGGGAGTCCAGCACCTTAACCACCACACCATCTGCTGGCCCCTACACTTTTCCTTTTTTATGTTCAAAAGCTATCTTTTATTTTCACAAGATTCGAGCCCAAATGGGCTAGTCCCCCTTTTTGAAGAGACTCACTTTCAAGGCAGTGGTGAGCTGTTCAGGTCCCTTCAAACTTTACAGTTGGAAGCGTGGGACCCCAGATGGGGAAAGTGACATTCCTTACACTAGATGGTCATTAGCCATGAGCGAGGCCACCCCTGCACTGGCAGCCCGGCCTCTGGGAAGACTCCACTGGCCACACCACCAGCAGGCGGCACGTCCATCCCTGAGCTGTGAGAGAGCCATGTGGGCACCACAGGAACAGCTGGAGGCGCAAACCTCCGCCGACTCAGGAGTGGGGACAAGACTGTTCCACCCAGGACAGCTGCCTTGGTTCTCACTTGGAACCCTGGTTCCATCAGCTGTTAGGGAAAACTGAACTTCAGTTATAAGCTCCCTTTACACGTGCAGTTTTGCCACAGTTCTGGAGTCCCAGGGTGGACAAAGGTTTTGGGGAGCATAAAATCCCCAAAGATCCCCTAGGCCCCTTGCCTCAGAACCTGCACATTACCACTGAAAGGCGACTTGCCCCTGTCTGGGGTCCAGAAGCTCCCAGCCATGCCTGGGCAGGGGAGTGTCTTCTGAGGCTGCCCACACACTGCACGGCACCTCTGGGGACAGTGGGGAAGCCACGTGGTTTCCCTCTGCCCTGGGAGCCATCCACTTCTCTCGTGCTTCTTTCTTCCTCCCTATAGTCCTGGGAGGAGCCCCCCTATCCTGCTTTTGCCCAAAACACCGTGTGTGTGTGTGTGTGGTTTTTTTTAAAAGGGCAATTCACATGGCCACAGAGTGGTTTGATAAAATAACCTTAACTAGTACAGATATAGCAATGGAAATCTGACGATACTGGTGAAGGACAACAGGGAGGGGTGAAGACTGGGGCCAAGTAGAACATGACTGCTCTATTTACAGAGCTAGCCACCAGTTAGGTCCAGCTCATTGCTGCCTTGGAGAAAAGAAAGCAAGACCCCTGTTCCCAAAACTTTAGTTTACTTTTTAAAAGAATTACGAAGGTATATGCAGCAGAACTCACTATTTTCAAGTGTACAAGTCAATGAGTTTGACAAACATATAGTTGTCATGATACACAATATATACAATACCTGATTTTTTTTGGTTTTGTTTTATGGAGAGGTTTTTGCTATAGGGTGCATGTGCTTGCCATAGAGAGAGACAGAGAGACAGAAAGCAAGAAATCACCCTCCTAGGGGACATGGCCATGCTGCAATCCCTTCTCCTCCATTCTCCTCTCGGGATCTTGGGCACGCACGCACACATGCCCGGTGTGAGTTTAAGCCACTGGGTCTGGGACTTGAACCACAGTCAACTATGTGGGAGTCCAATGGCATAGCCATTATGCTAACTGCTGGTCCCATACAATATCCGATTTTTGTAAAAAGCTGGGAATCCAGATTTTCTTGCGACATTTATTAAGATGCCGGTGGTTTATTTTTTCAAAAGTACTGAGTGGGTCAAATGAGACAGCACAGCAGGTTAGGTGCAGCTCACAGGATGCCAGTCTGTAGCCCCCCAACCTCTAGGAAGACAGAATCCCAACGGTCTTCCCAGCGATGTGTGTTCCCATCTGCAAGTCCTCCCCTGAGAAAATGAACACAGGTCTCTGAACCTCCCTGAGGGAGGGAAAGGAAAGAGGAAGATTCCCAGGCAGCACAGGTTCCTGTCTGCACCCACCTCCTGGCCATGGAGCTCACATCTTCCCTCCTGTCTGCTCATCTGTCAGGCTAAGGCCAACCTGGACAAGAACAAGCAGACGCTGGAGAAGGAGAACGCCGACCTGGCTGGTGAGCTGCGGGTTCTGAGCCAGGCCAAGCAGGAGGTGGAGCACAAGAAGAAGAAGCTGGAGGTGCAGGTGCAGGAGCTGCAGTCCAAGTGCAGCGACGGGGAACGGGCCCGGGCGGAGCTCAACGACAAAGTCCATAAGCTACAGGTGAGGAGTGGCATGGCCCGCACCCCGGGTACCAGCTCCGGGACAGGCCATGGCTCTGGCCAGCCCACTGAGATCCCTCTTGCTCCAAAGCGAGTTGGGTTCCTCTAGTTCCATTTCTTGAGGAGATGAGATAGTCTCTCCTTGTTCACCTTCATCTTTAACGACCCTCACCTGTTCATGCAGTGAGTATGCAGTGCGGTATGCTGTGTACCGTGTTAATCCTGACGTACGACACAGGAAGACGGACATGCCCCTTCCTCTAGCCTAGGGTTGGGGGCATGAATAATCACACAAATAAATATAAAATTATCCTGGAAAGGGGGTTCATAAAATGTACAAGTAAGTGCCAATAACAAAGGGCCTGGCCTGGGGGAGGAGGAGTCGGGAAAGACTTCCCTCAAGAGGACACATAATCTGATGGACTGAAGTCTCTAAACGGGACAGTGTGTGCAAAGGCCCAGCGGTGAGTGGGAGATCTAGGGGAGACTGATAAGGCCGATGAGGCGTGCCGAGAGGGAAGGAAAACATGGGCAGAGAAGAGCTAAGGGCAGGCTGTGGCAGATCCACAGGGCCTTCGAGGCCTGTTATATGTATCTTGGTCTTTACGTGAGTGATTAACCACCACTGATGGCCTTTAGGTGGTCTCTTTATCTTTGGTCTTATTCTGCTTTGAATGGGTTGACTTTTCATTAATGGGATATGGCCAAACTCTTGATAAATATTTAATGTGCTAACAGTCCAGGACAAATGGGCAGAAGCGTTAGGTGTGATCCTCTCCCTGTGCAGTCGAGGCAGGGGCTTTGCTAGCCTGAAACTAGCGAAGTCTGAGACAGCAGAGTCCAGCTGGCTCCATCCTGGCTGTAAGTGGGCAGAAGTGGAAGGCAGGCTGGTCCCCCCACACGACCTGCTCAGACACAGCAGGGCTGTGGGAGAAGGCCCAGAAGGCAGTAGGGGGCTCTTTACCTTTACTGCATCTTTGGTTTTGTCCATGAGGGCCAGTACATGCCTCTCCAAGCATATGGGCGAGGACGGGGATGGGGACGGGACCCCGCAGACGTTCAGGTGCCATGCTGCATCTCCTTTCTAGCTTTACGGAGTCGACCAGTCTGACCATCCCTCATGATTGTGCTTCATCTCTGCCAACCTGGGCAGGGACTCCACATCCATCTAGCGGGCTCAGGGCCCACTGGGACAGACAGGGCTCTAACAGATACTTAGCACCACAGTGTCTCGGGCCAGGGATCCCAGCTTGTAGGTGACAGACTTCCTTTGGGGCCACAGCATTATTATTCACAGAGTCTCCCTTGTGGGTATTTTCTCCATCCATGACACTCCAAGTCCTGTCCCATGATGGTGTATGGTGAGGCTTGAAGGAAAAGGGCTCCCCTTACTTAGTGAGGACCTTGGCCTGGAGGCTTCGACTAACCACTCTCTCGGCACCCTCAGAATGAAGTGGAGAGTGTCACAGGGATGCTCAACGAGGCAGAAGGCAAGGCCATCAAGCTGGCCAAGGATGTGGCAGCTCTGGGGTCCCAGCTACAGGACACGCAGGTGAGCATCCCGCCACATCCTCCACTGGGGGTCCTGGGCTGGGACCTCGGGATGGGGCCCTGGGG
>NW_006159657.1:6277589-6278270 GCF_000334495.1 Tupaia belangeri chinensis | reverse complement strand
TGGTGCCCGTCGCAAGGGGACGCGGTGGTGACCCCCCCGCCACATCCTCCACTGGGGGTCCTGGGCTGTGACCTCGGGATGGGTCCCTGAGATCTCCATGTGTCCCTCCCCAGGAGCTGCTTCAGGAGGAGACGCGGCAGAAGCTCAATGTGTCCACGAAGCTGCGGCAGCTGGAGGAGGAGAGGAACAGCCTGCAGGACCAGTTGGATGAAGAGGTGGAGGCCAAGCAGAACCTGGAGCGCCACATCTCCACGCTGAACATCCAGGTGCCACTGCACATGCTCGCTGCAGTCCCGGCCCTCTAACTCCCGCCGGCCCAGAGCCCTCGAGTGTACATCAGGGCTCTGTGTTTCGTTTGTGGCTGAGTGCCGTCATGGTGCTTGGCTCCCTGGTTCCCCATTGTCCACTGAATTTCTTCAACAAGGAGAGGGTGGTCTTTACTTCTCAGGGTCTGGGGGGCAAGGACGGGGTCCCTCATGGCCCTCCTCTCACCCCACCCTGGACACTGCCATTTCAGCTCTCCGACTCGAAGAAGAAGCTGCAGGACTTTGCCAGCACCGTGGAAGCCATGGAAGAGGGTAAGAAGAGGTTCCAGAAGGAAATCGAAAGCCTCACCCAGCAGTACGAAGAGAAGGCAGCTGCTTATGACAAACTGGAAAAGACCAAGAACAGGCTTCAGCA
>NW_006159657.1:6274945-6276620 GCF_000334495.1 Tupaia belangeri chinensis | reverse complement strand
TGGTCGTCGATTTGGACAACCAGCGGCAACTGGTGTCCAACCTGGAAAAGAAGCAGAAGAAGTTTGATCAGGTGGGGGGAAGTCGCTCCGCGCGGTTCAGGGACACCTGGTGGGAAGGCAGGTCGCACAGCATTGCAGGCAGCCGCTGCGTGTCTGGTCCCATCACTGCTTCACTGGGAGCAATGGAAGGCCACCTTACCTGCTTCGGGTGACCATGAGACATGAGGGCTACTAGGTCAGAGCGGGGACAGCAGCTGGCGTCTCGACAACTATGACTTTTTTAGGTGCCACCACCACGAGGACCTTCTGCAAACACAGATGCTTTAGTTTCTAGCCCCAGTGAGTGCTGAGATTTATTTCATTTGCCCAATGAGTATCTACTGGGTGCCTCTGGAGCATTCCACATAATTCTGTTTCCACCTTGCCAATACCACTTTCTCCCAACATTTCATTATATAAAATTTTGAGCATGCAGAAAACTTGAAAGAACTGTACGGTGAAGACCCCGGATGAGATCATTAACGTTTTACTACATATACTTTATCACATATTGATTTGTACAGATGAATCATATCGTCCTATCTTTTGGGTTCATTTTAAAGCAAATTACAGACATCTATACATTTCCCCTCAATGCATCCGCACTGTATACATACATGTTTTAAAGTTCCTATCCTCCGTGAATGAGAGAGAGGGGCACCCAGCTTCAGCCAGCCCCAGATCATGGGCACACATGCACCTGGCATGCCCAGGGATGTCTCTGGATGCGAACCTGGAACCTTCCCATGTGGCCAGCCTCACAGAGCACTGCTCCTCTGCCGTGCCACCATCCAGCCTCTCAGCTCTTAACTAGAGTCCTTTCTTACCACTGTGTTTCCTTTGAGGCACAATTTACATACAATGAAATACACACATCTTTAGCGTACACTCACTGAGGTTTGATAAATGCATACACCGTTTGACCCAAACCTTTGAATATCAACTTTTAGTATCTGTTACATAGTGACTCAAGTTATTCTAAAAATCAGTTTGGGGACTGTACCATGAGCCAAATGCCAGAAGAAAAGGTGAGGGCCACTGCCTTTCCCTGACAAGCCTCGGAGTGCCAGGCCTCTCTGTGCCTCCCCGATTCTTCCCTCTCCCACCAGCCATGCCTTCTCTGGATAGTCACCCTGTTTTCATTGCTTCATTATCCAGTCAAGGGCCAGAGGATGTTTCATTACTTCCCCGTCACATGGGATGTAGGGTTTTTGTGTTGACTGTGCTGTGTGGAGGTTGCTGTTACCTGTCTTTGCTGAACTCTGCAAGTCTGGTTTGGGGGATGGTATGATTTACAATATACTGCTCGCTCTCTCTGAAGACAAGGTTAACGTCAGTATGGAGTGTTCTTTGAGTTGCTTCCTCAAGCCGACAAATGGCTCAGAGGACACTTTTGAGAAACAGCCGCTGTGGCCATGATACAACGAAAGAGTAATTGGCCTCTGGTAGGACTGAATGTCACTCTGACTCAGTGCAGTATGCCCTAACCAGTGTGGACAGCTTTAGTGGTTTCCAAGCACAGGGATCCAGCTGATGTCTGGCTCTGTATAAGGTCGATCTAGAAGTCAGCACGGTGACACTACACTACTTCCACAGACAGCTAGACTTCTTACACCTGTACCCGAATAAATTCAGC
>NW_006159657.1:6254181-6274312 GCF_000334495.1 Tupaia belangeri chinensis | reverse complement strand
TCAGCAGGACGCAGGCTTCTCCCCGACTTGTATCATTCAGTGAGCTAAACATTGGAGTCACCTCGGGGTCTTCTGTTGTTTCATAGTTACTGGCCGAGGAGAAAAACATCTCTTCCAAATATGCGGATGAAAGGGACAGAGCCGAGGCGGAAGCCAGGGAAAAGGAAACCAAGGCCTTGTCCCTGGCTCGGGCCCTGGAAGAGGCGTTGGAAGCCAAAGAGGAACTCGAGAGGACCAACAAGATGCTCAAAGCCGAAATGGAAGATCTCGTCAGCTCCAAGGACGATGTGGGCAAGAATGTAAGTGGCTCTTCAGTGTCTTTGCTGGTGCCCCTTCCACCAAGCTGCCCCTGTGCTCTGTCAGCCTATGGGGGCTGGCTTGGGCTTCTCTTTATTACGTAATAACAGGATGGAAGGTGGTTCCTGGGCTGGTGCAAAGATGGAGGGGCTGGGAACAGCAGTGGAGGAAAAAGACTGAGCTCAGGGCTCTGAGTGGAAGGCTCTGGGCGGAGCTCTTAGGGACCGTCTTCACTGCCGGCCATGCACCTGCAGAAAGCATAGGCTGTTCCTGCCCCAGGGAGCTGCCTTTCCCTGGGGAGTTCTTGACCGTCTGCATGAGATCAAGCTTCATGTCAAGGTGCTGCCTGCCCTGCCTTCCAGGTCCATGAGCTGGAGAAGTCCAAGCGGGCCCTGGAGACCCAGATGGAGGAGATGAAGACCCAGCTGGAAGAGCTGGAAGATGAGCTGCAGGCGACGGAAGATGCCAAGCTACGGCTGGAGGTCAACATGCAGGCCCTCAAGGGCCAGTTTGAGAGAGATCTCCAAGCCCGGGATGAGCAGAACGAAGAAAAGAGGCGGCAGCTCCAGAGGCAGGTGAGTTGGGGAGGCGGGAAAAGGGAAGTAGGGCGGCCTCTCTCGTTTCTATCACCCCCATGGATGACTTCATAGAGACAGTTATTTGCAACTGGGGACATGAGGAACCCATCTGGCAGGTGGTCATGCTGGGGAAGGAGCTGTGTGCACCTGGAGCGCCACAGCCTGCTGAGGGAAGGGGCACGGGCCTCCAGGAGGCACCCAGGGGCACACACCTCTCCTTCTCGTTCAGCTTCATGAGTACGAGACGGAACTGGAAGACGAACGAAAGCAACGTGCCCTGGCAGCTGCGGCCAAGAAGAAGCTGGAAGGGGACCTGAAAGACCTGGAGCTTCAGGCTGACTCAGCCATCAAGGGGAGGGAGGAAGCCATCAAGCAGCTTCGGAAACTGCAGGTGAGCGGCCGCCGAAGCTCAGGTTGCAACTGTGGAGGGTGGCTCCCCACAGGCCAGGTCCACCTGACAGGAAGCAGGTCTCCCTCTGCCATCGGTGCCAGCTTAGCAGGGCCCACCTTGCAGGGAGCAGGTCTCCCTCTGCCATCGGTGCCAGCTTAGCAGGGCCCACCTGGCAGGAAGCAGGTCTCCCTCTGCCATCGGTGCCAGCTTAGCAGGGCCCACCTGGCAGCAGCAAGGCAGGGCCCACCTGGCAGAAGGCAGGTCTCCCTCTGCCATCGGTGCCAGCTTAGCAGGGCCCACCTGGCAGGAAGCAGGCCTCCCTCTGCCATCGGTGCCAGCTTAGCAGGGCCCACCTGGCAGGAAGCAGGTCTCCCTCTGCCATCGGTGCCAGCTTAGCAGGCATTCGTCTACCACCACTTAGTTTGTGATGGCTGCTTCCTGCCCTGGATGGGCACATCCTCGGGCACTTGGCCACTGTCCTCGGATCACATCCGGGCTCTGCTTCAACAGTGCATCCAGAACTGTGTCCCAAAACAGCTACTAGCCACCTGAGACCGAGGGCAAGGCCTATGGCACAGGACTTCTCTGTGGCTGACTGCAGAGAATCAAGGGGCTGGGCATGCAGAGAGGAGGTGGGCAGCAGGCCGCGGTGAGCAAGGACGGCTTAGCTGTGCTCTCTATTGGCTCACGCAGGCTCAGATGAAAGACTTCCAGAGAGAGCTGGAAGATGCCCGGGCCTCCAGGGACGAGATCTTCGCCACAGCCAAGGAGAATGAGAAGAAGGCCAAGAGCCTGGAAGCGGACCTCATGCAGCTCCAGGAGGTAGAGACTTCTCTTGCTATGAGGGCCTCAGGCAGGGATGGGGAAGCAGCCCTGGGCAGCCCAGGTGCGTGCACCTCCACACAGGTGGACCCCACATGCCTTTCCCCACTGACGTAGTTGTGGGGCTTCCCCTGAGTGTGCATCAGAGAAGGAACATGCATTTTAGAGGGTGGCTGTAGAGACTGCAGGGCCTGGTGACAGGAGCAAGGTGAACTATCAGGTGGGGTGCAGCCTTTTCCTGAGATAGGATGTCCTCCCCATTCCTGCTTTTTGCTCCCCCAGGATCTAGCCGCAGCCGAGAGGGCCCGCAAACAGGCAGACCTGGAGAAGGAGGAACTGGCCGAAGAGCTGGCCAGCAGCGTGTCTGGAAGGTAGGGAGCCATGCTGGGAGGCACGGGGCCCAGACGCAGAGGACACGGGGGACAGCTCACAGAGGGCATCCTGGACCCCCATGTAATGCTGACAGTGTGAGTGTGACAAGGACAGCTCTGTGGTGCCCAAAGGATTTTTCCCAAAGAGTTCACATCCCTATTTTGGGTGGGGCCAATTTCACTCATTCTGAGTGTCATGGTGGGGACCCGGGGAGGCTGGTCCCTCTCCCAGTCCGGGTTTCACTGACAAGGAACCCGGGTTTGAGTGCTGGCTCCCTGCTTCCTGGCTGTGTGACTTTAGATGAGTCTCCTAATCCTCTGAGCCTCAGTTTCCTCATTAGAGAACGAGGGCAACCCAAGCCATTACACCTCCAGAAGAGGGCATGTCCTAAGCCAGGGGAGGGTGGCGGCGCCAACGTGGCTGCATGTCCCTCAGGAACACGCTTCAGGATGAGAAGCGTCGCTTGGAGGCCCGGATCGCCCAGCTGGAGGAGGAGCTGGAGGAAGAGCAGAGCAACATGGAAGCCATGAGTGACCGCGTCCGCAAGGCCACGCAGCAGGTATGTGGCTGCCTTTGAGCCACGGCGCAGGGCGAGGGCAGCCCCCAGGCCAGGCAGGCCTGCAGCCTAGTTCCAGGAAGCAGTCCCCCCTCCCCCCTCCCCACCCACAGTGCTGCCTCGGCTGATGTTTGTCCTCCACCATCTAGCTTAGTATGGGGGCTGCATCCCTCCGGGCAGGCACTTGGCTCAGCCGTCGGGTCACATCAGACCAGCAGGGCCAGAGCGGATGGCCTTGGATGGCTCCCGTAACAGGGCCCATGTCCCAGCCCAGCACTGGCTCCGTGCTGTGCATCGCAGGCCTATGTGCCAGGCCTAGGGTGAGGGAGCGATGAGACAGGAGAGTAGGGACCCAGGGCGCCCATGTCCCCTCCTGCTGGCGCCACGCCAGCACCCTGCCCGCCATCTTTGGAACTCTTATTCCAGCTGCAGCATCACGTTTGTTGGCCCGTGCACACCTGGCACCTGCACTGACGTGGTGTCCCTGCAGTCAGGGCCTTGGCGTTGACCTCCTGCTCTTCCCCCCCAGCCCCACAGCCTGAGCTTGTTACCGTGACCCTCAGGGGGGTGATGGAGGGTACCCACTCTGTGGTGGTTTCTGGGGACCAATGTGTGACCTGAAGCCCCTCAGTCTGGGGTGGGGACGAGTACAGGGTATGACTGGAGCACAGGGAGGGCAGCACGGGACGGGCCGCACTCTGCCTAGGCTGCGTCTGGAAGAGGCCACTCTTAGACTCAGTCTTTGTTATTAGTGTTTTTTCCTTAACTGTCAGAGGGCTCATGTACTCACTAGAAAGAGACAGAGGGGGAGAGGGAGAAAGCACCCTCTACAACGGGACATGGTCACTCTGCAATCCCCTCTCCTCCGTTTCTCCACTGGGTCAGGATTTTGGGCAGGCTCACACCTGGCATGCTTTTCAAGCTGCCCAGGGCAGGATTTGAGTCACAGTTGGCCCCGTGGGATTCAGGTTCCTGAACCACTAGGCTACAGGGCTGGCCTAAGCCAAGTCATAGAGGATGACCAGGAGTCAGTTGAATAAAGGAGGAGGAGGGAGACCCCAGACCCAGGGACTCGTGCAGAAGCCGACCAAGGCTGCAGACAGCAGGAGGAAGTTCTGGGTGTCTGTGCACAGCCCCCCACTTCCCTGGCTTCTACCCTTCTCCTCCTGCACCCTCCTCCCCAGGCCGAGCAACTCAACAACGAGCTGGCCACGGAGCGCAGCGCAGCCCAGAAGAACGAGAGCGCGCGGCAGCAGCTGGAGCGGCAAAATAAGGAGCTCAGGAGCAAGCTGCAGGAGATGGAGGGGGCAGTCAAGTCCAAGTTCAAGTCCACCATTGCGGCCTTGGAGGCCAAGATCGCACAGCTGGAGGAGCAGGTGGAACAGGAGGCCAGGTACAGAGGGGCCGCCAGAACGGCAATCTCAGTTTGCTTGCTGCTGACCGGCAGGGGGACGGTAGGGTCGGCTGGTCATCACTGAGCGCAACCTGGCTGGTGAAGACAGCACAGGGTTGAAAGCGTAGGACAGCACCAGGCAGAGAGCAAGTTCTTAACACGTGAGCATCGTGTCACGGTGGTCGCTGCAGTCCTTGTGACACTGGCCAGCTTTCCAGGAGCACACGTGGCCTTTCCTAACCTGTCTGCCAGGATATCATTGCTACCAGGTACAGAGTCCGAATCGTCAACCCATTCACGACACAAACGTGGGGAGGCTCCTCTTATGCTCATGGAGCATCTGTGACTGTCAGATTTAAGGAGTCTTTTTTTTTTTTTTAAAGTCTTTTTCTTCTATGAGACAGAGACAGAGAGACAGGAGCTCTCCACAGGGGCCTTATGCCACGATTCACCCCCAGCCTCAGCCAACTTCAGCTAATGGGCTTGTGTACACAGTGTGTTCAGGGGCATCTTGGGACGCGACCCTGGGACCTTCCCACGTGGGTCGGCCTCACAGACACCTATGTCACCACTGTGCCACTGTCTTGACCCAGATCTCAGGCATTGAAAATTCACATATCTCGCGGTCTGCCTGTTTAGGGTGTCCAATTCGGTGGCTTCCAGCACACGCCTATCACCTCGAAGGGAAACCCCACACTCTTTAACCTCTTGTCTTACCTCCCGCCCCTCACCTCCCCATCCCCCACGGCCGTAGGCACCTATGAATTTATTACGTCTTTTGCTGTGGATCTGCCTCTCCTGGACACTTCGTAGCCACGGAATCATACAATATGTGGCCCTGTGACTAATTTTACTTAGTGTGATGTGTTCCAGGTTCATCCATGGTGTAGCAGGCATCAGTGCTTCTATAAAAATTTATTTAACAAATTTCTTGAGAGAGACATTCCCTGTGTCACCAAACCACACTCCCCTACTCACAGCCTTCCAGCCAGCCAGATCATGGACGCGCCCAGCATGTTCAGGTTGACCCAGGACCCAAACCAGGGGCCTCGTGTGTGGCCCTAGCATTACGCAGCAGTGCCCTCCTGGCCTATGCCACCCTTTAGGCATTCCTTCCTTTTCATGGTTGAATACTGTTTCACCATCTGGCTGATCCTTGGGCTGAATCCCAACCTGGGGCTGGGGCAGGGCAAGTGCTCGCAGCAGGGAGATGCTACATCTGGTCGACCCACCACATGCCTGGGGAGCCGTCCCCACCTGAAACTGTCCGCCGCCCCTCTTCTCTCACAGAGACAAACAGGCGGTCGCCAAATCGCTGAAGCAGAAGGACAAGAAACTGAAGGAGGTCCTGCTGCAGGTGGAGGATGAGCGCAAGATGGCAGAGCAGTACAAGGAGCAGGTACCCTGGCCACCTGGCCTCTCCCAGCCCCCTGGGTCACCCACAGGGCCTTCTTGACCCTCTGCCTTCTCCTTGGCAGGCAGAGAAAGGAAACGTCAGGGTCAAGCAACTCAAGAGGCAGCTGGAGGAGGCAGAGGAGGAGTCCCAGCGCATCAATGCCAACCGCAGGAAGCTGCAGCGGGAGCTGGATGAGGCCACAGAGAGCAACGAGGCCATGGGCCGGGAGGTGAACGCGCTCAAGAGCAAGCTCAGGTGAGGAGCCGGGACCTGGGAGGGCCTCGATTCTCAGGCTGGAGAGGAGCCCGGAGGCTGGGGTTCCAGTCAGCCTGTGATGTTGGCCGTGAGTCAACGAATCACTGCAAATTGCCCCGCTATCCCCAAACTCCTCGCCTCCTTCCATGGTCTTCCTGCTTTTCATTCACAACCAAGCACTCCTGGGCCAGGCACTGAAGGAGGACCTGGGTCAGACAGGGCCCCCCCAGGGGGCTTCCCTTCCACTGCCTTTGATAACAGTTTCCAGTCCCACCCTCCTACGGAGGAGCAGCAGGCAGCGTTGCTACCCTGGAACTCTCTCCTTCACCTCTTTCCAGAACGTTCGCTGCTCCTCCTTTCTCTAATTCGGGGTTTCCCAACCTCAGCAGTACTGACCTGTGGGCCAGGTCACCCTGCTGTGGGGACGTCCTGTGTACCAGGGGTTGTTTAACACATCCTCAGCTTCCACCCTAGATGCACGAGCACCCTTCCCCACCCCAGCATCGTGTGACTAAAAACATCTCCAGGGCTGAGAACCCCTGCCCGCACTGAGTAGGGGTGTCTTCTCTGCTGCTGCTGTATCTTGGGGCCTGAAGCGAGGAGGCGTGTTCCTGCTCCTCAGGGTGGCTTCCTCCCCACCCCACCCCCCAGTCTGCTCTGCTGCTCCCTGAAGGACCTGCCCAGGCTTGCCATCTCCACCCCACGACACTCACATTCTTCCCTGTGACTCCAGTATCTGGGGGCGAGGCAGCCTCCCAGTTCCTGAACCCCCCTGTGAGATCACCGCTGTCCGTGGGCGTGACTGTAACCGTGCCCTCCTGATTTGCCGGTTGAGCTTTGAGTCACCTGCCTGCTGCCACCTTCCCTGAGCTCTGTCTTCAGCCCATTGATGTTGTCACCTTTCACACTCCCACTGGCCCTTCGCCCAGCCACGAGCCCAGGGTCAGCCCCCAATCGCCCTCTCGATGTCCCAGGCTCGTTCTGCCAACTTTACTTTGGGTTGTCAAAGCCCAGCCCTGAAGAAGGGCCTCCACCTTCCCCACTGCCGCGGGGCCAAGTGGCTGGAGAACACCCTCCCTCTCAGTGCTGGTCGCTGACACTGAGCGGCCCTCGCCCTCCACCCGGCTCACCCCCCTCACATTGTCCCTAAACTCACTCCGTCTCCCCCGTGGCCTCACACCCGGCTGCTGACCTCTGTTTCCACTAGCTGGGACAGACACATCGTGAGACACACGTGAGCTCCTGCCACCCTCGGCCACCTCCCTCCTGGGTGCCCATTTCTTTCTTCGGGTTTCTGGGCTGATCTGCCTGGCACCAAGGCCGATGCCCCCGTTAGACCCAGCCTTCCTGCCCACTCAAGCTCAGCGCTCTGGAGAGCTTCCCTTCCTCCTTCGCAATGGTTTCCCTGTTGGGTTATTCCACCAGCTGGGAAGCCCTTGGAGCCTAGTCCCTGCCACCCTGTACCACCAAACTCTAGGAGGGAAGCCGTAGTGGCCTCGGTCCCCTCCCCACCAGGTCAGGCCCAGGTGCTCACCTGAGTGAGCAGCAGCAGGTGCCAGAGCCCATCCCCGCCTGCTCTGGACGCCCAGACCCTGCCCTCTGGTTCCCTCTCCCTTCGCCTCCTTGGTAGCTCCTCACCTCAAAACTCACCACCATGGAGCTGCGTGGGGTGCCATCTTGGTTCTCTTTGCCCCTCTAGCTCACTCCCAAGGTGATCTCAACCAGTGGGGTTTGGAGTTCCATCCGCAGATAACGACTTAGCTCTGCAGCCCAGACTTCCTCCTGGACCCCAGACCTGCCTGACCTTCCCACCCGGATGTCTAATAGGCACCACCCCTACCACGCCCCGCCCAAGCCCTGATCAAACCTTGCCACCCCCAAACCAACCCCTCTCACCGTCCTTCCCAGTGACTGGAAGGAGGACGTTGCCAGTTACTCGGACCGCAGGCCTTGGGTTGTTCTGTATTTCCCCTCTCCCTGGTATGCCACATCCATTACGGGGCAAGAGCTGATCAGCTTCCCTTACTCTACTGTACCCCAGAATCCAGCCACTTCTGGCCACCTGGCCCAAGCCCCTTCTCCTCTCATCTGGAAACCTTCGCAGCCTCCTCAGGGCCTCCCTGCCTCCGCACTCTTCCCTGTCTCTTCTGAACATACCAGCCAGAGGGATCCTGTTTTGGTCAGCTCTGTCTGTCCTTTGCTCAGAGCCCTGCCATGGCTTCTAGTCCACTCAGTGCAAGCAACGTCCTTTCCCTGGTTAGACTCACCAGGCTCTCTGTCCGCTGCTCACCGTTACCCTCTTCACTGCCTCGGGCCTTTGTGCCGACTGTTCCCTCTGCCGGGAACTCTCTTCCCCCAGCTTTCCACATAGCTGGTTCCCTCCCCGCCTTCCTCCGGCTCCACACTCAGAAGTCACGGGTGGAAATCTCCACCCTCACGCCCTCAGTCGCCCGCTCCCTTACCTGCGTATTGTCATATAGCCTATTTACTTATTTCAGCTCACTTATGGCATGGCTCCCTCTCGGCCTGTGAGCCCCACGAGCACAAAGGTTTTTTCTGTTTATCCATCCCCAGGGTCCAGGACCACTCCGGGCACCAGGTAAAGCCCGGTCCTCAATTCCTGGGTGTCGTTGCTCCAACCGCCGTTAGTCTCATACCGCCTGTCATATGCCTTAGACTCTTACACACCCGTGGTCGCTGGCGTGACCTTTTCTTTGAAATTGGCCATTTCAATCATACACATGCCTACTTGCAAATAAAACTCGCCACCCCTATGTGTTCAAACCAGCATGGCCCGTGTTGCACAGGGAAATGAAACACTGGGAATACAAAACAACACCGAGTCCCAGCTCCCTGGCCATGAACCGGTGACTGGGCCTGAGGGCCGTCCGCAGTTACGAAGGAAGTGACCACAGCGAGCAGTACCGAAGGCACGCCCTCCGACGTAATCAGAGAATGCCTTTCTCACTGCGCGGCTCATTCCTCAGGGTGTGCCCAGCCGCCATCTGACATCACCTGGAGCAGGGACTCCAGGCGGGGGTGTGGGGACACTGCCCCAGGACCAGGGGAAGGGGTAGGTGAGCAGTTGCTTGAGAGTACCAGCATTTCCGCAAGGGGGAGGGTGTGCAGGTCCCCAACTGATGGGGGACTGAAACCAGACGGACACTC
Organism: Tupaia belangeri chinensis; assembly: GCF_000334495.1. Classification (NCBI taxonomy): domain Eukaryota; kingdom Metazoa; phylum Chordata; class Mammalia; order Scandentia; family Tupaiidae; genus Tupaia; species Tupaia belangeri. Next base: position 6,265,084 of record NW_006159657.1, on the reverse strand, counting down.
TCAGGGTATAGCAGGGGCCCAGGAACAGCCGCCAGGGTTAAGGAATCAGCAGAAGAGGGGGGTTTGTACCACGAGGAATAAGCCCCCCTCCAGGATGCACTGCCCTGGCAACTGGACACCCCGCCCCTCCTGAGTGGCAGAGTGCGTGTATATTGGGGGGGTGGCACAGTCACCCCTCTGCTTCCTTTTCTTGGGCCCAGTGCTTCCTCTAACACACGCTGAGCATCCCCTAGAGGTTCTGCCGAGATATCTGACCCTTGGGCCATCCGGGCCAGTACTGAGCAAACACCCTCTAGCCCCAGTATGAACAGACACAAGGCGGGCTGAAGACAGGTCGCACCTCGCCTGCCTCTCAGGGTCTTTCAGGTGCATGGAAACCTAGTATTGAGCACAAGAGCTTGGAAAGCGGCTGGGAAGCCTAGCTGGCTACTCAGCGAATAAGGAATTGCAAAGTGAGTTTCACACAGTATGCTGGCCAGAAAAATCCCAACACGAGCCCTCTCTGCAGCCTGACCTGTGACCCCACCCTTTACACACTGCCAGGCACCTCCGACATAAACTGCAAAAGGTTCCCACCTCTGCCTTCTTGCCAGAGGCACAAAAGGGGGTTACAAAGTCTGAGTGATGGTAACTGAGCGAGACGCTGCTGCAGCTTCTGTTCCAGCGCTGGCCTGGGAAACTAGCTGGCTCCGGGGCCTTCCCCTTCCTGAGCAGGTCTGCGATGATGGCATTTGTAGGAGAGTCTTACAAGCAGCTCTCAAGGACATACATGTTCTTTTTAATTTATTAGGTTGTTGGAAAGTCATGGCGTATTTTTCTGTATGTGTGTTTTTTTAATGCAAAAAGCGTGTCATGACTTCCCCAATGACCCGATAAAAGCCTGCTTGTCTTTGTGCATGTAGTTCTTGGCTGCAGGTGCTTTGCTGTGGGCTGACTTGAAAGTGCCTTTAATTATATGATTGATGGAAATACCTTTAATGATGAAAGACGTACTTGAGCAGGCGCTTCCAGATGGCCGATGGTAACCACTGGGGACTCTCTCTCTCTGTTTCAGAGGGCCCCCCCCACAGGAAACTTCGCAGTGACTCACCAGGTATCATGCCTCCAGCTTCGCAGCCCTGTGTGTGGCACTCGGTTTCCATCTCCTTTCTGCCCATCGCACCCCCACCCCCACCTCGTTGGCATTGGCCATGGTGAATTTGCCCTTGCAAATTTCCATGAAATTCCTGCAGAACCCGAAGGCTTAGATATCTTAGTTCGAAACTGTCATTCATCAAAGCCATGATCGATACTAGCAGACCTCGTTCCTTGATGCGTCTGCCTGCCCTTGTCTGCGCAGCACTCAGAATTTATGCTCTGGCATGTGACACGGGACGAACGACCTGGCCGTATCACCGCGTCTTGTGCAATCACCAGCATGGCCCGTGTTGCACAGGGAAATGAAACACTGGGAATACAAAACAACACCGAGTCCCAGCTCCCTGGCCATGAACCGGTGACTGGGCCTGAGGGCCGTCCGCAGTTACGAAGGAAGTGACCACAGCGAGCAGTACCGAAGGCACGCCCTCCGACGTAATCAGAGAATGCCTTTCTCACTGCGCGGCTCATTCCTCAGGGTGTGCCCAGCCGCCATCTGACATCACCTGGAGCAGGGACTCCAGGCGGGGGTGTGGGGACACTGCCCCAGGACCAGGGGAAGGGGTAGGTGAGCAGTTGCTTGAGAGTACCAGCATTTCCGCAAGGGGGAGGGTGTGCAGGTCCCCAACTGATGGGGGACTGAAACCAGACGGACACTCTCAGGGTATAGCAGGGGCCCAGGAACAGCCGCCAGGGTTAAGGAATCAGCAGAAGAGGGGGGTTTGTACCACGAGGAATAAGCCCCCCTCCAGGATGCACTGCCCTGGCAACTGGACACCCCGCCCCTCCTGAGTGGCAGAGTGCGTGTATATTGGGGGGGTGGCACAGTCACCCCTCTGCTTCCTTTTCTTGGGCCCAGTGCTTCCTCTAACACACGCTGAGCATCCCCTAGAGGTTCTGCCGAGATATCTGACCCTTGGGCCATCCGGGCCAGTACTGAGCAAACACCCTCTAGCCCCAGTATGAACAGACACAAGGCGGGCTGAAGACAGGTCGCACCTCGCCTGCCTCTCAGGGTCTTTCAGGTGCATGGAAACCTAGTATTGAGCACAAGAGCTTGGAAAGCGGCTGGGAAGCCTAGCTGGCTACTCAGCGAATAAGGAATTGCAAAGTGAGTTTCACACAGTATGCTGGCCAGAAAAATCCCAACACGAGCCCTCTCTGCAGCCTGACCTGTGACCCCACCCTTTACACACTGCCAGGCACCTCCGACATAAACTGCAAAAGGTTCCCACCTCTGCCTTCTTGCCAGAGGCACAAAAGGGGGTTACAAAGTCTGAGTGATGGTAACTGAGCGAGACGCTGCTGCAGCTTCTGTTCCAGCGCTGGCCTGGGAAACTAGCTGACTCCGGGGCCTTCCCCTTCCTGAGCAGGTCTGCGATGATGGCATTTGTAGGAGAGTCTTACAAGCAGCTCTCAAGGACATACATGTTCTTTTTAATTTATTAGGTTGTTGGAAAGTCATGGCGTATTTTTCTGTATGTGTGTTTTTTTAATGCAAAAAGCATGTCATGACTTCCCCAATGACCCGATAAAAGCCTGCTTGTCTTTGTGCATGTAGTTCTTGGCTGCAGGTGCTTTGCTGTGGGCTGACTTGAAAGTGCCTTTAATTATATGATTGATGGAAATACCTTTAATGATGAAAGACGTACTTGAGCAGGCGCTTCCAGATGGCCGATGGTAACCACTGGGGACTCTCTCTCTCTGTTTCAGAGGGCCCCCCCCACAGGAAACTTCGCAGTGACTCACCAGGTATCATGCCTCCAGCTTCGCAGCCCTGTGTGTGGCACTCGGTTTCCATCTCCTTTCTGCCCATCGCACCCCCACCCCCACCTCGTTGGCATTGGCCATGGTGAATTTGCCCTTGCAAATTTCCATGAAATTCCTGCAGAACCCGAAGGCTTAGATATCTTAGTTCGAAACTGTCATTCATCAAAGCCATGATCGATACTAGCAGACCTCGTTCCTTGATGCGTCTGCCTGCCCTTGTCTGCGCAGCACTCAGAATTTATGCTCTGGCATGTGACACGGGACGAACGACCTGGCCGTATCACCGCGTCTTGTGCAATCTTACAAGCTGTGCGTATTCTGCTTGGGCTTTTCTTCCCTGTGTGCTGAGGGTCACTCCTCCACTGTTAGGGCACTTGGCCGTGCTGTCCGCCCTTGTACGGTAATGACACCCCACTGAGTGACTATGACAGTTTGACAATCTGGGTGCCCTTCTGGAAAACGTACTTGGATCTGGCTGGCGTAGGTCACGAAGGGGCAACACCACGGCTCAGGTTCGTGGGAGCCATAGCCCGGCAACTCCTGCCCATGATGCAGCATTGCAAACTTGGCTGTGAAGGTGACGTGCTCTCATGGGCACGTGCGTTCAGGGGCTGGGAGATGGACACTGAGACTCGAGGAATGACACGGGGCCTTTCCCGAGAGAGAGCAAAGACGCCTCTGCTTCTCTGGGATTCTAACAACTGTGAAATTCGGCAATGGGGGTCCGATTTCTCTCACCCAGGAGAGGCCAGTCAAGCCCTGGCAGTGTCCGTCTTCTCTTCTGGAGACTGCCTGCTTTGCTGTTGCTACTCAGATACTTACAGCGGGGTGAGGTCTTGGTGAGAGCTTCGTGTCAGCTCCGTGGGCAGGAGGAGGGGCAGATAAGCCCCTTTCCTTGGAGCCCATGGGATAGGCCGAATTCTGCATGGCTGATGTACAGGACTCACTAGTCGGAGAGAAACTGAGGCCTTGCAAACGAGCAGGGGACTGGCTTCCCTGTGATGCCTGGTGCACCCACAGTGCCTTAAATAAGTTCAAGTCCATGCCCAGAATCCAAATTCTCCAGGATCAGACCCTTTAAGAAAATCTTTGGAGGGGACCAGCAGTTGGTGCAATGGCTATGTCGTTGGACTCCCATGTAGTCGACTAAGGTTTGAGTCCTGAACCCGGTGGCTTAAACTAATGCCGGGCACGTGTGTGCATGCCCAAGAACCTGAAAGGAGAACAGAAGAGAAGGGATTGCAGTGTGGACACTACCCCCCCGGGGGGTGATTTCTCCCTTTCTCTCTCTTTCTGGTGAGTACATACGCCCGATAGCAAAAACCTCTCCAAAAAAAAATCTTTGGAGAAGTCCCTTACTCTCTGCAACAGACAGAGCTGGTGTCAACCTTTGTCTAGGACTTAAAACCAGTCCCAATGAGAAAGGAGCCTGACGATCAGCTGATGGCATGGTGATTAAAGTGGCTGATCTCATGTGGCCGACTGTGTGGTTCTAGGCATGGATCCAGCAGCTTAAGAAACACGCTGGACACATGTGCATGTGTGCCCAGAATTCTGAAAGAAAATGGAGAAGGGATTGCAGCACGGTCATGCCCTATGGGGGTGCTTTCTTGCTTTCCCCCCATGTCTCTCTCCAATGAGCGCACGTGCCCTGTAGCAAAATTATTTAAAAAGAGCCCAAACCAAAACAGATGGCCTTGCAAGATGGCAGCCAAGAGAGTTCGCGACAACCCATGGCACAATTTACCGCTTAGAGCAAGGGAGCAAGTGTTCTCACTAAGCCCTTCTCGTTAGCAAGAGGCAAAAAGGGAGTGCTTGGAGCCCAGTCCCAGGCTAGCCTGCTGGGGTTTGAGCTGGAGGGTGGCGTGGCAGGAAAACGGCACGGAGTCCGCAAGCTGCACCTCTGCACTTTGCAGCCTGTGCGCTGGGCCCCTCCTCTCCGCCCACATTCTTGCAAGCACCTTGCAAAAGGAAAAACACCTATAATCACTTCTAGAGAGGGGACGGAAGGCTGGTTCCCGGGGATCTGGAAGCCCGGAAGTTTCCCTCTGAAGCAAGTGAAGGTGGCGTAGGTGTCTGTAGAGGGAATGGCACCAACTTCAAGCATTTATTCCTGATTGTGGCACTTGGGGAAGCTTTAGCCTCGGAACCCTGGTGGGTTTTCCTGTCCACTCACCCCAAAGGGACTGCCTTCTCAGTGCTCTCACATCTCACCTCGCGTAGGCCTCCTGTCTCAAGGGTCCTAGTTCTTCTGACTAAAGAACAGGTCACCGGGAGGGCTCGCTCTCACAGCACCTCGCTGGCCTATGCGTGGCAAGGTCGCTTTCCTTACAGGAAGTCTGCTTTCTTCTTACCCGTCCTAAGATGACTTATGTCCTCTGATCCAGCTCAAAGAGGGCCCGATGGCCGGAGCCCACCTCGATGATTGGCTGTGGTGGCCGAAAATACAGTTCAGCATTTCTCCCAGGGGGAGAGGCTGCAAGGGGATCTGTTTCCTCCTCCTTGCCACCCCTTCCTCCCACCCAAAGCTTCACTTCACTTGGCCAGCTCTGTCTGAGATCAGGGCGGGCCTGGGTGACAGTCAGGGAGGGTGTCTGGCAGGACCAGAGAAGGACAGAGGGAGGGAGCCCCCCCAGCTAGCGCTCAGTCTGCCCTCGGCTAACACATATCATGTACCCTCTAGCCAGTGTTCATTGAGCACCTACTTCATGCCATGCAAGGTGCGACAGTGAGCAAAATTGGACACAGTCCCAGCGGTGGGGAACCTGTCCAGATCGGCACCGGCAGGGGCACTGTCTTGCCCATTAGCCAGGGGGCACCCTGTGCCTGTAACTCCTTTCCTCTCAAGGCTGTCCTCATCCATTTTCACCTTCCAACTCAAAACCTATAACCCTCCCCTTTTCTTGTAGGAGACGGACGGGGAAGGGGGAGATGCAGAGGGGGAACACATGGTCTCATTCCTGGGGATGAGTAAAACAGGACACACGGCCCCCCTCCTCTCGCTTGGCTCTTCATCAAAGACTGAAGCACACCAGAACCCTGTGGGTCATCAAATGGCCACGCCAGACTTCTATTTTTAAAGCAGATTGTCTTGCTTTGAATAAACCTGCTTTCTCCCCGTTTCAGCTCATTCAACGTAACCAACCACGTCTTCAGACCGACCAGGGTTTGTCAGACTCTGACCTGAGACTCTGCCTCTCACTTGTTCTGAGTGTGTTTGTTTTCAGCTCCTTATAAAAGCCCGTTCTCCAGCATCAGAGGAGGTCTCTACCAAAGTAACACCTGTTTTCTTATTAAAACCCACAGGCGAGGAAACGAGACTTCTTTTGTTCCTTCTCGAAGGTCTGGAGGAGGACGAAGAGTGATTGAGAATGCGGACGGTTCTGAGGAGGAGATGGACGCTCGAGATGCAGACTTCAACGGAACCAAAGCCAGCGAATGAGCAACTTGCTAGCATTTCACATCGCAGCCGGAACAGAACAGAACAGCAAAGCAACCAGAACCAAGCCAAACCCAGCAGACTGTATTTAGCATCGTCTAAATCCGTTTTCGAATCCCAAACATCACAGACACCCCTCACGTTGAGCATAAAAACCACCACCCTGTGTTCAGGGGATCCATTTAAGTTTTCATGATATACCAGAGGAGGAGAGCCCAACGGGAACACGGAGACACCCTCTCGCTCTATCAATGGATTGCGCAGAGATACTGAGTCTTTAGACAAATGCATGCACGGTAACCAGCCACCGGCAACTTTGTTTACATGAAATGAGAAGGCCACCAAAATGGGGGTTACTGCCTTTCACTCCCGATCCATTCCTGAACCTGTGAGCCCTCCTGCTCCCTGCGCAAGGCCCCGGTTTGAGAAGTCTTTTCCCCTCTCCTGGTTACTGCACCTCCAACACACACAGTTCACCGAGACCAAGTGCCTTCCGTAGTCACGTGAATTACAAAGGAGACACAGTTCCAATGGGTCCGAGCAGGAATTAGTTTTATATGCACCCGACTGTACTTAAGGACACCTTCACTAATAAAAGGTTATAAATCACCAGCATGTAGTCGGCTTTTCTGCTGAGCTATTAAGAAACTTTTTTTTAAGAGAGGTTTTTGTTATAGGGTGTGTGCACTTGCTGGGAAGACAGAGACAGAAAGTGAGAAATCAGCCCCCAGGGGGGATGGCCACGCCACAATCCCTTCTCCTCCATTCTCTCGGGATCTTGGGCACGCACGCACACATGCCTGGTGTGCGTTTAAGCTGCTGGGTCTGGGACTTGAACTGCGGTTGCTGTGGGAGTTCAGCAACGTAACCATTATGCCATCTGCTGGACCCTCTGCTGAGCTATTTTCTACAGAGCAAACGATGGAAGGGTGGGATGCATTCTTGTTTAATCCTTACAACAACCTTATGTAGTCGGGGTCATTTCATAAAATGGGGAAACCGAGGCCTAGGGAGGTCTGTGTGTGTGTGTGAATTGGGGGGCATGGGTTTAGACATGGTCTCTTTGTGATCACTGTGCAGTGATTTTTCCTGTTTCAGTCTCCCTCAGTGGCTAAGACCATAGGTGTGTCCCCACCTCACCTGGCTTTTTTTTTTTTTTTGGAGAGATTTTCTCTATAGGGCGCGTGCGCTCGCCAGACAGACAGAGACATAGAGACAGAAAGCGAGAAATCACCCCCCAGGGGGGATGGTCACGCCGCAATCCCTTCTCCTCCATTCTCCTCTCGGGATCTTGGGCACGCACGCACACGCGCCCGGTGTGAGTTTTAAGCCACCGGGTCCGGGACGTGAACCGCGGTCGACTACGTGGGAGTCCAGCGACATAGCCATTACGCTAACTGCTGGTTCCCTCACCTGGCTTTTTAACAGTGGGCTGGGAACTGAACCCAGGCCTCTCATGGAGCTTCATGGACTGAGGAGCAGTGTCAGTGAGCATGCCCTACTGCAGCGGGTCTCTCTCTCACTCTTTTTTTTTTTTTTTTTAAATAACCATCCTTAAAAATGTGAAAAAAAAAAAAAAAAAAAGGAATAAAGCTCTTACCATGAAGAACTATAAGACACACAGATCCTGGGACCCTTTCTTCTTTAGCTTAAGTGGTTTAGACAGACAGGCCTGACAAAGTTTCCAGTCCACACACACTATTCCATGTACCCCCGCAGTGCTGAGAAGAAATATGCAAACTAAGAGACTCCATCATGTGACCGCATGCTAAGATCCCTCAAAGGCCGTGCAGACACGCCATGTGCCTTTCTTTTCTTCTTTTACGGTTTTTGTTATTGGGCATGTGCATTCCCTATAACAGAGAAAGTGAGAAATCAGCCCCCCAGAGGGATGGCCACACTGCGGTCCCTTCTCTGTTCTCCTCTTGGGATTTTGGGCACGCACGTGCGCATGCAAGAGTGATTTTCAAGCCACCAGGTGAGGGATTCAAACCATGAAGTTGGCTATGTGAGATCCAGCCGCCTTAACTCCATGGCACCTGCTATACACCTCTCCCCCCACACACACACTTCTAAAAGCTGACTTGAACAGAAATTTTTTACAAGAATTTTTTTTTAATATTTCATTACTAGGCTACAAAAACAAAAGGCGAAAGTCTCTCCCCACTCTGCGAGCAAACACGGATGTGCAAGCACACAGATCTGTGAGCCGCCAACCACCACGCACAGTCCAATGTGAGTTTCTCTTGATTTTATTGTTCTCTAAAAAAAATAAAAGCACATCTTTTACCAATATAGGTTAGCACGTGTGCAGCGCATCAGACCCGGCACTGCAGTCTACTTCTTTGCTGAGTTTCAGTAGCACTGAAAAGGTTCTGTTTTCAACTTAAAAGATATTTTTGCCATTCTTCCTTTAGTGTGTTCTTTTTACTTGTGTCCGGAAGTGTGAGAGCACAGCTCTTAACGAGAGTGGTGAGTGGAATGCCTTGTTGAGAGCTGAAAGTCCTGTGTTGCTTTCTCCGTTTGATAAGAAGGCTTCCAACGACAATCCTGTTTCTGTCTTACTGGAAGGTCACCCGGTTATTTCCTTATGACTCTGACCGAAATCCTACATTACCAAGGCCACTCTACCCCAAGGCCTCCAGTGTCCTGGGGCAGAGGGTTGAGAAAAACCAATGGGGGGATTTACCTACAGGGGTCACAGAGGTCCCACAGGCACTGGTTGATGTGACAATTACTCAGAATCTCACACACACCTCTTAAAAACCTCAGGGAGAGGCTGATTAAAACATCCCAGAGGGGGACGAGCAATTAGTGTAATGGCTATGTCGCTGGACTCCCACGTAGTCGACCGCGGTTTGAGTCCCGGACCCTGTGGCTTAAACTCACGCCGGGCGTGTGTGCGTGCGTGCCCAAGATCCCGAGAGGAGAATGGAGGAGAAGGGATTGCGGCGTGGCCATCCCCCCTGGGGGGTGATTTTCTGTCTCTCTGTGTCTGTCTGGCGAGCGCACACGCCCTATAGCAAAAACGTCTCCAAAAAAAGAAAAGAAAAAAACACCCCCGAGGTACCCAACCACAGTTTATAAAAAGGCAGGTGCTGCCCCGTCCCCTGCTCCTGGGCGTCATTTCAGCATGACACAAAGCACCTGTTTCAAAGACGGCTCCAGCTCAGTGGGGTTGGGGGCGGGGCGGTGAGCCTCTGAGATGGGCTCAGTTCCCACTTTTACAGAGACTTTAATGGAGACTCTGGACATTCAGATCTCTCCTTCTGAGAAGCTATCTCAACACAGGGAAGCTTCGTCACCCACACCTCTCAGCCCTTCCCAGGGCCCAGCGTGTCCCTGTCTCCTTGTATCCACACACACTGACAGTGAGGCTTGGGGTGAGAGACCACGTCACAGGGACAAACACAGAGCCAAAGGTGATGGCCTCAGTCATTGGCTTGGGCCACAAAGCAAACTACGGTGACTGCTGACTCATTCCTCAAACTAATTTTAAAAAAAAGGAAAAGAAGAGAAACCAACAAACCCAAAGCCTCGTGTGAAGGGCGGGGGGAAGGGAACCACTGCACAAACACCACAGGCTCCAGCTTCCACGGTGTTCCTAAAACAACAGCTTGACTACACCCTGGGCTGACGGCAGCAACGGCGAGGAAGTGTGTGAGGACGGCTTCCCAAATTCCAGGCGTTTTCCCAACCTTCAGACAGAGCAAACCAAGTTAAGCTGACATGACAGTGGTGACAGAATGGCTAGCATCAGGGGCCACAAGTCCTAAGAGTGGGTACCAAGAGTCAGGAGCCAGGACTCACAGAGTCTCAGTGTTCTCTCCTGTGGGACAAAGAAGAGAACGCTGGCTTCCTGAGGTCACACAAAAAGCTTGCAGAAGACCCTCTTAAAAACATCGACTATTTGTATGTCAGTTAAGGATTTTTGAGTTGGCTTTGTGGCCTAGTGGTTAAAGTGGTCAAAACCCACATGGCCAACCACACAGTTCAAAGCGTCCCAGACCTGGCAGTTTGACGAATGAGCCAGGTATGTGTCATGCATGCCCAAGTCCCCAAAAAGGACAGCGGAGGAGGAGGGACTGTGGTGTGACCACGTCCTGTGGTGGATGCTTTCTCTTCTTCCTTCCTCTCTTGCACGTGCATGCCAAAATTAAATTAAAATTAATTAATCAATTCATTAATAGTAGTTCAAACTCTTCGGGCTGGCTCTGTGGCCAGGTGTTTAAGGCAGCAGGACCCCATGTGGCTGACTGCACGATAGAGGCCCCCACCTGATGGCCTGAGAAACTCGCTGAACACATGCCCAAAACCCCAAAAGGAAGAAGAGATGGAGAAGGGATCTGCGGCATGACCATTTCCCATGGGAGGTGCTTTCTTACTCTCCTTTTCTCCCTTCCTCTCTCTCTGTCTCTTTCTGGAGTGTGCATATGCCTGCTGGCAACATATTTTAAAAAACATTTAAATGTTAAAAAGTCCACTTCTAGAGGTCTGGAAGTCATGTGCCTGCCATGGAAAATGACTCCTGATTTCCTGGAACATGTCTGCAGACCC
>NW_006159657.1:6224261-6254117 GCF_000334495.1 Tupaia belangeri chinensis | reverse complement strand
AATTTGTTAGGAGTTCAGACTTGTGTTTTCCAATGGGGTGACTGGTTTGAAGAATCTAGTTTGGCTAGAACTTAGTGCCAATTCCTGAGGGTTTTAGACACTTCAAAAAATGTTAGGGGCCAGCAGGTGGTGTGGCAGTTAGGGGCACTAGATTCCCACATGGCCGACTGTGGTTCAAGTCCCGAACCTGGCAGCTTGCTTTCTTACTTTCCCTCTCTCTCTCTCTCGCTTACTCTGTCCCTCTCTGGTCAAGTTAAAATAAATAAATAAATAAAGTTAAATAAAATAATTCTTAAAAAAAAAAAAATTTTAAAAAGAAAACCTCCTGGCGGAAGAAGAGCAGCTTGAAGCTCATTTGTTTGAAGTTCAACAAGGGATTTATACAGAACATTCTCCCAGCATGACCATGAGCTGGCGCTACAAAATCAAATGATAAAAATGAGCCCCTGCTTGGCCATCTGCCTAAGCCAGGAGACACCACCTAATTCTGCCCCAAGAGGAAAGAGTAGAGGATAAGTTTTGCTGAAATACTCTTACATTTTCACAAACATGGCTGTGGGTTGGGGGTCAGCATCTTTGACCTGGAGTAGATAGGTGCTGCCCCCACGGAGAGGTACTGACCCTTTATCGCCCAAGGGCACGCTGGTGCCGCTCTGCCGTCTGTCGCCGCTGTCTCGGTTCTTGTTCGCTCGCCCCGGGTTTAGGCCACTCGTTCGGTTTGGGGACTGATCATACACGAAGTTCCGGCAGGATGCCAATTTGGACTCCAGTGCCTGCAGAGAAATTTGCTTTCATCACTCAAGTCCGGGATAAGAACTCTCCCCTTGCTGGAGCCCGTACAGAGACAAACAGCCTTAAAGAGTGTTCTCAAATGGCTATGCAACGGCAGGGCCCCGGACGAAGTCAACGCACACCCAGGTCTTAGAACCAACTGCTTAAACTATCTGGGAGCATCGTGGAAATCAGTAACCCTAGACATCCACGTGCAGGAAGCATGAGGCCAACTGCTGGGTGTGCTGGCTCTTTGGTTCGCCTTGTTATAAACATGCAGAGTCACTGGGGGTTACGTGAGGACTTGACCGTGGGGTAGACAGATCCTTGGGAAAGCAGAAGGGTACTGAGACCACCCTGGCTTCTCTATAGTCCAGCTGTGCTATTTTTTTTTTTTTAAGAATGATTTTATTTACCTTTATTTATTTATTATAATTTGACCAGAGAGGGACAGAGTGAGCGAGTAAGCGAGAGAAAGCAAGAAAGCAAGCTGGCAGGCTGAACCATGGTCAGAGCCATGTGGGAGTCCCAGCACCCTTAACCACCATGCCACCTGCTGGCCCTGTGCTGACTATTTAAACAGAGACCTGTTTGTATGATGAGACTTCAAAATTCCATGGGAAAAAATGGAATTAAAGTATGAGTTTGTTTAGGTGCAAAAAAACAAATATTGAAATGCATGCAAAGTTTTTCATACTATGTCATTTTCCTCAAACTTCTTGAACACCCATCAAGAACAGAACACCAGGCAACCAAAACCTAGGAGTAAAAGCTTCATAAATGAGCTCTAAGTGTCTATGAAGCCGTGGGTACATGGGTATACACACGTTCTGCTTAACTGCAAGCTGGCAGGATTTAAATGCTGTGGCCTGCCGGGCATCATTTAAAAAAAAAAAAAGAAATGACTATAAAGAATACCTAGGTTATTGCTTAAGCACAAAGACTCCCTCCCTGTAATTAATATAAAACCTGAAGGGTCAAGTTCCTTGCCCTAGCCTTTTAAGATTTTTCTCTTAAACTCCCTAAGAAACCATCAAGAGAAAAGTGATTTTAAAATGTTCCTGGGCCTTTTCAAATTAAGCAAAAAAAAAACATAGGCACATGCTAATTTCCCAAATTCCTGGAGGAAAAATGGTACAAGGACAAAAAAGATATACCTAGGGACCCGAAATCTGGGGCGTTTCCATTTGGCAATAACAAGACCGGCAGGAAGCGATAAGGATTCTCAGGGAGACCAAAGAACCAGCACCTAAAACTCAGGCCAAGTGGGAAGCAACTGGTGAGACTGACCCTCGCCTGTACCCTAAACTCCAAGCCCAGGGAGGCGCCGCCTTACCCCTACTTTCCGCAGCAGGTCACCCACGATGTTGAGCGCAGATATTCGGGCCGCAGGCGTGAGGGGGGTCCCGCCTGTGGAGTCGTCCAGACCTGGGTTGCAAAGGGAAGTGACGTCACCCCTACCCCATCCCCCGCAGTCCTAAACGTATGTGCGAACACCGCTACATCCAGAACAGGCTGCGGGGGCTGACATTATCCTGTGGACACACAAATGTCCGTGCTAACTCTCTGTAAAGAAAACCAAGACTTCTTGGGAACCAGCAGTTAGCATAATGGCTATGTCGCTGGATTCCCACGTAGTCGACCGCGGTTCGCATCCCGGACCCGGTGGCTTAAAACTCACGCCGGGCGCGTGTGCGTGCGTACCCAAAATCCCAAGAGGAGAATGGAGGAGAAGGGATTGCGGCGTGACCATCCCCCCTGGGGGGTGATTTCTCGCTTTCTGTCTCTATGTCTCTGTCTGGCGAGCGCACGTGCCCTATAGTGAAAAACCTCTCAAAAAAAAAAAAAAGAAAAAGAAAACCAAGACTTCTTGAAATTCCAGGCAGTCTGTACAGTTAACGTGAAGGGCATGCATGATTAGCACACTACGTAAGGAGCCAATGAGCTGCACTTACAAGGTTCTACCCTACATGGCCTCACTCTGCAAGACAGGGTCTGTCGACCAGCAGCACCCATAGCCCCACCCAGACCTGCTGAATCTGAGGTGCTTTTTAACCAGGGCTCTGGGTGAGTCGTATACAGATCAAAGGGTGGAAAACTGCTCTAGACTGGGATTCTAGCGAGCTCACCAGCGTCTCTAGGCTCCGGGCACGAGCTAAGGGACCAGGCAGCACATGGCCATGTAAGCCCTAGAGCCAGCCTGCTGGGTTTGAACCCCAACTCTGCCATTTCCTTGCTCTGGGAATTCAGGGAAGCTCCTTAACTCAGGCCCTCAGTCTCTTCATCCATCCAATGAGGACAGCGCTTCGTGGGACAGCAGCGAGAAGTCGTGGGTCACACACGCAGAGCCCTTCGGCAAAGTGGCAGCACGTACTACGTCCTCAACGTGGGTCTACGGTATCTGGTGTGAGGGGTCTGGTCAGAGTCTCACAGTTAAACTGTCAGCAGAGGGCATGAGCTTAGAGCTCAGACATCTTTTTTTTAGGCTTTTGCCTTGGGCGTGTGCACTCGCTGGACAGAGACTGACAGAGAAAGGGAAAGTGAGAAATCATCCCCCAGGCAGGATGGCCATGCCACAATCCTTTCTCCTCCAGTCTCCACTCAGGATTTTGGGCACACACGCACACGTACCCAGCATGTTTTTAAAGTTGCTGGGTCTGGGACTTGAACTTTGGTCGACCATGTGGTAATCCAGTACCTTAACCACCATGCCACCTGCTGGCTCAAATGTCTTGTTTTTTAACCACACGATGGATTACCTAGGGTCCCTGTCTAGATGAGCGTATTGCTGGACACACAAAGTGTTTTGAAATTTTCCTATTTCGTTACTGGCATTTTAAATTTGGGAGATTTTATACACAAAAAGGCTTCTATTGAGGAATAGTAAATCTGCTAACGCTGGACCCATATCCCTTGTGCTAAGGGCAGAGTGGCAGGACCCTTCTCGGTGGGGCTTCTCTTCTCCACTTTACCCCAGACTCCACTACTCCCTCTTGCCTCACTCCTACGACACTCCTCTGGCTTACCTCAATGCTCTGTGCAATGAGCACTGCTGATTGCTCCCTGCTGTGCATCATCGCACCCAGGAACCACCCCAGCCAGATTCTTACCCAAGAGAACTTTGGGCAACAAAGAAAATCCTCCCATTTCCCAATCCCCTTACCACGTCTGAAAGTGCCTGGTGTGTTTAAACTAGAGCCAGGTCCTCGATGAGCTATGGGAGTGGAAGGCACGGAACCGGTGGCTTGTACAGCTGTGTCTGTCCGTTCAGTGGCTGCTGAGCTGGGCCTGGGGGTCCGGGGTTTGTCCTGCTTCTGCTGCACTGCCAGCTCCTGCCGCAAATCTGCACCAGGGAAGGATACAGAAGTGAGTCCTGGCTGTGGGTTCACAGCTGGGGAGCTTCAACAGTGGCGCTGGGGAGGAAAGAGAACTACCAGGGTGGGGCCTCCAGGTGGAAACGCAAATGAAGTGAAACCCACAGGGCCCTGCCTTACAAGTGGGCAAGCCTACACGATTCTTCTTTTGGGTAAGAAAAAAAGCTTAAAATTAAACAAACAAACAAATAAACAAAAACAACTATGATAGTGACACATTAATACTTTCACTCCTAAAAAAATTCTGGACCAGCCTGTGCTGTGGTGATTACGGTGGCTGGATCCCACATGGTGACTGCGTGGTTGAGTCCTGGACCTGGCAGCGTAGAAACACACCAGGTACATAGGCACGCATGCCCTAAATCCCGAAAGGACAGAGTTGGAGAAGGGGCTGTGGTGTGATCATTCCCGCTGTGGGGCGGGAAGGCTTTCTCACTTTCCCTTTCTCTCTGGCAAGTGCCTGCTCCCTCTGACAAAATCAAGAAGAAGTAAAAGCATTCCAACGTAACTGTGTTCATAGAATAAATGAAAGTGTGCTCTCCCAGCCTATCCCTAAACAACTCTTCTCATTCATAAATACTCACTAGGACACGTGGGGGACCCTTTCAACCCTTTTCTGTCTGCTTTAATATGTACAAGTGTATACATGTGTGCATATCTACTGAGTATAAAATATGAATCAGCATGATGACTCATTTGTGTTAAGGAAAATGGAGCTACAGTATGGATAATGGTTTTCGCCCCAAAGTGTCATGTTCTAGAAGCTCGGTCCCCAGTGTAATGGGTTTAGGAGGTTGTCAGATCTTTAAGAGGTGGGGCCTAATAGGAGGGCACTGTGCAATCAGCAGCGGGCACAGGAAGGGCCCAGCGAGGAAATGGAAACTGCTTCCTCTCTGCCTCTGTCAGCATGTAGCACCAAAGGCCTGCCTGATCCCAGCCCCATGCTTCTGGTTTCCTAGCCATCAGAATCATAAGCCAAAAAACCTCTATTCTTTTTTTTTTCCCCCTAGGACATATGAACTTGCTGAAGGACAGAGTGAGGGGAAGTGTGAAATCACCCTCCGGGGAGGTGGCCATGCCAGAATCCCTTCTCCTCTATTCTTTCGGCATTTGGGGCATGCATGCACATACTTGGTGTGATATATATATATATATGTATTTTTTTTTTTTGAGAGGCTTTTGCTATAGGGCGCATGCGCTCGCCAGACAGAGAGAGACAGAAAGACAGAAAGCGAGAAATCACCCCCCAGAGGGGATGGCCACGCCGCAATCCCTTCTCCTCCATTCTCCTCTCAGGATCTTGGGCACGCACACACATGCGCCTGGCGTGAGTTTTAAGCCACCAGGTCCAAGACGCGAACTGCAGTCGGCTACATGGGAGTCCAGCGACATAGCCATTACGCTAACTACTGGTCCCCACACCTGGTGTGATTTTCAAGCCACCATATCCGAGACTCAAACCCTGGTCAGCAATGTGGGGGTCCAGTGCCTTAACCACCATGTCACCTGCTGGCCTCAATAAACTCTATTCTTTACGAAGCAGCTGGCCTTAGTCTTAGGTATTTCTATATAGCAAAATAACAGACGGATGCACATAGCTACAATACCGCCCTCTGTGACTTACTCTCCCCTTCAATGCACGCCTTGGCAATCTCTCAGGACTGCGTTTAAATCTACGCCTTGTTCATTCTGACAACTGTTTAACATCCCACAAAATAAATCTGTGTAATTTACTCGACTACTTCATTGCTGATGGGCCTTTTGGAACAACGACATTTTGCACTATGGGAGTTTTTCCTTTTAACCTCTCATCTACTGGCTACAGATGAGAAGTCAAATTAATGTTATAAACAATTAATTATGACTTAAAAAAAAAAAACCTCGCAGGGCCAGATGGTGTGCTCAATACTCTGTGAGGTTGATCTACGGGGGAGGGTCCAGGTTTGTGTATGGAACCCCCGAGGAAGCCAGCACACACATGCCCGTGATCCTTGGCTGTTGGGCTGCTGTCTTACGGACAAAGGAAACTTAGACTCTCTCCTGCACCCAACCTGGACGACTCACTAACGGACATCTCGCTCATTCTGAAGTCCTGTCTCTGGAACCACCAAGCCCTAAGAAGAAGGTGCCGATGAGGCTTCAGAGGCCCTAGCCAAACGTATCCGTTGCCATCAAGTCACCAAAATAATGTGTTAGCTGCACTTCCGCCAACTACATTTTTATCCCCATACAACCCTGTGCTGCTAGTGTGCAGTGACGCATGCCAAAGGCAGACCAAGAAGCATCTTTCCTGAAATGAACTTTGCTGTCTAGAAGCAAAACCCCAAGCCAGGGCTTATTCTGTGAAACCCAAAGCTACTTCTGTAAACACAATGAGGTTTCTCTATGAGGCTGGATGCCCAATGACCCCTAGCACCGGGCAGCGACCAGGGTGAGGGCCTGCCTGGTGTGGTACCCGTGCTCTGACTGCGCGGCAGGGTATAGATGGCCAGTAAAGGCACGGAGCGAGCTGCTCCCAGGCAGGGTGGGGGCCCATGCTGGTGAAGACAAGCAGGGCAGCACCAAGGCCTCCTGACCTCTGGCTTCATCCTTCAATCGCTGCACAGATTCCAGGAGATTCTCCTTCTCGTCAAGCTCGCTTTCCAGGAAGGCATTTCTTTCGATGGCTTGATTCAGGCGCTGCTCAAAGTCTTCCAGAGACATGATTGTGGCTCTGGATAGGAGAATGGCAAAGTTATCCAAGAGTCAACCTTGGCATCTGTCCGTTGCCTACAGACCCAGGAGATGTGAAGGGGCAGATCTACCTGGGCACAAGCCCCAGCACTGGGCTTCTTAGCTGCCACACACCTGGGCCAAGTCACTCAGCTTCTGGAACTTGGGTTCTTCACCTGCAGGACGGGGACCACGCGCTCAGAGGCACACAGGCTGTCCTGATTATTAAGGAAGATAATATCCACACGGCACTTAGCAGCGAGCGGAGGCCTTCCCAGAACTCTAGGGGGCGTGACCAGATGTGTGAGAACAGTAATGCTCTGTCCTCTCTTGGAGGATCACAATGCAAATTCGTATTAGGCATAGCCTAAAAAATGCACACACAATTTAATAACGTGCACTTGGACAGGAAGGAGAGGCTGTCTTTATGCTCTCAGTTCTTTCACAGTTACAACAGTTCACAATGTCCAGCAGCAGCGGAGCTGCCCTGCTAACAAACACTGCTCGTGAATGGTGCAGATGTTTCACTGGAACACTGTGCTGAAGGCATGGAGGAGTCCTGTTTTTGTTTTTTGTTTTTTTTTTTTTGAGAGGTTTTTCGCTATAGGGCACATGTGCTCACCAGACAGACAGAGACATAGAGACAGAAAGCGAGAAATCACCCCCCAGGGGGGATGGTCACGCCGCAATCCCTTCTCCTCCATTCTCCTTTCGGGATCTTGGGCACGCACCCGGGGTGAGTTTTAAGCCACCGGGTCTGGGACGCGAACCACGGTCGACTATGTGGGAGTCCAGCGACATAGCCATTACGCTAACTGCTGGTTCTCGAGTCCTGTTAATAAAGAAATCTGTTTACCTCGCTGTGCCTCAGGGCTTCCTCATGCGTAAAGCAAGGGCTAACACATGGTGAGTATGTCTTATCTGAAATGTTGGGGACCATAGTTTCTTGGATTTAGGATTTTTTTTGAATATTTGCATATACATGAGGTATCTTGGGGATGGGACTCATGTCCAAACAGGAAATTCATTCGTGTTACATATGCACCTCACACAGAAAGCCTGAAGGTTTTTTTTGTTTGTTTTTTTTTTTTTTTTTTTTTGCTTTTTTAACATTTCTCTTATGAGAAAGAGGGGAGAGAAAGGGGGAGAGAGAGAGAGAGAGACAGAGACAGGTACTCGTGACAGGGTCTCGCCGTATGCCCCACCTCCCAACTAGCTGCGCTCACTGGCACACACGGCTGCACCTACTGTGTTCACGGCTGAGCCAAGCCTGTACCTCCCAGGTGGCTTCCACTTCCCGAGCAGTAACAGCACCTGTGCACCACTGTGTCTATACCTACACTGCTGCAATGCAGCGACTGTCACTTTCCACTCTCTCTCTACACACACACACACACACACACACGCACACAAACAACAATATATTGTGGACTCCGCAGCGTCTGTAGATATGATACTATAACATGAAGTGCCAGGATGGTAAATGTGAAGCTGAGGTTGCAAAGGCTGTGACATCGTACAGGAAGTGACACAATATTAACTAAGTAGACCGAAAAGCAGAAGACCTGCATTGTCACCCTTAAAATAGCCACTGAAACAAATAATGCAAGTCACTTCAAGGGCCATGAAAATGTCCCACGTCTCAACAGGAGTGGGGATGATGTGAAAGCATGCGCTTGTCAAAACCAACAGAAGAGCTCACGAAAGGTCTGTCCATTTCCCGGCATGTAATTTATACCACTTCAAAACAACTGGCCTGAGGACATCTGCACTTATCAGAGAGACAGAGCGAGAGAGAGAGCGAATCCTCCATGGGGGATGGTCACTCCAGTCACTTCTCCTCCATCTCTCTCTCCTTTTGGGATTTTGGTCACATCTGCACATATGCCTGGCATGTTTTTCAAGCTACCACGTCCAGGACTCAAACCATGCAGTTGGCCATGAGGGATCTAGTTGCCTTACCCACCACACCACCAGCTGGTCCTATGTATTTATTTTGTAAAGAACAAGTGCTTTATTGAAAAAAAAATAGAAAAGTACTATCATCAGAATAATCTTCCATAGTTGTTATTATTCTACTAAACTACAGAACATAAATTTAAGAACTACTATTCTTGGGGTTGACCAGTGGCGTGGTGGTTAAGGGTGTTGGACTCCCACATGACAGACCATCGTTCAAGTCCTGGACCTGGCAACTTACTTTCTCGCTTTCTCTATCTCTCGCTCTGTCCCTCTCTGGTCAAATTAAAACAAATAAATAAATAAAGTTAAATTTTAAAAAATGTAAAAAAAAAAAAGAAATACTATTCTCATGGGGTTAGCAGGTGGTGTAGTGGTTAAAGGCACTGGACTCCCATATAGCTGACTCTGTGGTTTGAGTCCTGGACCTGGCAGCTTGAAAATCATGCTGGTGCATAGGTACATGTGCCCAGAACTCAAAGAAGAGAATGGAGAAGGGATTGCAGCATGGCCATTCCCTTCTGAGGGATGATTTCTTCCTTTCCCTCTCTCTGTCGAGTACATGTGTCCTAAGGCAAAAACCTAAAAAATAATAATACAGAACTTCAGGCCCGGCCTTGATTGACTGCATTAAAATCTTTATTTAGGGACCAGCAGTTAGCCTAATGGCTATGTCACTGGACTCCCATGTAGTCGACCATGGTTCGAGTCCCGGACCCGGTGGCTTAAACTCACGCCAGGCGCATGTGTGTGCGTGCCCAAGATCCCAAGAGGAGAATGGAGGAGAAGGGATTGCGGTGTGACCATCCCCCCGGGGGGGGTGATTTCTCGCTTTCTGTCTCTCTGTCTCTGTCTGGCGAGCACACGTGCCCTGTAACAAAAACCTCTCCCTGCCAAAAAAAATCTTTATTTAAAAAAATAAAAACAAAAAAATTACCATTCTCTGAACCAAGGCTCCCAAACCAGTTTTGTCCTTCTCAACGTACCGTTTGGCCCTTTCCAAGTCATCATTGGCTTGCTCCAGCTCTCGGATGTACTTCTGCAGTTGATCTTTAATCGCTTTTGTCTGGGCAAGGTCATCTTCTAAAGCTGAGATCTGCCGGTAACCCTCGGAATGCTGCATCTCAAACTTCTCCTTGATGGTTAAGGGACACGAAGAGAATGAAAACTTCCGAGAAGCTAAGTTTCTCTTCCTTGTCGTCTCCTTACAAATACTGAAGAGTAATGAAGGAATATTCAAGGGACTTCAAAAAGTTCAAGGAAAAAACTTAAAGTATGAGTTTACGTTGGTGCAAAAAATGTTTAAATCATTTTTCTCATAAAAGTTTCCATAAGCTGCAGACCCTACGTATGCCCTCCTGGTGGTGAATGTCATTTTTAGCCACTGAGCATCCATTTCTCTCCCACCCTCACATCCTGCTGGCACCCCAATGTCCTTAGGGGATTCCTCTCACCCACATTATAGGGTCTTTATGGGACTTCTCCCATCGCACCTGCTGCAGGGCTCCATAAAGCTCCTTCCCCAGCTTCTGTTGCGAGCCAGCACCAAGTGGAAGCACAGCTGACAGAACTTTCTGCCTGCAGACTTGGAGCCATAAGCAGGTGACGGAAGACAGGGGGAACAGGTGCAGGTCTTTCAAAGCAGGCACGTCCTGACCAACTATCCCATAGACTGCTGAGAGCTTCTGGCCTCGCACCCCCGAGCATCCGATGTCCTGCCCACTCCTCAGCCTGGCCCCTACAGCTCTCAACATGCTTCAAACAAACCACTCTACCCAAGGCGTCCATGGCCAAAGACATGTACACCTCTTCTGCAAGCGTCTGCGGGCCTTCTTCACACTCTGTCACCCACTCGCGTTACAGAGACAATCAGGGATCATGACGTCAGTCACTAGGGCCACGCTTAGGAGGACGTCGGACTTAGTTCTACAACTGTTCTTTCTGATCCAGGACACCCCCCTGCAGAATGGGGGAAGTTCTAAGGAACTTTTCAATCTCTGGGTAATTGAAAGGAGAGAGACAGAGAAAAAGGTGAAGAGAAAAACCCTGTTACTAATTACCAAAGGAAGCTTGGCATGATTTGGCCTGCGCTTCCCAATGGTGAGGACATCTCTGTGAGTCGTTGGAGCTGCTGGCATTCAGCACACGCTCACTCTGCCAGCGTCTGGGCTCAGGCTCAGCCCCGGCCCCTGCATTCTCACGGACTCACACATCTGAGATGTGGGAGAAGCTGTTTGTTACTCAACAAGCTCCAAGTCAGCTGCAGCGAACGACTGAGCGGTGATCAGAGCAGGCCGCCTGCACTGGTCCTCTGAAACCAGCTCTGCCGAACGCGCTAAAGCCTGCACTCCAGGCCATCTAAGTATCCGACACGCTGCGCTCTCTCACTCTCCTCCTATTTTAGCTTCTTTTCCTTCATCTAATACCCACCCTGGATTCCACAAACGTGAAAGGAGACACTCACATCCCACAAGAAAGGCCTAAAAGTCTAATTTGGAATTTAAAAAAATGAAAAAGGACAAACTCCTTTTCTGTGCTCGATGGCATAAACAAAGCCGTCGCTACCAACAGTCCGGATGAGCTGGGGATGGGCTGGGGAGGGTGACGTAATGACTCAGTCAGAGAGGCAGGCGGGAGCCCTGGGAGGAGGAGGTCCAACCAAGGAGCAGATTATTTACAGGGTGGGGACAGGGAGGCGACGCCACGTCCTCCTGCTGTTCCGTCCCCTCTGATACTCTTGTTTCCTGGCTGTGAGCTGAGAGGAAGTGTCTTCACACAGGCAGGAGAGACAGGCCAGCCCCACGCGCCAGCCGGTTCCCACGCTGCCTCGGGTCACCTTGCACCCCTTTTATCCGGGAGCATCTCCAAATACAACAGAATCCCAGACCATTAACCTAAATTCAAACACAGGTTCCAAGAGGCTCCTGCACCTGCGTGTAGATGTAAATGATCCCCTTTGAACTCGGGGACTCGAGTCTCTGCTGCTGAAATGTTGGGCTTTCATTTGGGGCTGATGGCAGTGAGCGGTCAGCTGATGGAGGCATCAATAGATGCTCTGTTTGATCCCTTACAGGCTCTTTTTAAAATTCAACTCGGGATGAATAAGCTAGTTGTCACGGCTCTCTTGGCTGAGCGCCCTTCTCTTAGGTGACTGACACTGTTTGCCAGTGGCAGCACACTGGTCGTCCCCAGGTGTGTGTAGTTCCTCCCCTGCCCTGTGCTCAGAGTTCCAGGCATCCGTTGTGGGGCTGTTATGTTTTCTGCAGGCCCTGGGGCTTAGCCTAGTAGCAGCTACTCACTAAATATCTGCTTGACATTTATATAGTGTCCACGGAGGGCCTGGTACCATCTCCAAACTAATTCATAGCACTTATCATCCTTCTGCATGGTTTTTCATCTCCAAGGCCCCTTTAGTTTAAGAACTCTATGGCCCAGGGGCCGGCAGGTGGTGTGGTGGCTAGGGGTGCTGGATGCCCATGTGGCTGACGACAGTTTGGGTCCTTGACCTGGTGACTTGCTTTCTCGCTCTCTCTGTGTCCCTCTCTGGTCAAATTAAAATAAATAAATAAATAAAGCTGTATTAAATAAAGAAAGAACTCTATGGCCCAGCTACAGTGGCACAGGTGGGAGGCTGCCTGTGATGCTGGAGCCACACGGGAGGCCTGGGTTCAGATCTGAGGTGGACTTGAACATGCCAGGTGCACCCACACATGCCTGTGATCCTGGCTAGCTAGGAGGCTGGAGGAGGGTCATGGTGAGGCCAGGCCCTGCCTAGGATACTTGTTTCTCTCATGAATGAAACTTAATAGTAATAAAAGACTATAATGATTCCTCACTGCTTATAACAGGGTTTGAATACTAGTGTCTGCAGGGCTCAGGCTGTTAACACCTGGGTGAAGTGGGCCGTGTGCAGGGATAAGCTCTCAGTGTCAGGGACATGGGGACTGGGATGAACCGGAGAGCGTTGGTTCTGTCTAAACAACCATTACTCAGCCTTTTGCTGGTATGGAAGGATGCAGGTGTGGTGAGGCCAGATTTCTCCTTCTCAAAGGGAAGCCTTACAAATTTCAGATGTCGGGACTAAACACCAAAATCAAAACACTAAGGATAGAGGGGCCAGCAGGTGGTGGAGTGGTTAAGGCGCCGCAATCCCACGGGGCCAACTGCGGTTCGTGTCCTAGACCTAGAGGCTTAAAACTCACGCGGGGAGTGAGTGTGCATGCCCAAAATCCTGAGAGGAAAATGAAGAAGGGAATGTGATGTGGCCATCACTCCTGGGAGGGGGTGAGTTCTCACTCTCTCTGTTTTGGTCTCCAGTGAGCACATGCGCCCTGTAGCAAAAATCTCTCTCTAAAGAAAAGAAAAAACAAACCTACAGTAATAATTTTACTATCAAAAGAAGAAATTGTAAACAAATTTTGAGTCCTGGTAATGATAAGCAGGCCTAAGTATTTAAAAGGAAATGTAGAGGAACCGCAGGTGGCATGGTGGTTAAGGGCGCTGGACTCCCACATGGCCAACCACAGTTCGAGTCCTGGACTTGGTGGCTTGCTTTCTCACTTTCCCTTTCTCTCTCTCTCTGTCTCTCTCTAGTAAAATTAAAAAATAATAACAAATAGAATTAAATAAATAAGTCTTTTTTAAAAAAAGGAGATGTAGAGAAGTTTATAATTTCTCTTAAAATGCACCAGAAAATAAGATAGACGGACAGATGGGAAGATACTTGACACAGGCACTGGGCAGTGAGCGGTATGGTGGTAAAACACAATGCTCTGTGAGGCTGACTCCCATGGGAAGGTTCTGGGTTCGTGTCCAGAGACCTCCCTGAGTACACTAGGCACATGTGTGTCCATGATCGGGGGTTGGCTGGGAATGGGAGTGGACTGCAGAATCAAGACCCTGTAAGGATGCTAACTCTCTCTTCTCATTAGAAATCGATCGGGAACCAGCAGTTAGCGTAATGGCTATGTCATTGGACTCCCATGTGGTCGATCCTGGTTTGCGTCCCGGACCCGGTGGCTTAAAATTCATGCCGGGCGCGTGTGCGTGCGTGCCCAAGATCCCGAGAGGAGAATGGAGGAGAAGGGATTGTGGCGTGGCCATCCCCCCTGGGGGGTGATTTCTCGCTTTCTGTCTCTCTGTCTCTCTCTATCTGTCGGGCGAGCGCACGCGCCCTATAGCAAAAACCTCTCCAAAAAAAAAAAAATCGATCGATGAACTTAACAAAAAAAATTATATATGATACAGGTTGAGCATCCCTAGTATGAAAATCTGAAATTGAAAACACTTCAAAATCTGAAACATTTTGAGTACCAACATGATGCCACCAGTGAGAAATTCCACACTTCACTTCAGACTATAGGTTGCAGTCAAAATACCACAATACAAAAACAAGGTATGAAGTTCCCTTCAGGCTAAATGTATACAATGCACGTGAAACAGGATGGAGTTCATACTTAGAAGTGGGCCCCATCCCCGAGATATCTCATCACGTATATGCAAATATCCCCAAATCTGAAAACACCGGAAATGCACAACACTTTGGGTCTCAGGCACTTCAGATAAGGGATGCTCAACCTGTGATAGGTAAACACGTGTGAGGCTTTCGGCAGAGCCTAGGTGGTATCTATGCAGGTGTCCAGTGGGAAATTCTTTCCACCTTGCTGTGTGTTTGAAAACTCTCATAGGCTGGGGCCGGCAGGTGGCGTGGTAGTTAGGGGTGCTGGACTTTCACATGGCCAACCGTGGTTCGAATCCTGGACCTGGAGACTTGCTTTCTCTCTCTTGCTGTCCCTTTCTGCTCAAGTTAAATGAAATAAATGAATAAATAAATAAATAAATAAAGTTAAATACGGTAATTCTTTAAAAAAAAAACTTTCATAGGCTTAGGCCAGCAGGTGGCATGGTAGTTAAGGGCACTGGACTCCCACATGGCCGACCGCAATTCAAATCCTGGACCTGGCAGCTTGATTTCTCACTTTCCCTCTCTCTTTCTTGCTCTGTCCCTCTCTGGTCAAATTAAAATAAATAAATAAATTAATTAAATAAATAAAGTTAAATGAAATCATTCTTTAAAAAAAATAGAAAACTTTCAAGGGAAAATGATGGATAAAAGCCACTCAAGGCTAAGCAAAATCTATGGGCCAGACTGGCCTGCAGATGGCCGGTCTACAGCGCAAGACCTGAACTTCACCACTCAGCTCTACGGTCTTTGAGACCTTCCCTCTCACTCCCCTTGAACCCAATCTAAGGGTCCTACATTTCCAATACAGTCTTTCCCTGTATCGGGAGGGCTGGGCTTCCCAACATCCTCCTGACAGTCACTCTTCCCTGTGTGTGTGACAGTAACTGCTGCAGATTAGTTCTTTTTGCTGTTACGCTTATTTATTTATTTCTTCCATGACAGAGAGAGACAGAAACAGTGACAGTACTCCCAACAGAGTTTTGATGCCATAATCCACTCCCAGCCTCAGCAAGCCCCAGGTCATGGGCATACATGTGTCCAGCATATCAGGAAGGGAACTGGATGGATGCAAACTCAAAACCTCCCATGAGGCAGGTCAACCTCGCAGAGCATCAGATTTCCCTGCGGCCCCCCAGGTCTAGATTTATCCTTCATTAGCCTGCCCTGTAGGTACTAAGACACGCACACACGTGTGCGCATGCATGTACCCCTTCAAACATCAGCTCACACCCGTCAGCTCCGCCATGAAGCCTCTGCAGCCCGTGCACATCTCCTTCCCCCAAAGGCTCTCACAGCAGAACTCTGACGGAGCATCGTGTCCCTGCTTCATGGCGTGCGGTTTATCTTCCCACTGCAGTTTCCAGAGGGCAGGGAGCACGTGTCCTCATTGTCCATCACACCCTTTCTGGGCACACACTGCGGGCCTTTCCTCCAGAAGCTCATCAAAATTTGTATGGGAGGAGGGCAGATGGGGGTCCACCGGGAAAACCTGGCACTCTGCAAGGCTGACCCACACGAAAGGGTTCCGGGTTCACGTGCGGAGAACTCCCTTAGTATGCCAGGCGTTTATGTCTGTGCCCAGCTGAGCCCGGAGGGGACCATAGCGTCAAGGCCATGTTGGGGGTGCCGTCTCTCTTTTTCTCTCCCTCTTTTGGGCTCTCTAACTCACAGAGGAGATAAGGAGATAAACTTAACAAAATTCATTACAAAAACGTCCTAGCATGGTGGCACGTGCTGCTAAGACACTGCTCTGCAGGCTGGGACCATGCAGAGGTCCGGTTTTGACTCCTGGCCCATCCTAAAGGTCAAAGCAGTGGTGCACAGTGACAAGAGGAGACTGAGGAGGAGGGTCAGAAGCACAAGACTGGCCTTGGCAGTCCTGTCTGAAAAGAGCAGGGCATGGTGCTTCATGCCCACGATGTAACTGGGAGGGCTAGGGCAGGGAATCAAGACACGGTCAGATCGTGTCTTCAAAAAAAAAAAGACAGAGATACACCAAGGCCCCACCCTGACCTATTGAGAAATGGAATCTCAGAGCAGGGGGTCAGGGTCGGGAGAGTGGGTTTAGGCCCATCTGATGTGGTGATGCTGGCCTGGTGGTCCTCACTGTAGCAGGGGCCGAGAGCCAGTGGTTCTCCGGACACCTGGGTGATCTGGAGGTGTTTTTGGTTGTCACAACCTTGAGGGTTGGAGTGCTGCTATTGAATTTCGTGGGTGGGACACCTGGGCTGTACTAAACATCCCATAAAGTACAACTTGCCACTCACAACAGAGAACGCTTCAGCTTCAAGTGTCGCCCCAGCCTGGCACTGTTCAGAGCTTTCCATAACGATGGAAACGTCCCACCGCCCCGCAAACAGGCACGATGCTGACCAGCCCCTGCAGCTACTGGGCATCGGAAACGTGGCAGCATGACTGAAGCATGGGATTTTCATTTTCACTGACTTAAATTTCAATGGTAACACAGAACCAGGGACTATCACACAAGAGGTCTTCAAAGACCTCATTGAAAATGACTATTAGAGGAAAAAAGGTGTGGATTTCAAAATGTTCTGCACCAAAATGAACTTTTTTTTTTTAAGTTTGCTATTAGGGCACATGTGCTCACTGAAGAAGGAGAGACAGACATGGAGAGGAGAGGGAAAGTAAGAAACCCCCCCCCACGGGGACCAGCAGGTGGCGTGGTGGTTAAGGCACTGGACACTCCCACATGGCCGACCAGGGTTCGAGTCCTGAATCTGGTGGCTTGCTTTCTCACTTCCTCTCTCTCTCACTCTCACCCTCTGTCTCTCTCTGATCAAACTAAAATAAATAAATAAATAAATGAATAAATAAAATAAATAATTATTTAAAAAGAAAAAGAAAGAAAGAAATGTCCCCGTCAGGGAGACAGCCATACCACAGCCCTTTCTTCATTCTCCTTTCAGGATTTTGGGCACACATGCACACGTCTGGTGTGTCCTTCAAATCACTCGGTCTGGACCTCGAACCACGCAGTCAGCCAGGTGGGATCCACAGCCTTAACCACCATGCCATTGACTAGCCCAAGCCCTTTAATTTTTAAATTAATTATTTGGTTAAATTAATTGGTTAATTAATTTCAATTTGAACTGAGAGGGACAGAGTGAGAGACAGAGAGAGAAAGTGAGAAGGCAAGCCATCAGGTCCAGGACTCAGACTGTGATGGGCCACGTGGGAGTCCAGCGTTCCCTACCACACCACCTGCTGGCACCTTTAATTTTTAAAAAAAAAAAAAAAAAAAAAAAAAAAACAGTTCAATGGCATGCACCGCAGGCCTGAAGGTGAGTGAGCCTGCCCTGGCTCCTCACTCTGCCAGTCACGCACGACCTCCATGCTGAAGGCTGTCACATCTCTACGTGCAGGTCCCTCTCCCTCACCTTGATGGTCTCCAGCTCCATGCGAAGGCGGTTATTTTCTGAAAGGAGGTCTCTGTTCCTGGTTTCAATCTGTTGCAACTGCGTCTCCAATTCGGCTTCATATTCTCGGCTTCCCTCCTGGAATTCTCGAAGTTCCTCCTGTGTATTCTCTGCCCTGCATCAGAGATACGCCAAGTCAGGCGATCCTTTTCTGAGCGCTGACCACATGCTGGGCATCGAGCCACCGCGTGTCGTGGGCAGAACGCCTCTTAACTACCGTTAGAGGCAGAAAGTACCAGCATTCCCATTGCATAGGCGTGAAGGTTGGGAGTAGACAAGATGAGTGACTGCTTGTGTAAAGGTCACGTGGGAAGCCAGGAACAGAACTTGATCTGACCTGGGTGTGCCTGACTCCAAATCCTTTCTCTGTACCAATTCACCATTCACTCATTCATTCCTCATGTATTTTTCGAACCCAACACGTAGTAAACATATTGGGTTGTTGGGGAAGTCATGATGCATTTTTGCAGAGAAAAACAGAAAAATACATCATGACTGTCCCGATGATCTAATAGTTTGGATTTTGTATCCTGGGCAGATTTACTGATACCTCAAAAACGGCATGATTCTAATGTGCACTTTTATAGTGCCACTCTCATTGCCCTTGCCCATCCCAAATGCCCTTTCGGGCGTCTCGATCCTTAAAATTCAAGAAGTTTTTCTGGGGGCTGGCAGGGGGCGAGATGATTAGGAGCACTGGACTCCCACATAGCCGACCTCGGTTCGAGTCCGAGACCTGGTAGCTTGCTTTCTCACTTTCTCTCTCTCTCTGTCCCTCTTTGGTCAAATTAAAAATAAATAAATAATTTGAAACCATACTGCTTCTGTTGTTATAGAGTTATAAAATTATACAAAATTATAAGACATATTTTGAACATTCTCTTTTAAATTCAGTATTTTGAAATTTTGAAAGCTGTTTGTAAACTGTCAAGAATTATGGAGTATGAGCTAAAATTTTTTGCTATGTAAAGTAAATGTGGAAAAATGTAAAAATAAGTAAATGAAAGAAAAATAAATAAATAAATAAAGTTAAACAAAATAATAAGGAAAAAAAGAAATTAGGAAAAAAAAGTAATCCTGGGGACCAGCAGTTAGCATAATGGCTATCTCGCTGGACTCCCATGTAGTCGACCACAATTCAAGTCCCGGACCCAGTGGCTTAAATTCACGCCCGGACTGCGGCGTAGCCATCCCCCTGGGGGGTGATTTCTCACTTTGTCTCTCTGTCTCTCTCTTTCTGGCGAGCACATGTGCCCTATAGCAAAAACCTCTCAAAAAAAAAAAAATAGTAAGCCTGAATCTTAAATTAAACTTAAAAAGGATCTAAAGAGAGCAGAATAAGCCTCCATGTGGAGTGTAAGACTCCACGAAGGCCCGGCCACTCTGACTGGAGGGAGAGAGCCGCTGCACGATGATCTGGAGCCATATGAGAGGCCAAGGTTCGGAACCCAAGTTGACCTAAGTATGCTGAGCCCTTGTGCACCTGCAATTCTGGCTGGCTGGAAAGCTGGTAGGAGGACCATGGTGTGGCAAAACTCTGTTGGCAGCACTCCTCCCTTCAGATTTTAAAATCTGCAACAACATACACTGCTGGGCAGAAAGAACAGTGATTCCCCCATACACAAAGAACTTAACAGATCTGGCACTGGGGACTCAATTAAAAACAAACCCTCCAGAAAATGAGATGGAAAGTAGCAGAGCAGGACAATCAGGATCACAGGCTTGAGGTTCAAATCCCACCTCTGCCACGGACTGGCTATGTGACCTCGGGCAGGGTATTTGCCTACACAGAGGCTCAGTTTCCTCTCTGTCAAGTGGTGGGTGATCAAAGCTGCTTTCACGGACAGCTCTGAGTGTAAGAGAAAGCCTTTGCGTGCCCGGTACAAAAGGGGCCTGTGCTAAGCGGGTGCTGCTGTTCTCGGGGGCTGACCTCTGCTTGTAGGTCATCGCCAGGTCTCTCCAGTAGTTGGCTTCTTCCTCCTCGGAGCCAAACGTCTTCCCTGAGTCCTCCATTGTGAGACGGGGGAAGAGATCACTCTTCTTGCAGCATGGTGCCTGGGAGAGAGGTTTTAAGATCATTACCCATATCTTACTGAACAGTTGAACTTCAGTGGCGAAAAAATTCTCTGGACTTAATGGTGGTTTAAATGATCCAGTACTGCCAACACCTGGTAACTGAACCCAGATGAGAGACAGTCTGTCTACTCATAACTTGCCATGACTTAATAGCAAGTCTTCCTTTACTCACTCCACAAATACTTACTGGGCACCTACCCTAGGACCTAGGACCTAGGACATCCTAAGATGTGTCTGAGACCCCTGCTTTCCTGCAAAACGAGGAGGGGTGTAAATTACACGGAAAAGACTATAAAATAAAACTATATGAAACAAAAATCTGCACAGCTGAGTGAAACGGAAATATGCACAGGATACTGACATATAAAAAACTCATAGCAAAAACCTCTCAAAAAAAAAAAATAGTAAGCCTGAATCTTAAATTAAACTTAAAAAGGATCTAAAGAGAGCAGAATAAGCCTCCATGTGGAGTGTAAGACTCCACGAAGGCCCGGCCACTCTGACTGGAGGGAGAGAGCCGCTGCACGATGATCTGGAGCCATATGAGAGGCCAAGGTTCGGAACCCAAGTTGACCTAAGTATGCTGAGCCCTTGTGCACCTGCAATTCTGGCTGGCTGGAAAGCTGGTAGGAGGACCATGGTGTGGCAAAACTCTGTTGGCAGCACTCCTCCCTTCAGATTTTAAAATCTGCAACAACATACACTGCTGGGCAGAAAGAACAGTGATTCCCCCATACACAAAGAACTTAACAGATCTGGCACTGGGGACTCAATTAAAAACAAACCCTCCAGAAAATGAGATGGAAAGTAGCAGAGCAGGACAATCAGGATCACAGGCTTGAGGTTCAAATCCCACCTCTGCCACGGACTGGCTATGTGACCTCGGGCAGGGTATTTGCCTACACAGAGGCTCAGTTTCCTCTCTGTCAAGTGGTGGGTGATCAAAGCTGCTTTCACGGACAGCTCTGAGTGTAAGAGAAAGCCTTTGCGTGCCCGGTACAAAAGGGGCCTGTGCTAAGCGGGTGCTGCTGTTCTCGGGGGCTGACCTCTGCTTGTAGGTCATCGCCAGGTCTCTCCAGTAGTTGGCTTCTTCCTCCTCGGAGCCAAACGTCTTCCCTGAGTCCTCCATTGTGAGACGGGGAAAGAGATCACTCTTCTTGCAGCATGGTGCCTGGGAGAGAGGTTTTAAGATCATTACCCATATCTTACTGAACAGTTGAACTTCAGTGGCGAAAAAATTCTCTGGACTTAATGGTGGTTTAAATGATCCAGTACTGCCAACACCTGGTAACTGAACCCAGATGAGAGACAGTCTGTCTACTCATAACTTGCCATGACTTAATAGCAAGTCTTCCTTTACTCACTCCACAAATACTTACTGGGCACCTACCCTAGGACCTAGGACCTAGGACATCCTAAGATGTGTCTGAGACCCCTGCTTTCCTGCAAAACGAGGAGGGGTGTAAATTACACGGAAAAGACTATAAAATAAAACTATATGAAACAAAAATCTGCACAGCTGAGTGAAACGGAAATATGCACAGGATACTGACATATAAAAAACTCTGTGTGTGTGTGTTTTCTACCCATGACAGAGAGAAACCCTCACCAGGGCCCCGTCATGCTGTGACCCTGTCCCCAGCCCTCCAGCCTATCAGGATTCTGGGTGAGCACACATGAGCACAGTGTGTCTTCAGGCCAACCCAGGGATCTGAACTGGCAGCTGGCTGGCAGCTAGTCGTGTGGAATCGAGCACTGCAGTCCAGCTTGCTACGAAGTATGCTACCAGCTGAGCCAAACTGCATCTATTCAGGCTTGCACTGTGGTATGTTTTGACATGTGTGCATACCTGAGAAACCATCTGCACAATCAAGATAATAAATATTTCTATCAGTGCCCCAGGATATTTATGGAGTCCCAAACTCATCTTGACAGTCAAGGAAAGCTTCCTGGAAGAGGTGACACACAAACTACATGAGAAAGAACAGGAAGGCACTAGAAGGTGACTCATGGGGAAAGTGGATGCTAAATAGTGAAAGAAGGGGAGAAAAAGCCAGGTTTGAAGGGGAAACTGGAAGAAGTCTAGGAGGACATGGAGGAGGAGAGTGCCGCGATGGTCTCTTCAGCTTAAACAGCTCATCGAGGTGGCCAAAGGAAAGAGAGCAAGCTGGCCCAAATTAGAAAGTGGGATGAAGATGAAGTGGGGAGAAATGGATTCCAGAAATATTTAGAAGGAAAAATCACCAGCATGTGATGATTTATTATGACATTTGGAAAAAGAGGAAGAAAAAAAGAAGATGGAGACATCTCTTGGGGCTCTCGCTTATAATACCAAGTGCCACCAATGTCCCCATCACCAGAGATTTAAAAAGTAAAAAAATTCCAAAAGGGCCCAGTGGCACAGGGCTAACACTCGCAATGCTGGAAGCCATATGGGAGAAAGATAGGGGTCTGGTTTCCAGAGCAACCTGTACATGCCTGGTGCGTGCACCTGCCCATGATCTGGGCTGCTGGGAAGCTGGGGGAAAGGGGGCGGCCCTGCAGTGTGTGTCCCTCTCCTTGTCTCTCATAAAATGAATGAGCTTATGAATACTAGAAGCAAAACCCTAGAGCGGATGGGTTGGGGGGACATAAGCAGTTTTGGATACTTTTGTCTGACATGTCTGCGACACAGTTAAATGCAACACTTAGACCATTAGACTATGAGACTATTCATGGAATTGAGGGGACAGTTCCGACATTGGAAGGGTAGGCAGGGAAAGAAACAGTCCTCGTAGGACGGAAAGAAACAGAGAGAGGTGAGAAGCAGGAAGAGCCAGCTGTCCTGGGAGTAGATGGTTTAAATGGAAACAAGGGAACATCCCGCAGTTATGAGGATGCAACACGGGGGCTGGTGAGATAAGGACTGGGAAATACACGAGATGCCAGCTGTGGGCACGGAGTGTGAGCAGGAGCTGCAACTGCATGGAGGACGGATTAAACGAGTGAGGAAGGGGTGGACGTGAGGCAGAGGAAGCCGATGGAATTCTGGAGAACTGCAGAAGAACAAACCTCCAGAGTTGGAGGTGTGGGTGGCATGGACCTCGGCTCTGAGGACCTTGAGACATCGGAGGCAGAGGGGAGGGAAGCAAATACTACCAGCTGAGCTAGCAGCATGCAGACTCCCTGTCGAAATATGAAGCCCCTGTCGTTGTAGCTTTTTTCTGAGAGTCCCGAGGCTCTGAGCTTGTCAAAGGTCATTAGGAATTTAAATAAGACGTATTCAAAGCCCATTCCTCCCCTTAGGAGTTCACAGTGTTTGTCCTTGGTGACAAAGGAATGGACAAAACCCAGCACTGCAAGACAGAGCCAACCCGCTACATCTCTGGCTAAGAACACCAACCACCAGGCCGACTCCGCGAGTGTGGATGCAGACGCGACCACTTCTGCCCAGTTCATCTACATCCGAGCACTCACTGCGAACACCACCTTAGTCGGCACTCCCATCCACAGCTTTTCTCCCTCCTAATTCCTCTCCCTTCCCTCATTCGGAGAAGACAGGCCACTTCCAGGAACAGTTTCTCCGGCAGAAAAGCTGAACGTAGTAGAAAGGCGTTCATCTGTAGGTTTGTTCCCAGTCCGATGTTCATCCTCCCTTAGTCCTGGGGCAGCATGCCTATATGCCCCTGGAAGAACCAACCCTGTTCTCATTCCTCTGGGTTCAAATGGATCTGATGACAGTCTCTGCATCTGGAAAAAGGCACAGCCTACTCCAGTCTACCACCAGGGACTGGCTTAGGGACGGGCCTAATTCAACATCAGCCAATGACAAGGACGGGCCTATCCGATGCTGAGCCAATGATGGCTTAAGGAAGAGCCGAACCCATGCTGAGCCAATGAATGCCCAGGTCCAGGCTTTCTGCACAACTATCAAAGAAAGTCTCTTTCCAGGTGGGCAGGAAGGTGGCAGGAAGTAAGCCTGGAACTGTCAGTGGTCACCCTGCAGTCCTGAGGAGAGCCTGCCTGGGAATGCACCTCAACAGAGGCAGGCAAGGCCAACAGATGGGGAGACGAGATCCTGGCAGAATGGTTTGAACGCCAGATCCAGCCTTACCTGAGCAAGGCTCTGCGGATGATCAAGTTCCTGTTTTGGTTATACAAGCTAAGGCTGGATTTCTTCCACAAGTGAGTCCTAATTAATGGACAGAAAAGGTAGAGTGTTAATAATAGCAATTAACATGGCAAGGAGTAGGGGTAAAATCAGGCCAGTACTTCCTGCTCAAGCCGGAAGTGCTAATAAATTGTGGTTGCCAAACCACTTCTGAAGTGCCCAGAGCCCTCGCCTCTGTAAGTGGGCACAGTGTGGCCACTGGAGGCCCTGTGGAGGACGGTGTCCACTGCGTGGCATGGAAATACGTGAGAGTCCAGTAGGGTTCAGAAATGAGGAATTACGGGAACCAGCAGTTAGCGTAATGGCTATGTTGCTGGACTCCCATGTAGTCGACCGTGGTTCGCGTCCCGGACCCGGTGGCTTAAAACTCACGCCGGGTGCGTGTGCGTGCGTGCCCAAGATCCCGAGAGGAGAATGGAGGAAAAGGGACTGCGGTGTGACCATCCCGCCTGGGGGGTGATTTCTCGCTTTCTGTCTCTATGTCTCTCTCTGTCTGTCTGGCAAGCGCACACGCCCTATAGCGAAAACCTCTTAAACAGTACTTCCTGCTCAAGCCGGAAGTGCTAATAAATTGTGGTTGCCAAACCACTTCTGAAGTGCCCAGAGCCCTCGCCTCTGTAAGTGGGCACAGTGTGGCCACTGGAGGCCCTGTGGAGGACGGTGTCCACTGTGTGGCATGGAAATACGTGAGAGTCCAGTAGGGTTCAGAAATGAGGAATTACGGGAACCAGCAGTTAGCGTAATGGCTATGTTGCTGGACTCCCATGTAGTCGACCGTGGTTCGCGTCCCGGACCCGGTGGCTTAAAACTCACGCCGGGTGCGTGTGCGTGCGTGCCCAAGATCCCGAGAGGAGAATGGAGGAAAAGGGACTGCGGTGTGACCATCCCGCCTGGGGGGTGATTTCTCGCTTTCTGTCTCTATGTCTCTCTCTGTCTGTCTGGCAAGCGCACACGCCCTATAGCGAAAACCTCTTAAAAAAAAAGAAAAAAAGAAAAAAAAAAGAAATGAGGAATTACAAACAAGGAAGGTAGGCTGACTTTCCTGCAGTTTGGAAAAAGATCAGGTGCCAGATCTAATGCAATCAGCCCTCTGCCTCCTCTCGGCATTTCCTTCCTTCTTCTGTGAGTACACCCAGCGCGCTCCCACCCCAGGGCCTTTGTGCTTGCTGTTCCCGTGGCATTTTTCCCTCGTTGTCTGCCTAGTGGTTTTATTTCTCGTCATTCCAATCTCAGCTAAAATGTTTTTCCCAAAGAGGGCCTTATTTGAATACCGCATCTAAAACTCCCTTCCTCCTTGCTTTCACTGTCAAATCAACCTTTGCTCTTATTTCGTCACTTTCAGAGTTTGGCTTTTATTTATCTTTCCCCTGGATTGTCAGTTTCTGAGCCTAAGGACACACCTTCTCTGTCTTGTTTTTTCATCCCCAAAGCCTAGAACAGTGCTTGACATAAAAAAGGCATTTAGTGAATGAAAATAGGAAAAGATAAAGATTGATCACTAGCTGGAAAGAGATGTGAGTTTAAGAAAGGGGGGGGGCTGAGGGGGGTCAGCAGGTGGCATAGTGGTTAAGGCACTGGATTCATACGTGGTCTCAAGTTCAAGTCCTAAAGTTTGAGTCCTAGAAGCTGTGTGGAGGAGAATGGAGGAGAAAGGACTACAGTGTAGCCATCCCCCCAGGGGGTAATTTCTCACTTTCTCTTATGTCTCTCTGGCAAGCACAAGCACCCTATAGCAAAAAATCTCTTTGGGGAAAAAAGGGTCCTCTGAAGGCTAGTTTCCATTCTAAAAAGCTCAGAGAGAACTGATGGTAAAACCAGACTCTCCTCCAAGCACCTGAGTGACTTAATGGGAAGGGTAGGAGAAGATACATGTTGGAAACCATCCCCTGCCCCCAGGTTGATAAGGAGTATCTGATACAGTTACGGGAGTTTAATAATTCTCATCCTTGCATGTTTAATATGACAGGTGAATTTAGAAAAGAGCTTTTTTTTTTTTTTTTCTTGAGAGGTTTTTGTTATAGGGCGCTTGTGCTCATCAGAGAGACAGAAAGTGAGAAATCACCTCCCAGGGGGCATGGCCATGCCACAATCCCTTCTCCATTCTCCTCTCGGGATGTTGGGCATGCATGCACACACGCCCAGTGTGAATTTAAGCCACTGGGTCTAGGACTCGAACCCCAGTCAACTACGTGGGAGTCCAGTGACACAGCCATTATGCCAACTGCTGGTCCCAGAAAAGGGCTTCTTAAAACACTTATTAGTCAGTGAGGCTTCAATCTTAATCCACAGGAAAGAAATGAATTCAAGATGTTTAAGGAGGTGCTTCCATGTGAGGGAGCCTCCAAGCAGGCTGTTGAAGACTTCAGTGACCGAGGAGAAACCAAGACCTGGACTTAAGTCAGAGCCTGCACAGTCTTTAGTCCAAATAAAGGACAAAAAACACAGAGATGGCAATTCAGCCACAACCCCTTGCATTTTAAAGCAATCCTTAGGGAAGAGAAAAAAAATATGCTGGAGACAAAGAGGGAAGAAGTAACAGGGAAATACAAGATTTTTTTTTCCTTTGGCTGCTTGAAAATGTCTCAGAAAGTCCTGTCACAACTATTCTGTCACAAAGTAAGCAAGCTGGATGCCTTGCAAAGGTCCCTTGTTCTGACGTCATGTATTGAATTTTACCAGCACCATCACCTTCTGTGTGCTCTGTGAATTTTAATAAATTATTTTCAAACAATAGTATCCTCTTTGAGCTGATCAATTGTCAGAGGGGGTAGGCAAGGCTAACACTCTGTTTCTCAGAAGCAGAAACATTGTATGTCTCCATCAGCTCTTGCAGAGGCAAACCCAGTGCAAAGGGGTTTTGAACTCAAGTCCAACATCTCCCAGGCGATGTAAACAGACTGACAGGAGGTTAAGATTTGCTAGCTTCCTTTGACCCACACCATCTTTAAAAAGGTAGGGTCACAGGCTGGTGTTAATGTGGGGTCACACTGTACCCAGCTTCATGCCCGCTGTCTTAACAATGGATACTGTGTGCATTTATTTCATTGGTGTGCCACCGACTTGCATTCTCAGTACCTCACCATGCCATCAGGCCCTTCAGTTGCTCCGTGGTCAAATCTGATGGGAGCTTCAAAGATACATGCTGTACCATGCAAGGAGGAATAAGCCAATGGCATGGAATTATTTTGCATTATTTAGCTGTATGTCTCCCACAAAAATTTGTTCCAGTATTATTTTTTCATGTTTTGCATGATTAAACCTCACAGGAGAATCCAAAAACATACAAGACACACAGCTCTGATTTCGACTTTAGGAAAAAAAAAAAAACACAATCGCTTTTTCCTCTGAGTGAAGAAAACAGCACAGCTGGTCAGAAGCAAAACACACATACAAGCCATCAGGAATTCACTCAACACCCATCTCCACTCCAGCCCCACAGCCTTCCGAATCAAAACAAATGGAGGAGCTGAAAGGGAAGGGAGGGAAGAGAAAAAGTTGCCAAATGTCAGCACTCACTCCAACAGCTTCTACATAGAGTTTATATTTTGCAGAAGTGACAACACTGGGGTGAAACTAGTCAAGGGTCAGCAAGCCTGGCTTCTGTCTTTGGGTTTCCAGAGTCTACGATGATCTACCTACAAAAATACTTTAGGCATGAGAAGACAGATGCGCGAGGCTGTCTAGCGTCATTCACAAATGCGGAAAACAGGAGAAGCCCAAGTGTCAACAGAGGACCACATGGACAACTATGCAGTTAAGAGAAATTATATATACTGAAACAGAAGAAAGTTCCCGATATGTTAAGAAAGGGTATCACTTTGTGTGTCCCCCTCTCTCTGCATCCATGAACAGAACACGGTCTGGAAGGGTGTACCAGAATGAAGGTAGGACACACACCGAAACGAGCGCTTGAACCCAACACTTCCTTACAGTAGATTTTCTTTTTACAGTAACCCTATGTTGCTTTAGGAATTTCTTCTTTTTTAGTTGCTTGTGCAGGGGGAAAGACAGAGTGAAAGAGAGGGAGAAAGCACCGTTTGAGGGAGTATGATCGCTTTGCATCCTCTTCTCCTCCACTTCTCCATCCTGTCAGGATTTGAGGTATGCAAGCAGACATGTTCGGCATCTTTCCAGCTGCCAGGACTGGGATTCACACTGTGGTCAGCCACGTGGGATCTGGCTCCCTTAACCACTAGGCCACAGTAGTTCTGAAACTTTTAAATGCTTCA
Source organism: Tupaia belangeri chinensis (assembly GCF_000334495.1). Taxonomy (NCBI): domain Eukaryota; kingdom Metazoa; phylum Chordata; class Mammalia; order Scandentia; family Tupaiidae; genus Tupaia; species Tupaia belangeri. Next base: position 6,225,945 of record NW_006159657.1, on the reverse strand, counting down.
AGTTGCAGGGGCCAGATAGTGGTTCATTGGTAAAATGCAGCACAATGCAAGGTTCAACCACCTAAGAGGGTTCCAGGTCCTGGTCTAGAGACCTCTCCAAATACGCTGGACCTGTGTGTGCACCCATGATTGGGGCTGGCTGAAGCTGGGGTGGATCATGTGTCAAGATCCTGCAGGGGGTGTTGTGTGTGTGTGTGGGCCTGTCTGTCTCTCATGGAAGACATAAACTTTAAAAAGCTTAAATTTGGGGAAAAAAATAAATAGAACAGCTATAGTTCCAGGATAATGTTATTCTACTGGGCCAAGATGCCAGGGAAAAGCATTTTTCCTCTGGTGGTGTTTCCCTTCTCTATCCCTTTCAAACATTTTGGACACCTGCTAAGTGCAAGGCATTGCCGGGAGAGGCAGCCCTGTGTCCACAGTACTAGTGGCAGGCACTAACTTTCTGTACACAGGCACATTTGTGACAGGAAATTATCTCGCAAAGAAAGGGAATGTCATCTCTCTGGGCTCACAAGTTCTATAGCAAAAGAACACACTTTGGAAACAAAAATAACATCCTAACAGAAAAAGCCAAGTTGGGAAACTGTTAACCAAAATAGGATAAAATATACAAATCACAGGCCCTTGAGACTTCAGAGGCAAGGATCAGCTGCTTACCTAATCCTACACAAAAGACACACTGAAAGACTTAAATTTCAAAAGTGGTTAAACACCAGTGGAGGTGTGTATGTGTGTGTGGGGGGGGGGAATGTCTGCTCAGATAATAAGAGGCTCTGGAGTAGCTGGGAGAGATCCATTTCCTTAAAGGCTAGCCTAGAAGCCACTAGCACAGAAAATGACAAACCTTGGCCCAGTACCTGCTACAATGCCGTTTCTTTAGAAAACTTAAAAGGGACTTTGGGCTAAGGATAGAAAGAGGCCCCACTTGGTACAAACCTTGGACAAAGAACTCAGGGAAACTCAGGCCCTCTGGAGGCAGAGAATCTGAGAGATCTCGGAGAAGAGAAAGCACCTCCCCAAACAGCAGCGTCAAGGTGATAGGGAGCGGTTCCCATGACCTCAGGGAGGCAGGTAAGCCCAGCCTACGCTCCAGCTATAGAATAAGCGTTTTCATCCTTTATCCAATCCTTCCCCAAAGTGCTGTCAGGAGAAATCTGAACTGCCCTGCTGCAGAGATCTGAGACCAGCAGGAGGAGACTGCTCCAAATACGGTCCGAAGGGAGGGAGCTGCGAAGAAGGGGGGGAGTGCTGTAAGCGGGTGGGGAGGGGGCCTGACGGCGGGGGGCATTACTGGAAGCAAACGGTTGAGGAGGCCATGGGGGAGCCAAAAAGAAAGAGGGCGCAGGAATGTGATGTTAGGATCGGGGGCAAAAAACGAGAACGAGAGGATGAGAAGGGGGGCTTCTAGGAGGCGAGGCTGGGGGTGGGCGAATCGGTAGGAAGAGGAATTGGACCAGGCAGCGGGGCTTGGGGACGAGGAAGTCAAGAGGGAGCGTGGGCAGCGGGGTCGGAGAAACAGGTTAGAAGAGAAAGTTGGCACGGGCGGGAGGCGGCCGCGAGGGACGCAAGGCTCCCGGGCACAAAGTTGGGAAGGGAGGCTGCAGGGACGTGGGGCTCCCGAGCCAGGCGCCGGAGCACGGCGGAGTCCAGGCGGGCGCGAACGGACGCGCAAGGGAGGGGG
>NW_006159657.1:6219202-6223990 GCF_000334495.1 Tupaia belangeri chinensis | reverse complement strand
CTGCAGGCTACTCCCCGAGCTCTCGGTCATTGGCTCACCCGCAGTGCAAGGGAATGCGCCGGCCTCGCCCTCAGCCCGGGTGCACTTTCCCATTCTTTTAAGTTCCCATTCGGAAGGGAAGACAAAGATCCAAGCCCGCTAAGATCTCTCACTCCTTTACACCCAAAATAGAATCGGCAACACCTTTATCTTCTTCAGGGGCACCAAAACGTAGTGTATGATAGTTTGGTCGTGACCTGGCTCTGTCCTTTTCTTGCTGTGTAGTCTTGGGCAAGTTACTTAACTGCTCTGAGTCACTTTTCATGGTAGGATTCTATCTCATAGGTTATACAGAGGACTGAATGAGTTAGCATTAGTAAGACATTTAGGACAGGACCTAGTGAATAGTAAGTACAATAGAAGTATTTGTAATATGATTGTAATTTCAATTTTTTAAAGAATTATATATTGGGGCCAGGAGGTGGTGTGATTATTCCCACATGTTCGACCACGGTTGGAGTCTAAGGCCTAGAGGCTTGCCTTCTCACTTTCCTTCTCTCTCTGTTTCTGATCAAACTGGAAAATAATTATAATAAGTAAAGCAATTCTTTAAAAGAAGTGTTTATTGATTTAATTCCATTTGTTATTATTTTTTATTTGACTAGAAAGAGACAGAGAAAGGGAAAAGGAAAAAGCAAGTGCCAGGTCCAGGACCTGAACCATAGTCGGTCATGTGGAGTCCAGTGCCTTAAACACTATGCCACCTGCTGGCTGCATGGTTGTAATTTTTAAATGATTATTTGTATCAGCCATCATGTTACCTTGACATGGGGTGGTTTTTTTGTTTTCGTTTTGTTTTTTCTTCATTGCTCCTTAACAGACATTTCTTGAACACCCTTATGGACAAGCCACTCACCCAGCACACTGCATAAGCCAAGGTCCTTGTCCTCAAAGACTGCATTGCTAAGGCAAAGACACTAAGTCAGCAAGTAGGAACAAATACTTTTGGGTGTTTAGAAGTGCTAGGAATAAACAAGGTCACAATAGAAAGGGGTTGGAGTAGAGGTCACTCTTAGCAGGGAACAATGGAACTGAGCCCTAGAAGATGAGAACAACCAGAAAGCACTTTTATTGTATTCATTTTAAAGATGAGGAAAAAAAGTAGGACGTAACATGAGTTGCTGAAGGTCTTCCAATTAGAAAATAACAGACAGTCCTTCAAAGCTGACTCTTTGACTCTTTGACTCTTTGTTGTTCAGCTCTAAGCTAGAAGTGAAGAGACCTCAGCTACTCTGAGACCTTTCACTGACCTCATAGAACCCCTTCTGTTTCCCTGCGATGGTAAAATGACCTTCCCTGATTCTACTTTGTCACCACTTCTTTCCAGCTTCTGAAAAAGCTCAGAGGGACCAGCAGTTAGCATAATGGCTATGTCGCTGGACTCCCACATAGTCAACCCAATTCGCATCCTGGACCCGGTGGCTTAAAACTCATGCCGAGCTTGTGCGTGCGTGCCCAGGATCCCAAAAGGAGAAGGGATTGGCGTGGCCATCCCCCCTGGGAGGTGATTTCTCATTCTATCCCTCTGTCTCTCTCTGTTTGGCAAGCGCACGCGCACTATAGCAAAAACGTCTCCAAAAAAAAAAAAAAAAAAAGCTCAGAGACACACAGGGAAGCCCACTACTCACATCAACATGGTTAAGGAAAGGAATTAAAATGTATTTCCAGAAACTTCCACTCCACTTCCAAACACTAATAAAAATATTTGCATCCTGCTTGACACTTGCTTTGGTCTGATCTTTTTACCCTCAGACTTTTATTGGACATTCCCCACTCTCAGGTTTTGGGGCAGGGAGCAATCGCCCCAGTTTATAGATAAACGGAAGCACAAATTGATGAGAAGTATTGGTCCTGCCCAAATGGCATTGATCAAGTCACTTAAACTATATCGTTGGTTCTCAATTTTTTGTAAAGAAAAGGGGGAGGACATTGAAATGATTATCATTCAAGTTTTATTCAGAAATAAGAATTTAGGGAATTAAAAGGAAAAATCTGGTGTTCTCTTTCATTTTATAGTTTTGCTACTGGGTGCATGTGCTTGCTGGGAGGGAAAGCGAGAGAGAGGAAGAGAAAGGGCAAATAAGAACTCACTCCTCGGAGGGATGACCACTCCAAACCCTTTCTCCTCCATCCTCCTCTTGGGATTTTGGGCACACATAGACACACACCAGGGTTTTAAGTCGCTGGGTATGGGACTCGAACCACGTTCAACTATGTAGGAGTCCAGCAACACAACCATTACACCATCTGCTGGTCCCTTTCTCTCTCTTTTTATTCAGCGTTTTTCCTTGTGGCCGTGGAGTGTGACTAAATAGAGTCTGGCTTCTCTTCCTTAGCCCCTTCCATCTTACTTTACCAATTCAAAACACAAAGCCTAATCTAGGCAGAAGAGTACTTGCCTGGAGGAATGTCCTTAGTAGCAGCTCAGTTAACTGAGAAGTGCCGAAGCAAATACACAGCAGCCACTTAAACAGCAAAAAAATATATCTTCATTCTGGTTATAATTCAAACAAGGAAAATGCTGAAGGTTGCTTTTTACTTTCTAATGCAAGAGTTTTCCAAGCAAAGAAATAGGAATAAAATGAGCAGAGGCCATACTTAAAATAAACCTTAAGAGAAACTTGAGTCTTTCAAATTGTATTTTGATTCATAATTGTCTTCTTCCAAGTGTAACTTTGCTCGGGCTAGTTTTCTATAGAAAGCAATAAAATTGCATTCCTTTTAAAAGCATGTATAATTCAGACTTTCATTATCCTTCCATTTAATATGACTGGCTTATTTTTATATACTGTCTTTACCTGTTGAAACTAGGCACAGCGCTGACTCGAAACAATGCCAGGCAAGGTCAAACAAAATGTTTCTGTTCTCTTTATCTTGTGGCTAAAAACTTTGAGACATTTTTGGTATAGGGCGTCTACGCTCGCTGGAGAGACAGAGACAGAAAGAGAATAACCACACTCAGGGGGAATGGCCACCATCACAATCCCTTCTCCATTCTCCTCTAGGGATTTTGGGCATGCATGCACATGCATCCGGCATGAGTTTTAAGCCAGCGGGTCTGGGACTTGAACTTAGTAGACTATGTGGGACTCTAGCAATGTAACCATTATGCCATTTGCTGGTCCAGTGGCTAACTTTTAAAGAAAGCCATGACAAATCCACAATTACTTTGTTTCTTTCCTATTTTAATTAATGCTTCTGTATTCAAAGATACTAGGATAAAGAAGACAAAAAAGAGTAGCACATTTATTTGCTACTTTGGAAAAAAAATCACATTAGAAACAGGCTTGCTTTTCATCTGTGCTAATTCTACTTAGAAAATATTACTCACCTATAGATGGCAATGATTTACTCAGCAGTAATAAATACCTAAGCAGGCAGATAATCATCTGCCTTCTGGAAAACTAAGTATGGGCACCAAGGATTCTTCAACTACATGTTTAATCTTGCCCTCCACAATCCATTTCTACAAGGATGTCTACAGGGATGTATTCATTTCCACTTAATGAGGATTGCCTAATAAAACTCCCTCATCCTGGAAACTTTTTTTTGGCAACTTCTACTTACTGATTTTTTTAAAGTAAACCTTTCTCAACAAACTTAAAATAGTATTCCCCTAGCGCACCCTTAAAGGGTGTCTAGATTTAGATAATATGTGCTTTGTTTTTCTAATTAGCAACAGGAAATAGTGAGCAGCTGGTAGTTTCACAAGCCATTTTGCTTGCTGAGTCTTAAATTTTTAAAAAATTCAGGTATAAATGAAGATTTTTTTTTTCCTTTTTAAAAGCAAGATACGTGGCTTATCTAAATACTCAACACGCAAAAAGTGTTATTGGCTTTCCAAAGCGCTTGCAACTGTAAGGCCTCCTTTATGCTTGTCCAACCTGTCACTCGAAAAGTTGTATTCGTTGTAAGGAGCTCTGGACTAGGGTTTTAAAAAACTGTTTTCTCACCACCAGGACCTCTTAATTGTAGGTGGCAATATCCCGCCTAGTCTTTGCACACACTATTTTTTCCAGCTGGTGGCAACTTCCCGAGAAGCCCCAAGGACCTCGAAGGAAGCCCGGTTGACAGTTACATTTTTCTCCACTCTCCACTAGGTTGCACCAAAAATGCGGAGGAACATGCGCCATTTAATTCCTAAGAATAAAGTAGGATCATCACTGATGAGACAAGAGGGAGAGAAAAAGGCGAAGCGATCGGGTTACTCATTAAAATCCCATTCAAAACGCCTTCCCTCGAAAGACAGAAAGAGCTGCAGCCTATTAAATCCCGGTTAGCAGTTTTCCTCGGTTCCACCTCACAAACTCCCTAATTCTCCGCGCTGAAGTTCCTTTTGCTTCTACAACGTTAGGCCACCGGGAAGACCTCCTTAATCTGGGGGGGGTCGTAGTCCAAAAAACTAGGGTCGCCCCCCAGGAGGATCCTATTTAGGGCTTTATCGGGAGGGGACTGAGCCTGACGAGGCTGCAGGGCCGCGAGGCCCCGCCCCCCCCGGGCTCCCAGTGTGCCCCGCGCGGGAAGGACGCGGCGGCGGGGGCGGGGCGGAGGAAGGGGCGGGGCGAAGGGGACAGAAGGGCGTCGGTTTTGCGACAGGGGCGGTGCGGTGCGGAAGCGGAAGTGGAGGGTGCGCTTGGCGGCGGCGGCGGGAGCTGCGGAGTCGGGAATCAAAACAAAGGGCCTGGGGGGGCGGGGGGAAGGCGGCGGGGCCGGAATGTGAGCGGAGGGGGGGCCGGGGGGCCAGGGGGG
>NW_006159657.1:6209011-6210613 GCF_000334495.1 Tupaia belangeri chinensis | reverse complement strand
ATGTGAGCGGAGGTGGAGCCGGCGGCCAAGGTGAGTTTGCCGTCCGCGCTGGGACTAGACCCCCGAGAGCCCACTGCGCTGGGGCGGCCGGAGCTGGACGGGCGAGCGTGTTCCCCCACCCCCGACTATTGCTGGGGTGACGAGGGGTTGGCTAGTTCTAAAAGGAGAACTGGACTCCCAAGTAGTGTCCGCAGGGGAGAGGCGGCGTGTTTCTCATGCAGCTCAGCTCAGTGCGGGCACGGTTATGCCGCTGTTCCCCTTTAGGAGCATTTTGCTCCCCGCCCGCACCTGTCTTCCTGCTCCCCGTGACGCCCTGCAGGTGTGAGGAGCAACCTTCCCAGGGATAGCGTGCACACTTGAGAGGGTAAGAGAGGAGGAAAGGGGCGGGCGTTTCCGCAGTCCTCCGGAGAGTTTGCTTTCACCTTAGTCTTTCAGCAACCCCCGGGGTGTACCCTCGGGCTTGTCAGTGTCGGGCTGCCCTCAGGGCTTCAGTCGGGTCCTCCTCTAACTGTATCGTGATCTTGTGATTGCACCTTTGAGAGTTTCTCAGGCACCTTTTTGTTATTACCACGAGCTTTGCGGTTCTGTTTGTATGTTTTGGACTTACACCATCACCAAGCGGTAAATATTCTTCCGTCTTGCATGCAGAGAAATCGAAACTAAGTGGTTTTCGTAGACCTTGAGCGCCTCATTCGTCCAACAGTTATGTAGAGATATGTACCAGACACTGTGCTGGGGGTACAGTAGTAACAAAACGTTCCTGCCGTCGTGGAATCTATATTCTAGTAGTGGAGAGCGAGAGAGTCAAATAGCATGCACGTAAGCAAGATCATTTTAGAAGAGCTCTGGAAGGAGAAAGCTGTAATGGGTTAGGGTAGGCTGGGAGTTGAGGACTAGATTGGGTGTTTAGGTAAGGCCATTTACTAAATGTTGTATATGGATTACATTGAATAATCCAAACAACAACCTTGGGCAGTTTTATCAGACCCATTTTAGAGGTGGCTTCCCAGGTTCAGAGAGGTTGTGAGTTGGCCTACACAGCACAGGTAGGAGGTCTCATGCACGCCTCTAACATCAGCGCCTGTGCTCAGAACACTAGCAGAATTACTTAGAGACTCAAGCCATAGTGTCAGAAGGGAGCCTCCCACTCAAGTCTAATGGGATCTTCTCTGGTTACCTAATTTGCTTAGTGGCATTTCCAGGAATGGGAACATTTCAGGCCACTAACAAGTGTTTACTTTTATTGTTTGTATTGATGGCACTTGGGTGTAGTGGAAAGAGGACAGACTAGTTTTCCTTTTTTTTTTTCTTTCTGGCTGTCTTTTTGAAAGAGATTTTTGCTATAGGGTGTGTGTGCTAGCTGGAGAGACAGACAGAGATATTGAGACAGAAAGTGAGAAATGACCCTCCAGAGGGGATAGTCATGCCACAATCTCTTCTCCATTCTTTTCTTGGGATTTTGAAGTGAGTTTATTTATTTTTATTTTTTATTTTTGAAGGGTTTTGCTATAGGGTACATGTGCTTGCCAGAAAGACAGAGAGACAGAAAGCGAGAAATCACCCCCCAGGGGGGAGGGCCATGTTGCAATCCCTTCTCCTCCA
>NW_006159657.1:6192913-6208671 GCF_000334495.1 Tupaia belangeri chinensis | reverse complement strand
ACCGCGGTCAACTACGTGGGAGTCCAGCGACATAGCCATTACGCTAACTGCTGGTCCCTCCAATGTTAAATTCTCTTTAAAGGAGCATTATACTATGTATTAAATGTATAACTAAAACGATTCTTTTCGGTATGGCCATGTGAATATTCTGAGAGAGAATTAAATTAATCACCTTAAAGTGTCCATAATGGTAACCATTAGGAGGTCATTGGGATAGTGAGGTAAAGACTTGGAAGGTTCCACTGTCCTTACCATCTGCCAGCTGTCTCCATACCCAGTGGGTACAAAGTGATTTGATCTGCTTATATTGTACTGTTTAAGATGAACTAATTCCTCTATTCTTAGTTTTTAAAGAAAACCCAGGACAAGACTGAATTGTCAACCAGTCTTAAATTCTTTCACAAACATGCTGTTACGTACGATGTGACTAAATGCCATTAAAAAATAAAAGAGGGTGGTTTAAAAAAAAAAAAGATGTGTAAGAGTGGAGGCCATCAGGTGGCGTGGTGCTTAAGGCACTGGACTCCCACATGGCTGACCATGGTTCAAGTCCTGGACCGGGTGGCTTCCTTTCTCACTTTCTCTCTGTCTCACTCTATCTCTGGTCAAATTAAAGTAAATAAATAAATAAATTTAAATAAAATAATTCTTTAAAATAAAGATATATAAGAGTGTTGTTGCATTGGAGTAGATGTAATACTTCTGTGACTTGAGATTTCTTGAATTGTGGTAGTATATCAGATTGCACTTTGATATGATCATACATAAACTAAGAGATTGGTTGATTTGTTCTGTAGCAGGATCAGATTCACAGTCCACAGAGGACACTTAATTTGGATCTTTCATTCTGATAGCAGCAATACATAGGAGAAACCATACTCAAAGCAGTTTTAAAATCTTAAGGTATTTGGGGCCAGCAGGTGTCATGGTGGTTAAGGTGGTTGAATCCCACATGGCCAACTGTGTGGTTCGAGTGTGGACCCAGCAGCTTGAGAAATACACTGGACATGTGTGTGTGCATGTCCAAAATCCTGAGAAGGGAATGGAGGAGGTGGGATTGCGACTTGACCACCCTCTGTGAGGGGTGACTCCTCACTTTCTCTCTCTCCCTTTCTGTCTCTGTCTTCTGTGAGTACACGTACCATATGGCAAAAACTGGAAGAAAAAAAAAAAAAGAAAAGAAAAAAATAAACTTATGTAATCAATAATGAAGATTTGGTGGTGGTTCTTTTACTAAGATTAGATGCTGTCATCTATTAACTTTTTGACTTCCAAACAGATTCTTCTGGGGGAATTACTTGAGAAAAAACTATAGCAAATGTCTGCTCAGGGCCTACGGAATTAATTCCATCAACCGAAGAGGAGTGGGCTCACCCAGGGGTGTGCAGGTGTCCAAGGTCTGGCTTCTTGTTCCAAATGTGGCTCTGTATAGAAAAAAAAATGGGACTCATCCAGAGTTTGTGGTTTTTGTTTTTTTGATATAGGGCATGTGCCCTTGGTGGAAAGACAGAGACAGACAGAAAATGAGAAATCACCCCTTGAAAGCCAGAAATCACCCCCCCTGGAGGGGAATAGCCACCTCAGTCCCTTCTCCTCTAGGGATTTTGGACATGCAAGCACTTTCTCTCTGCCTCACATGTGCCCTGCATGAGTTTCAAGCTGCCAGATCTGGGGCTTGAATCATGGTCAGTCATGTGGGAGTCCAGCGGCATAACCATTATACCATCTGCTGGTCCCCACAGTTCATTTTTATTTGAAGAACTATAGAACAAGAGATGTGGCAGGTTATAGATTTTTTTAAAACTCAGATTGAATTATTTTTTAGGAAATTTGCCAGAGGGTGCATGAGCTTGCTGGGAAAGACAGAGGGAGAGGAAGAAAGTGCTCCTCAGTGGGGCATGATCACGCCACATTCATTCTCCTCCATTTCTCCACCCTGCCAGGATTTGGGGCACTCCTGCACTCAAGTGCTCTGTGTTTTTCAAGCTGCCAGGGTTGGGATTTGAACTGCAGTCATCCATGTGGGATCTGGTTCCCTTAACCAGTAGGTGGTGGGGCTAACCCACATTTTAATGTGTTATGAAATTTGTACTTATGTAAGAAATAGCATTGAAATCTCATTCATAACAGGGTGGAAGAATGAAAGAAAAGAAAGATGAAAGGATGTTGAACCACTTTGTATGGCCGTATGATGGAAGGAAACGAAACTGAGAACTCCTGCAGTAGAACACTCGGATGGCTTCAACAGGATAATGATGCTAAGCCATGGCTTTGGAAATTCTCTAATTGCTTTTCTCGCCCTGAGCAGACATTGCAACTTAGTCCCCAAACGGTAACTATATGCAAGATTGAAGACCAGCAAATGTCTTATGCAAATAGATTGGGAGGGGAGGTTTTTTTTTCTTTCCCTGGGGACTGTGTCGGGTTTTCCTGTATATTCTGCTTGTATTGCCTGTGGTATAATAGCACATTGTCATGATTCCTGACTCAATGAGGACAATGTTTTTTTTTTAAAACTTCTTTATCTATTCTGAGTAACGGTAGATGCTTTAAATATTTAATGTTAAAATTTGGGGAACATTGGTTTCTTATTAGAGTGATAGATTCCAAAGACAAAAATCTACATTGTCAAAAGAAAGTGCAAAAGAAGTTTTATTTTATTGTGGTCTTTTTGAGTCATGTAATCTAGAAAAGATTGACCTGATTGACAGTCTTTTGATGAGATGTTTAAGATTTCTCTTGAGTGTTTGAATAGTTCAGTAGCTTTTTTGCTTGCTTTATATTTTTTATAGTGATTTTGACATTTTCTGATTTCATGTCCTCCTGTCGTCACCTTTTTATTTGTCTCCGTATATTGTCTTGGGGACTCAAATGAGATTTCAGCTTTTGAAAACTCACTTTTATTCTCTCCTTTCTCTGAGCACTCACTGTACAATGTCTTTGTTGCAAGGCATCAAGTAATTTGGTATTACAGAAGTATTTTACTTAGGGATAATTGGCAGTGAGGCTTGGCATCCCAAGCCGGTCCTCCTGTGATATGACATCTGTTCTGGTCCTCGTAGAATTGCACTCTTAACTTTACAGGTCCTGGAACTCAGTTTTTTTAGTAGCACGCAAAGTGGAATAGGCTCAGAGGGATCAACTCACAATAGTCCTGCTCATAACAGCTTGATCTGTATCAATCAGAATTCTATTATATTAATTTCCAGTCTGAACTGTAATTAGTAAGAGGGTAGAACATGCTGCTTGTTGTCTGGTCAATCCGTTGGTGTTACCTCTCTTGTAGCAAAAGTCTAGCTGAAAATTCAGATTTCTCCCAGATGAGTATATGCTCTCAGATGAGTATAGAATCGTAGCAAAAGGAGTGAAATCATAGTGCTCATCGGACCCTTTTATGCTCTGAGGGATGAACATATATCTGTCATCCCATTAGGGCGAATGGTTGTTTGAATAGTTTTTGCAGTCAGCCCATAAAGGCTGTTGATTAGTTAGATCCCGTGTAGTGGCCGGGTACTGTGCTAAGTACTTTATGTGTTCTCTCATTTTATTCTTTTTCCCCCCTCACTTCCTAGGTAGGTAGTACTAACGATGTATTTGCACACAACATTCCACATGTGACTTATCTGTGTTCTCACTTTATGGTGCCATTACGTGAATGTTTTCGTAGTGAAAATCATGTCAACAGTAGATGGCATTCCTTTTGCCACAGTTTCCATTGAAGCTAGTCAGCAAATGGTACTAGGCAACCTTTTGAGGGAGGGAGGAAATATGGAACACTCTTATGAATTTGCATGTCATCCTTATGCAGGGGCCACGCTAATCCCTGTATCGTTCCCACTTTAGTGTATATGCACCGAAGCGTGCACTCATTTCATTCTTTTAACAACTGCGGGCAGTGCATTCGGCTGTTCCTTGTTTGTGGGTGAGGAAACTGAAGCATGGAGAGGTTAGGTAACTTCGTCAAGGTCATACAGCATTAGGTAATAGATTAAAGCCCACGCTTACAACCTTTGTGACGTGCTGGCCTTTAGGGCTATGTAGGAGTCACAGACAAACAGCTTTGTACAGATTAAAGCCCACGCTTACAACCTTTGTGACCTTTAGGGCTATGTAGGAGTCACATGACAAACAGCTTTGTATCTCTTTCTCAGATGGTTTTCTGATTACTCTTATTCTTTTCACTGGCTGCAGTTTAATTGTTGGCATTATGTCTTTAGGTCAGGATGTCCTGGGGCTTGTTAAATGTCACAGTGGCACAGGTGAGCCATTTGGGTAGGTGGCCGATTACATCCATAGTGTTTGAAATCTTGCTCTTCTCCTTTGAAAGACCTTACTAAAACCCTTGTGTATGAATTGCAGCAGTGGTTATTTTTCTCAAACCACTTTGCCTGTAAGCCATCTGTATTGAATGCTATTTGTGACTGTTGTTTTAATACCATCTATTTTGTCTTCAGAACATCTGGTGAGGGAAGAGGAAGTTATCAAAGGGAAGTCACTGAGGCATAGATGGTTAGTTAGCCTGACTTGGTGAAGATGTAAACAGACCCCCTCTAAAATTCTCTTAAAATTTAGGAAGGATACAGTCTTAATTAATACCATCTATTTTGTCTTCAGAACATCTGGTGAGGGAAGAGGAAGTTATCAAAGGGAAGTCACTGAGGCATAGATGGTTAGTTAGCCTGACTTGGTGAAGATGTAAACAGACCCCCTCTACTCCATTCTCTTAAAATTTAGGAAGGATAAAGTCTTAATTTCAGTTACTGGTTTTGGTGTTCACTTCTTGCAGACTCCCTGAAGAATGCCCCTGGTTTTCAGCTAGCTGCTAGTGCATTTGTTTGGTTATGATTGAGTGATATAAGTGGACTTGAATGCTATTTCCATTTCTTAAGGCAGTAGGATATGAATAAGAAGAATCAAGATCCGCTGGCCTTGTAAAATTAACATGTGTTCTGATCTTCTTTTCTCAGAAAGAGTACATGGAGAACAAGAAAGTTGCTGTGGAATTAAAGGATGTGCCATCTCCCCTTCATGCTGGCTCTAAACTTTTTCCAGCAGTCCCACTTCCTGATATTCATTCTCTTCAGCAACCTAAAATACAGCTTTCAACTGTCCCCAAAGTAAGCTGCTGTGCTCATTGCCCTAATGAACCCTCCACTTCGCCAATGCATTTTGGTGGTGGTGGCGGTGGCGGTAGCGGAGGTGCTGGTAGCTTGATTCACACGGGCGCACTGTTAGACTCGCAAAGCACCAGGACAATCACATGTCAGGTAGGGTCAGGGTTTGCTTTCCAGTCTGCGTCTTCACTCCAGAATGCCTCAGCTAGGAGCAACTTGGCGGGCATTGCAAGTGACTTTCCCAGCATGTGTCTAGAGAGTAACCTATCTTCCTGCAAACACCTACCCTGCTGTGGAAAACTCCATTTCCAGTCTTGTCACGGGAATGTGCACAAGCTGCATCAGTTTCCGAGTCTCCAGGGCTGCCCCTCTGCTGGCTATTTCCCCTGTTCTGATTTCACGAGTGGGGCTCCAGGGCATTTGGAAGAGCACATTTCACAGTCGGAGCTAACGCCTCACTTGTGCACCAACTCTTTGCACCTAAATGTGGTACCTCCGGTTTGTTTAAAGGGCTCACTTTACTGCGAAGACTGTCTAAACAAGGTTTGTATCGTTTTATTTTTTACATTGGGTGGAGCCGAGGTTTGAGGAATGACTTTTTTATAGTGGATTTATCTTGTAACATCTTGATTGTGTGCGGGGTTGGAGTTCTTCCATGATATAGCTCTCTCCTGTCAGCATCACTTGGGCTGTTCTTGAAAGAAGCAGAGGGTAAAATGAGAGAACAAAAAAGTACAGAGCAATTATTCATGTAGATTATACTTTTAGAGCCTTTTGTTGCAGTAAATCTAATCTATATTCTATACGCAAATCTAGTTTGGCAAGCATCCGTGTTCTGTCTTTAGAGTATAGATGGACTTCATACCACTTAGACCTAACGTACACAAGGGCCCATTTGTGTCATGCAGGTAACTGTATGTTGTCTTTGTAATAATATGGAGAACTCGGAATGTGGCCTCAACCACGCCGATGTTGGAGCGAAGACTTCACTGCTGCTTGCGTGTGAGGACTCCATTGGAGCAGACACGTGCCGTAGACTATAATAAAGGCCTTACGTGAATGTCTTCCCTGACTATTTCAAGTCACTTCTCAGAATGAGCTTATCAATTGAAAGCTAGCGGTTCTGAGAACGATTATTTGGAAAGACAGTGTTTTATCAGAGGTTAGCAGGTAGAAAGGTGAAACACATAGGATGTGTTCTCATTTGTTGTATATAACTCTAGGTTCTAAGCGATGTATCTGAAATCTTTTTTAAAAAAATTTTGAAACAGCCGGCAAGAAATAGTATAATTGATCCTGCTAAAGTCTGGCCAAACATACCACCTCCAAATACTCAACCTGCACCTCTTGCTATCCCTCTGTGTAATGGCTGTGGAACCAAAGGAACAGGGAAGGAGACCACGTTGTTATTGGCGACCAGTCTAGGCAAAGCTGCTTCGAAATTTGGTAAATGACTATGGCATAAACGTGCGTCTTTTAAGTAGTTTTCAATATCCGATACTAACATTAATCTCCTTTAAAATATTCCTTGCGGTTCTGAAGCTACTAATGTGTGAGTCTCCATTTCCATCTCCTGGTAAATATTAATTATCTTTGGATGGTTATAGACGAGTAAGTCATTTGCTCTTTATGTTGAACTGAGGTTGTTTGAGATTTAAAAAAAAAAAAGTGTAGAAAAATGGAGAGTATATTAGGAAAATTAAAGTTCTTGCAGAGACTTGGGGTCAGTTTAAGTTTATAATCACACTCGTTGATTGTGTACTCTCTAGAAGTGTTTAATTTTAGAACCATTTAGGAATGGCTGATTAAAAACGATATTTGAAAACCCGAGTTCTTAATTACAATCACGTCCCCAAAAAGTAGTTAATGTGCTGTTTCATTTAGAAACATTTAAAACGTGCTAAACCAGTGTGACTGCAGTGTTAAAGGTAATTGAAGAGTCAGCAATAGCAGCAACTTCAAGTTTTGCCATCTCTGCTCTGCCGTACCACGTAGGTGGACAGGCTGAACATGGACGGGCAGCATGGACCGAACATGAAAACCAGGTCCCAGAGCTGCAGCATCCGGGACTAACTGCATGGTAGACTCAGGGATGCATCCCTGGTTAGCACGAGAATGACTCGTGTTGTGAGATGGCTTTATTGCGGGCCTCAAGTCATGTGCCCTTTAGATTTGTTTTCTGCTGAAAAAGGAAATAATCTCTTAGAGCAGTACTATTGCAATTTGGTAGTTCAGTAGTTAAATCAGTGAATTTGGTATCCTTAAACTTAACATTGATCAAAAATTGAGTTTTTCTGCCACTGAGAATGATAGGTAGATATTTTGTTTTAACTTGCCATTGCTTTTTCACTGCATGTAATCGATAGTGTTCATATTTTTCAAGGGTCACCAGAAGTTGCAGTTGCTGGACAGGTGCTAGAAAACTTACCCCCCATTGGAGTTTTTTGGGACATTGAAAACTGCTCTGTTCCCTCTGGCCGTTCAGCCACTGCTGTGGTACAGAGAATCCGTGAGAAGTTTTTTAAAGGCCACAGAGAAGCAGAATTCATCTGTGTGTGTGACATCAGTAAAGAAAACAAAGAAGTTATTCAAGAGCTGAATAATTGCCAGGTAATTTTAAAAGAATTTTACCCTGTGATAGAAGCACCTTTTTTTTTTTTTCCTTTCGGGGGAAAATGTTGTTTTAAAAAGTCTAATTCAGGGACCAGCAGTTGGCGTAATGGCTAGGTCGCTGGACTCCTATGTAGTCAACTGTGGTTTGAGTCCCGGACCTGGTGGCTTAAACTCACACCGGTACATGTGCGTACATACCCAAGTTCCCAAGAGGAGAAGGGACTGTGGCATGGCCATCCTCCCGGGGGGTGATTTCTTGCTTTCTGTCTCTCTGTCTCTTTGGCAAGCGCATGCACTGTATAGCAAAAACCTTTCCAAAAAAAAAAAAAGAATTCTGATTCAAAATTTAATGATAACATATGGGCTGTTTAAAATAAATTAGCAAAGGATTATTTCTTAAGTATTGAAAATCATTTAATCATGTTTGATCTTTCTTAATACTATCCATTCTTCCATGCTATACTGGTATAATAGTTACATGTGAATTGCTTCCTTTGATTTTTGTAACTTATGTGAACCAGGAATGTAGGATCAATATTTATGATTTATAAACCAAACTAAGGCCTTGAGAGAGAAAGCAACTTTTTAAAGATCATATACCCGTAAGTGGAAGAGCTAGGATTTAAATCCAGGTTGTCTGACCCCAAAATCTGTGCTCTTAAGCTAGAACTAGAATCCAGGTCTTTTGACTCTTAATTAATTCCATTGATATTCCATATTGCTGTCAGAAATTATGTATTTTTGTTCTTTACAAAACTAAATCCTACTGTGCATTGCATGTGGTTGAGGCAACTCTTCAAATAAGCCGTTTCTTGCTTTGAAGTCTATTCTATGTGAGTCTAACAGTTTTAACAGGAATAAACACATTTGAGCTCCCTTAGGGGTATACTCCCTCATCGTCTGCCCCTAACCTCAGGTCCTGAAAGCCGTAGACCATGGATAGTAGAGACAGATGACATGAAAGGCAGCCCCAGGTCTTAACTTAATCATGCAGCTAGGGACCGGGAGGGGGTTCAGAATGGATGCTCTGTGAGGCCAATCCACCTGGTTGCCTCTAGAGACCACCCTGGAGACCTCCCTAAATGCACAGGGCACATGCCTACTTGTGCTCTGGGGCTGGGGCTGGGGCTAGGGCTGGATTGCAGTGGCAAGACTGCCAGGGGTTCTCACTCTTTCTAGTAAACTTTTAAAAAATTATATTAAAAAATTATACATCTAATCTCTGCCTCCTCAAATTGGCAAGAGCTTTTAGAGCTAATTTAATGGCTTCAAATTTCACTTTCTTTTTTTCTATTGTCTGAAATGGAGATAAAAGAAGTACAAAAGCAGAATATTAGAGATGAGAGCACGGTGATAACAAATGCATTAATTCATACGGAGAACCAGTTTTGCAATGATTGAAATTGGGTTGTAATTTTTCTTTATTCCTGATAATAATAATTGAGAGTTTTTTCTCCTCAAGAACTGTTAAAATGTGACCAGGATGCTAAGCGAGGTTCTCACCTTGGTCCTTGCTCCTTTCCCCTTGTGATAAATGAGTGCAGGTAACTGTTGCCCACATCAATGCTACTGCGAAGAATGCTGCTGATGATAAACTCCGGCAGAGTCTCCGAAGGTTTGCAAATACTCACACCCCCCCCGCCACTGTGGTTCTTGTGTCAAGTAAGTATAAAAACACCTGCTAATTTCAGCTAACCTCACTGTGAGGACATTAGCTTACACCAGAAAAATGTGAGAGTAAATTGTGCCTGACAGAGACTGAAGTACATGGGCAGTGTTTATGCTTATTGTTGAGCACTGTTTAGGAAACGAGTGGGTGTATGAGGATGTCTGTATTACCTCCTTGAAACTTGAGTCCTTGTAGAGCTACGTGAGTTAAAGACAATATGATTATATGTGTGTGTGTGTGTGTGTGTGTGTGTGTGTGTGTATGTGTATGACATTTATATACACATACACACACATACACACCCAACCCTCCCACCTGTGGACCCAGTATTACTAATTTTAAAAATCCAAACTGGTACCAGCAGGCAGAATGGTGGTTAAGGGCACTGGAATCCCACTTGGCCGATGGCAGTTTGAGTCCTGTACCTGGCGGGTTGCTTTCTCACTTTCTTCCTTCCCCTTGCCTTCATGACATTTATATACACATACACACACATACACACCCAACCCTCCCACCTGTGGACCCAGTATTACTAATTTTAAAAATCCAAACTGGTACCAGCAGGCAGAATGGTGGTTAAGGGCACTGGAATCCCACTTGGCCGATGGCAGTTTGAGTCCTGTACCTGGCGGGTTGCTTTCTCACTTTCTTCCTTCCCCCTGCCTTCCACCTCTGTCCCTCTCTGGTCAAATTTAAATAAATAAATAAATAAATAAATAAAATGTTAAATAAAATCTAAAAAAAATTTTAAAAATTCAAAATGAATAATTTCCAAATTTCAGTTTCTCAGCATATTTATATTTGGCCCCCCCCTTTTTTTTTAAAAAGAATTATTCATGGGACCAGCAGTTAGCCTAATGCTATGTTTCTGAACTCCCCTGTAGTTGACTGCGGTTTGAGTCCCGGACCTGGTGGCTTAAATTCACACCATGTGCATGTGTGTCCAAGATCCTGAGAGGAGAGGAGAATGGAGGAGAAGGGATTGCAGTGTGGGCATCCTTCCTGGGGGGGTGATTACTTGCTTTCTGTCTCTTTGTCTCTCTGTCTTTCTGGCAAGTGCACATGCCCTATAGCAAAAACCTCTCCCTGACAAAAAAAAAAAAGAAATTATTTATTTAAATTTATTTATTCATTCATTTATTTTAATTTGACCAGAGAGAGACTGGGGCAGGTGTGGGGGAAGTAGGAAAGCAAGCCACCAGGTTCAGGGCTTGAACTGTGGTCAGCCATGTGCGAGTGTCGAGCAGCTTAACCACCACGACACCCGCTGGTCCCTATATTTGTTCCCTTTTAATACCGGAAGTAATGTGTGTCTTGGAATTCAATCCAAGTATGTGGTGCAATTGTCTTACCATGTTAATTCTTTGATATGAAATGTGCTCCTGTTCTAAAAGGGGGAAAAGCAACTTTGAGTACAAGCCAACCATTCCTTTTCACTCAGCGGGTGTCAGAGAGGGCTGTGTTGGTCATGTGTTTCTGATGTTTGGGGATGGGCTGTGCCTTTTCTTCCAGCTGATGTCAATTTTGCATTGGAACTTAGTGACTTGAGACACAGGCATGGTTTCCACATAATCCTGGTCCATAAAAACCAAGCCTCAGAAGCACTGCTGCATCATGCTAACGAGCTGATCAGATTCGAAGAGTTCATTTCCGACTTGCCTCCAAGGTTACCACTAAAAATGCCGGTAAGTAGGTTTGCATTTTTCCACTCTCTATTACTAGATTATGGGGTGCCGAAAGACAGTCCTTAACAAGAGGGTTGCCTTGCCCAGGTGGGAGTGGGTTTTTTTGTTTGTTTGTTTGTTTTTGTTTTGTTTTGTTTTTTGTAGGAGACTGATCATATTTTGAAATAAGGCTTAGGAATTTTCGATTTTTCTCTTGCAGATGTACAGAGTTGATTTGTATAGCACCCTAGGGAACTGGCTAGATTTACTTTACAGCAGCCACTTCCAGTGTCTCCACAGTTAGCACAGTGCTTTCTGATAAGTGGATGGGAGTAGTGGAACAAGAATATGGGTAGAGAAAGTGATGAGGATTCTCACATACCTGTGTGGTTGGCATCAACTAGAGAGAAATTGTGCCTTTTTTAGGCATTTAATCCTCAAGCTCCAACAGGCCTCTGAGCCTATGCTGTCTAGTTAATATCACCTGCCATCAACATTACTCGTTGGAAGTAGCCCTCACTGCTACACTTGTAGCCTATTTAAGCCACATGCTAGGAAAATGTTGGCATTTTTCCAGGAGAACAAGCATTTCTGATAGACCTGATTGGGGATAAGCATGTTTACTACACAGCCCAGCTGTGTTATCATATGCTATTAAGGTGTTGCTCCTCCATAGTATGAGACCACGCAGAAGGCCCACGTTGGATTTCTGGCCAGAAAGGAAGGCCAGGCGTGGTGTGCACATCTGGAGTCCCAGCAACTTCAGAGGCTGAGATAGGATCTTTACAGAGCCACACCCTGTCTTAAAACAAATGCCTACTGCAGTACTAAGCCATGGTTAAGCTATCTGTAGAATGAATGTTTAACTGTTCAAGAAATAGTAATTATAACGGAGAAGAGCCATGGTATGGATGATCCTGAAGAGTAAACAGTCCTTTGCATTAAGTGCAGTCTAGTTTTTTAGTTTTGCTATAGGTCACATGATCATATTGGAGAGATAGAAAGTAAGAAAGCATATCCCAGGGGGGATGGCCATACCACAATCCCTTCTCTGTTCTCCTCTCAGGATTTTGGGCACACATGCATTTCCACCAGCATGTTTTTTTTTTTCTTTTTTTTTTAAAGATTTGTTTAATTTTTATTTATTGATTTTTTTTATTTTTAATTTGACTAGAGAGACACACAAAGAGGGTGAGAGAGCAAGTTACCAGGTCCGGGACTCGAACCACGGTCGGCCATGTGGGAGTGTCCAGCGCCCTAACCATCATGCCACCTGCTGGTCCCCATCCACCAGCTGTTTTTTAAGCTGCTAGGTTCAGGACTCAAACTGCATAGCCAGCCATATGGGATCCAGCGTCTTAGCCACTGTGCCACCTGCTGGCTCCTAAATGCAGTCTTAACACATAACTAAATAAATTCAGAGTTACAGAGGTATCTGGAAAGTGATCTCATTCATTGTCCCCATTTAAGGAAGAAAGAGGCACTTAGAAAAAGTAAGTGAGTCAGCAGATTGCAGCAGAGCAGAGGCTGGGTCCAGCTCTCCAATACACACACTTCCTCTGCTATTCCTACTGCATGTACTGATACCTGACAAGCCCAAATCCCGGCCATGATGAAGCACATGCTCCAGCAGTTCACACTTGGGATGCCAGAGCGTTGCCCAAGCAGTAATGTTCCCAGACCCTGCCTCAGTCTTCTGAAGTTACTTCCTAACTCACTCTTCTTAGTATTCATCGTTTTTAGTCTCTTGGCTTTTGCCA
Source organism: Tupaia belangeri chinensis (assembly GCF_000334495.1). Taxonomy (NCBI): domain Eukaryota; kingdom Metazoa; phylum Chordata; class Mammalia; order Scandentia; family Tupaiidae; genus Tupaia; species Tupaia belangeri. The sequence continues at coordinate 6,195,851 of NW_006159657.1, read as the reverse complement.
CGTTTCCTTTCTTCAGCTCCTATTGGGTACTTGCTCTCCTAACCATGAACGCCTACAAGTCAGATGTTGTCTTTTAGGTGAGAGCTTGCCCGCTTTAGTGATTCTTATTCCTATGGTTAAAAGAAAAAAAGATGATTCAAAGCTGGCAATCTTGCCAGATGTTTTTTTCTCACTCACTAGATGGTAATTTCAGAAACTTCTTTTAATGTTCTTTAGTCCTTTTAATTCTAACCAATTAAACATATATTAGTCTGGCTAAATTTTGAATTCCAGGTGTAACAGAAGGAGTATAGAGTTTGTTGGTGATTGAGCAGCACCTCCCAGGTAAAAAGAAAATCTCTGATTAGAACAGTAACATGTTCATATAAGATACTGGGGCATCAGGAAAGTCATGATGCATTTTTGCATAGAAAAACATGTCATCACTTTCCTGATGACCTAAAAATAAACAGTGTTAAAAAACATGGAAAATGAAAACCCCACAGTCCTACCCTCCAGAAGTAACCATTGTTAACTGTTTAGTATTGTCCTCCAAATTTTAAAAATTTAATTGAAATAGTGTGCAATACATAGTGTAATGTGGCTCAGTTTTTTTTTCTTGTTTGTTTTAAGCTTGGCAATGTCATAGTGCAGCTACCTTTATGTGTAGAATAAATATAAATCTACCACATCTTAAAAACCAGCAGAATATTGGCTTAAACATACTTGTATGGCTGGGTTCTGATTTTTTTTTTTCAAGAAAGGCAGTTTTAGCTTTAATAAATCAAAATTTAAAAAATGTTCAGAGAACTTTGCTTAAGACTTAAAGCCAGGAAGCAGGTTAGGATTCTGTTTAAATAGTAGTTACCTGAATCTTTCAATAATTCAAGAGAAGACAAAAATCTTTATCTCTGGACTTCAAAGCATAGAAAAAGATCAGTATTGGTTTAGTCAAAAGCCGTAAAATTCTATTTCATCAGCTCAGTCTCATGTACTTAATCTAACTTCTGTTGTGGTCCAAGCTTTCCGTTTAACTTTTGGAAGATAATATTCAACTCAGCTTTTATCTCTACCATTAAGCTGGCCTTTTTCTTAGATGTTTTTTAACTCTTATTTCTGTGTGTCTGACTTTGGTTTTCCTGATATATAACACTTCCTTCAGAACTTCTTGGAGAACTAGTCTGGTGTTGGTAAATTCTTTCAGGTTTTGTTTATCTGAGAATATTCTTGTCTTCTCTTCCTATATGAAGGATAATCTTGCTGGGTATAGTATTCTTGGTTGAAATTTTTTTTCCCTTAACACTTTGAATATATTTTCCCATTCTTTCCTTGCTTGCATTGTTTCTGATAAGAGGTCCACTGTTAGCCTGATGGGGATATCCTTTGTAGGTAACTTGTCATTTCTCTCTTGCCAGTCTGAATAGCTTGTCTTTGTGGTTTTGGTCAATCTGGCTATAATGTGTCTTAGAGAAGATCTTCTGGGGTGGAGTCTATTTGGGGTCCTATGTATTTCTTGGGTCTAGATCTTCAAATGCCTCTCCAGGTTTAAAAAGTTTTCTTCCAGGATTTCATTTAATAGATTTTCAGTGCCCTTATTAGTCTCTTCACCTTCTGGGATACCAATTATCCAGATGTTTGTATGTTTGATGTTATCTAGTAATTATCATATATTATTCTCATTTTTTGGACTATTTTCTCAGTCTTTGTGGTGGATTTTTCTAGGCCAGCAATTCTGTTTTCTACATCTGAAATTTGATCTTCCGTATGATCTAATCTGCTTTTAATACTTTCAAGGGAGGTTTTGATTTTCTAAATTACAGCCCTGTCTGTATTTAACAGCATGACTCTCAAGGGTGGGTCTCTATAAATATTTCTCAACAGACCTTTCAGTTTTGGGTACTCCTCGGCTCTATTCTCCTGCCTCTTCTGGAGTTCATTGTCTCTCTTCTCTTGCATCCCTGTTAACTTTGTCACTAGGAATATTCTAATTCTTTATCAAACATTTCTATGATTTCCATTGAACTGTGGATGAAGAGGAGTTATTCTTTTCCCTTGGGGAGCTATTATCTTGGTTTTTCATATTTCTTGTGCCTTTGTGGTGATTTCTTGTTATCTTATGGAATATATGCTTCTTCCTAATTTCTAGAAGTTCAATCTAAGCATTCAGGGGTGTGCAATCTCTTTGCTGTTCCATTTTTATTACTTTGCGCAGCAGATTCGGTGGGTATTGAGGAATATGTTGACCCAATAGTATTTGGATGTTTGGCTCTGTTTCCCTTAGATCAGTCTAGATACTCAGTGAGTGGAGATTGAGCAGCAAAGGGATGAGGTAAAAGAAAAATGATAAGAAAACAGAGAGAGAGAGAAAAAAGAGAGAAAAGAAAAACAACTCAGAAATTTATTTTTTTAAATAAAGCACTGGGGCCTGGAGGCCGAATTATCAGTAGATAATCTTCATTTCTCTTATTCCCTGAAAGCATTAGTTCTCAGCTGCTATGGAGGAGTCTCCTTCTGAAGGTCTGCCCCTTGCCTCTCCACTTGAGACTGGGGACTGGAGGCTGAACTATCAATAGACAATCTTCATTTCTCTTATTCCCTGAAAGCACTAGTTCTCAGCTGCAGTGCAGCCGGGCTCTTACTGAACCAGCCCACCTGTTACTAGATGTTTTATTTCTACTCAGTTTTTTACCATCTCTAGCAAGGTAGCCTTTGTCTTTTCAGGGGGCTCCTGGGCTCTAATCAGTGGGAGAAGATCCAAGGCTTGGAAGTTCTGGGTCAGAATTTTACTAGCAAGACCACCAGGAAGGTGGTACTAATTTACATTCTTTTTTTTGGAGAGGTTTTTGCTATAGGGCGTGTGCGCTCGCCAGACAGACAGAAAGCGAGAAATCACCCCCCCGGGGGGATGGCCACACCGCAATCCCTTCTCCTCCATTCTCCTCTTGGGGTCTTGGGCACG
>NW_006159657.1:6168935-6192137 GCF_000334495.1 Tupaia belangeri chinensis | reverse complement strand
GAGAGGTTTTTGCTATAGGGCGTGTGCGCTCGCCAGACAGACAGAAAGCGAGAAATCACCCCCCCGGGGGGATGGCCACACCGCAATCCCTTCTCCTCCATTCTCCTCTTGGGATCTTGGGCACGCACGCACACGCGCCCGGCGTGAGTTTTAAGCCACCAGGTCTGGGACGTGAACCGCGGTCGACTATGTGGGAGTCCAGCGACACAGCCATTACACTAACTGCTGGTCCCCTAATTTACATTCTTAATCAATAATAAATGAGAGGCTCTGTTTTAAATGTTTACCAAAATGATAGGTGAAAAATGGCATCTGCTTCTAGTTGCCTTTGCATAAATTATAGGGAAGCTGCATGATATTCTTTATTATTGTTTGAGACTCTGGCTATTTCTTCTGTAAATTCTATCATATCCTTGGGCCATTTTTTAGTAAGTTCTTTTATGGCTTGTTTAACCCTTTCTATAATTACTTAAAATTTTTTTTCTGATACTTTAATGATCCTGTTTCTTAATATATACATTTCAACTCATCTGGAAGGGTTATGACCACCCACTGCTAAACAGAACTTCCAGGCTGACAGCCAGCAACCTGCCGTTGAGGCTGGAGAGGATCTGACTGTAAAATATTAACTAGTGGCTGTACTAAATAATTAGCAAAATGGACTTTTTTGTTTATTTAAATATTTTTTTCTTTTTAGAATTTTATCTTTATTCATTTTAATTTTAATTTGACTAGAGAGGAACAGAGAGAGAGAAAGTGAGAAAGCAGGCCACTAGGTCCGGGACTTAAACTGCAGTCAGCCATATGGGAGGGGAGTCCAGCGCCCTTAACCACATGCCACCTGACAGTGCCTGGACTTTTTTTTTTTTTTTAAAAATTTTTTATTTTATTTAACTTTATTTTACTTATTTATTTTAATTTGATCAGAGAGGGACAGAGTGAGAGAGGGGAAGTGAGAAAGCAAGCTGCCAGGTCTGGAACTGGAGCCACGGTTGACCATGTGGGAGTCCAGGGCCCTTAACCACCATACCACCTGCCGCTCCTAGTAAAATGGACATTTTAAAAAAGTTATTTTATTTTATTTATTCATCCCCCCCCCCCAGTTTGGCCAGAGAGAGACACAGAGAAAGAGGGAAAGTGAGAAAGCAAGCTGTTAAGTCCTGAACTTGAACCGTCATGTGGGAGTGTCCAGGACCATAACCACCATGCCACCTGCTGGTCCCAAAATGGACTTTCAAGAGAAATTTATTGAGATATAATTTACGTAGCATAAAAAATTCACCTCTTGTAGGGGCTGGCAGGTGGCGTGGTGGTTAAGGGTGCAGGAGTCATTCATGGTTGCAGTTTGAGTCTCAGACCTGGCAGCTTGCTTGCTCTCACTCTCTTGCTCTGTCCCTCTCTGGTCAAAATTTAAAAATAAAGTTAAACAAAATAATTCTTTAAAAAAAAAATTCAACTCTTTTAAGTGTAAATTTATCGAGTTGTACAACCAGTTTTGGAATATTTATATCACCTCAGTAAATTCTTTTATGCCAGTATATAGTTAATTCTTATCCCACCCTGAGTTCCATACGTGGTTTTTTTTTTTTTTTTTGGAGAGATTTTCACTGTAGGGCGCGTGCGCTCGCCAAACAGACAGAGAGAGACATAGAGACAGAAAGCGAGAAATCACCCCCCAGGGGGGATGGTCATGCCGCAATCCCTTCTCCTCCATTCTCCTCTCGGGATCTTGGGCACGCACGCACACACGCCTGGCGTGAGTTTTAAGCCACCGGGTCCGGGACACGAACCGCGGTCGACTACGTGGGAGTCCAGCGACATAGCCATTACGCTAACTGCTGGTTCCCGAGTTCCATACGTTTTATAGAAATATTGCCATACAGTATATGAACTTCTGTGCCAAGCATCTCCTTTAAAACAACATTCAGTTATCTTGACCACTTTAAATACAGTTTACCCTCTTCTGGCTAAATCACTCCCATTGCCCCTGCAAGTTTGCCAGCTAAAGTTCAGAGATCACTTATTCTCGTTTCGAAACGGTGCCCTCAGTGAGGCTGACGTCACTGTCCTTTCCGCTGTGTTAGCAGTGCCACACTCTGCTCTACGTGTATAACCTACCAGCGAATAAAGACGGCAAGAGCATCAGCAACAGGCTCCGGCGCCTGTCCGACAACTGTGGCGGGAAGGTGCTGAGTATCACGGGCTGCAGCGCCATTCTCCGCTTCATCAACCAGGACAGTGCCGAGCGGGCTCAGAAGCGCATGGAGAACGAGGATGTCTTCGGGAATAGGATCATTGTGTCCTTTACTCCAAAGAATAGAGAACTCTGTGAAACCAAGAGTTCCAATGCAATTGCTGAGAAAGTGAAGTCTCCCAAAAAACTGAAGAATCCAAAATTGTGCCTCATCAGAGATGCAAGTGAGCAATCTTCAAGTGCCAAAGCCACGCCTGGGAAAGGGCTGCAGGCAAATTCTGGATCTGCCGCGAAACACACGCACGTTAAAAGTTTACAGGTAATTGAGATCCTTCTTTTCTGGAGTTTTGGGTAGGTTTGGCTTCTGTGTGCCTGCTTGCTTTTTGGTGTGTCCTTTACTTTTATTTCTGTTTTTGATGGTACTCAGAGTCAGTTTTCTGTCCAGGATTTAGCACACGTTGGCCCCTTAAGCTTTAAAGTCCACTGCACTTGTGTCTTTTAAGGAGCTGTGCCGCATGGAGTCCAAGACGGGCAGTAGAAACAGCGAGCACCAGCATGGTCACCTGAGGCTGGTCGTGCCTCCTCACAGTCACCCAAGCGCTGCAGTGCCCACGTCTAAAAATCCGGGGATGGCGGATTCAGTTTACAAAACCAATCAAAAGTACGTTAAGTTACTCTTTCTCATCATTTCTTTTTTCTTTTTTTTTTTTTATTTTTTAAGAAAGATTTTTGCTATAGGGCACATTTACTTGCTAGAGAGACAGAAAGCGAGAAATCACCCCTCCTCCCGAGGGGATGGCCACGCCGCTATCCCTTCTCCTCGATTTTCCTCTCGGGATTTTGGGCACGCACGTACACGTGCCCAGCATGAATTTTAAGCCACCAGGTCTGGGGCTTAAACCATGGTTGACTATGTGGGAGTCCAGTGATGTAACCATTATGCCATCTGCTGGTCTCTTTTTCTCTTTTCTTTCTTTTTTAAAATTTGATATAGAGAGTAGTGTACTTGTAAGAGTTGGGGAGAAAGCACTTCCTGGGTGAATGGCCTTGCCACAATCCCACTTTCTCCATTCTCTCGGGATTTGGGGCAGACACACATAAGGCACCCAGTGTTTTTTAAGCTGTCGGGTCCAGGACTTGAACCTCATAGTTGGCCATTTGGGATCTGGCTGCCTTAACTAGCACATCACCAGCTAGCCCTTATTGATTCTCTAATGTGAAGGAATACATATGACCTATTCCCTCTGATTTTTCCTGTCTATCAGAAAAGAAAACCTCAGTGCCCGAAGTGTTACCAGTTCTCCCATAGAGAAAAAAGATAAAGAGGAGAGTGTGTTCCAAGTGAGTTATCCCTCCGCTTTTAGCAAGTTGATTGCATCAAGGCAAGTTGGTCCTCTGCTCACGTCTCAGTCTTGGTCTTCTCGGTAAGTCTAGCTTCCTGATCCTTGGGGGTGGTTACATGTAGCTGGAAGGATTCTGAAGTTGTGTGTTTATTCGAAAGAGTTCGGATAATACAGAAGCACACAAGTGAAAGGCAGGCTCTTATCCTTCCTCCATCAGGTCAGTCCCCCTTTTCTCAGGGAAGCCGAGCTAACATTTAAGGGCAGTGCTCCTCACCATTTCTCTGTCCTTTGTGGGGACATCTTAGTAAGCAGTGGGCAGAGACAAGCCTGTCCTGGAGTCCTTGGCCAGTTTGGGAGGCATGTACAGATGTCCTAATGTGCATCATGTTGAGGAAAAAGCCCAAACTAGGCATTCATTGATCATTTTTCTTTTTAAATTTGTTAGAAGGTATGTATACATATGCCAGAGAAAGAGAAAGTGAGAAAACACCCCCTACAGAAGATGGTCGTGCCAAGAAATGGTCTCCATTTCTTCCCGTTGGGATTTGGGCATGCGGGCACATGTGCCTTCTGTGTTTCTCAAGGCTCCATGTCTGAGACTTCAATTGTGTAGTCAACCATGCAGGATCTAGCTGCTGTAACCACCACGCCACCTGCTGGCCTGATCATTCTGTTTTTTTGTTAACTTGCCAGAGGGTGGGTGTGCTTGCCTGCAAGAGAGAGGAATGGAAGGGGAGGGAGAAAGCACACCCCAAAGGAGCGTGGTCATGCCACAATTTGTTCTCCATTCTGTTGGGATTTTGAGAACACGCACACAAACACACACACACTCCTTGGGTATTTTTTAAGCCACTGAGGCCAGGATCTGAACTGCAGTCAACCATGTGGGATCCAGCTCCCTTAACCATCAGGGAATGAGGCTAGCCCCCCCAGTGGTGATTGTTAGTGTGGTACTTTATAGGAAGCTGCTTGAGAAGTAAGGATTTCTGTAAACCACTGTAGTTCCTTATTATTTATCCACCTAAACTTTGTGAACTCACACCAAATCATTCTTGAGCTTGGGAGACAGAGGAACAGTAGGCCATAGTGCATTTCCTTGAACTCTTCCTAGCATTGAATGGATTCTGCTGAGTTGGTGAAGAACCACCTCACAAAGTGACTGTAGACCTGTATAGTTACATCCAAAAATCCACTTAGAAGTTGTTTATTTTTTTTGGAGAGGTTTTCGCTATAGGGCGCGTGCGCTCGCCAGACAGGCAGAGAGAGACAGAAAGACAGAAAGCGAGAAATCACCCCCCAGGGGGGATGGTCACGCCGCAATCCCTTCTCCTCCATTCTCCTCTCGGGATCTTGGGCACGCACGCACACCCACCCGGCGTGAGTTCTAAGCCACCGGGTCCGAGACGCGAATCACGGTCAACTACGTGGGAGTCCAGTGACATAGCCATTACACTAACTGCTGGTTCCCTAGAAGTTTTCCTGATGTGCTGAAGGAGTGCAACAGATGAGCAAAGATATCTAGCTTTTTAGGGCCACGGGGGAGGTTAAATAACTTAAATTGAGTATCTAAGACAAATTTCCTTAGGATAACCCCCCCAAAGTAGAAGGTAAACACATCAGGACTGCCTGTAATTTCTGCCTTTAGTTTTAAATAATCCGGTGAAAGAATATTTGATATTAGACTGTTGATTATTAACAGTGCTCAACAGTAAGTATATGTTTAAGATGAAAGCATATTTGAAAACCCAGTGTTTAATTCAGCTGTGTTCTGGGAAGGCTTCACCTAAGCCTAAAAGAAAAAAACCTACATGCATAGAACAGTTTTTTCAAAATAGTTTTAATGTTTGTGTTTTAAGCAGGAGTATGTCTCCAAACCTCTTAAACAGAGCATCCCCACTTGCCTTCAGTGTTGCAAACGTGAGCGGCGGAGCTGATTGTCCAGATCCATATGCAAATGGTGCTGACGTCCAGGTCAGCAACATAGACTACAGATTGTCCCGGAAGGAGCTGCAGCAGCTCATGCAGGAAGCATTTTCTAGGCATGGCAAGGTAACCTGTCACTCTTATTCTGTTTCACCATTTGATGGAGTTGCAGGTCAAGGTCACTTATTTTAGCACACAGAAACATAGCCAGTACATAAAGTGTGACTAAACTGCTTTGTATGCCACCTTTTCCCTCTCCTGCTCAGGGTGGTGGTACCTCCAGTTTTTAGGGTGCAGTACTGGAGAGCAAGAAACCTACTGGTGAGAAGCACTCATCCTAAGTAGGGATTTATTTATATATTTATTTTCCCAAATTTCTTTCTTTCTTTCTTCCATGAATGAGAGAGACAGCACCATCTTGACCCCACGATCCACCCCAGCTCATGGGCACAGGCATTTCTGTTTTTTGGAGAGGTGTTTTTTTTTGTTTGTTTGTTTTTGTTTTTTTTTGCTATAGGGCGCATGAGCTTACCAGAAAGACAGAGACAGAGACAGAAAGTGAGAAATCACCCCCCGGGGGATGGCCACGCCGCATTCCCTTCATCTCCATTCTCCTCTCGGGATCTTGGGCACACACGCACACACGCCCTGCATGAGTTTTAAGCCACCAGGTCCGGGACTCAAGCTGCGGTCAACTACATGGGAGTCCAGCGACACATCCATTACGCTAACTGCTGGTTTTCCAGCACATGCATTTCTAGTGTACTCAGGGAGGTCTCTAGACATGAGCCTGGAACCGACCCATTTGGGTCAGCCTCGTGTGTCACATTTTACTGCTGCGCCGCTGTCCAGTCCCAGTAGGCAGGAATTTAAGTGGCACTTTGGGGAATAAGATATTGATGAGTGTTAGGTAGCTTTGTTTGCTAAAATACGAAATAGGATTCTGAAATAATGTTGGCTGTTTTTGTTTAAATCTTATTATTTCTGACTCAGTTTTCAGGTATAATTTTGCTAAAAATGTATCCCTTACATATTTTTTAAAATGGCTATGCCTCAGGTTTTTAACAGGGTCTGGAGAAGACCTCTGGCACTCCTCCCAGATCCCTCCTCCAGGTGGCCTCTGAGTCTGCCTTGGAGATCTGTGTGTGCCAGAGCACTGAGGCAGAATGGACTAGTCTTATGTCTCTGAAGGCCACCCCATCCAAGCTCGCGTACCTTCTGGTCAGCGGAAGTGTAGAGTTCAGACAGGTTCCTTCCCAGAGCACTGTAGTCCACTGCCATATTTCTAAAGATTCGCCTTTGCGTTTCAGACGTCAGGGCTCAGTGACAAAGGATTCTCTTTTCCTATCCACTGTTGTAGGTGAAGAGTGTGGAGCTTAGCCCCCATACAGATTATCAACTCAAGGCCATCGTTCAGATGGAAAACTTACAAGAAGCAATCAGTGCAGTGAACAACCTCCACAGATACAAAATCGGCGGCAAGAAGATCCTGGTCTCACTCGCCACAGGAGTTGCTAATAAATCACTCTCTCTACTGAGGTAAAAAACAAACAGAAGCCATTGATTTTAGGAAGTTAATATTTAACTCAAACAATTTAGGAAATAATAAAAATAGATTTGATCACATTCCCAGTCCTCTTGTAATGATGATATATGCACTAAGGTTTATTCTCTATTGATAGAGTTAGAAATAGCCATTTGACTCTTGTTCAAGTCATTAATCAAAGGTGAAGCCGAACTCAAACCTGATGGGCACTTTGGAGTAAAATGATACGCCACACATTCAGAACAGGCTCTAAGAATAGTAGACCTCTACAGTAAAAGCAGATGGCCTAAAAAGTCAGAATGTCACCTTCTCATCTTGGTAGAAGGTGGATTCACTATGGAGGCCAGACCTACAAAGCTCTAAACTCTCAACTTACAGTTGTAGTCTTATATCAAATAAATACCCCGCCCACTCCACAAATCTACATTATGACCGTATCAGTTTTAGGAATCTGGTAATCATGTTCATAAAAAGATTTGATTCTTCTTTTGCTCTCCCTGTTCTGGGATAAACTACTAGAACACGGTTTATTCTTAAATGAGTGTTTCGACAATCAAGAATCTTTTCTTTTACTTCACCATTATTGTAAGTTATGTTTTTATTTGTTAAAATAAATATATTACTCCTTGAAGAAAATGTAGAAACCTTAGAACATAAAAGAAGGGGGAAATCATTCATGATCCTGTTATTCGAAGCCAATCACCCTTGAGAGTTCAGTGTTGAGTGTGTGTTTTCTCCATTGGGTGTTTTTTGATGCCTTTTTGTTTTTCAAAACCATAGTTGTGGGACCAGCAAATGGTGTAATGGTTATGTTGCTAGACTCCTTTGTAGTCTGCTGCAGTTCAAGTCCTGGACCCAGCAGCTTAAAATTCACACCCGGCACATATGTGCCCAAAATCCCAAGAAGAGAATGGAGGAGAAGGGATTGTGGTGTGGCCATCTACCCTGGGGAATGATTTCTCACTTTCTGTCTCTCTGGCCAATGTGTGTGTCCTATAGCAAAAATCTCTCTTTAAAAAAATAACAAAGGAAAAAAATCCATAGTCATGATTATATTGTATACATTTGGGTATTCTCAACTACAGAAATTCTAATCACCTATTTCTAATATACAGCCCACAGTATGGCAGGAGATAACTCAAGCTATTCTGCCTTTTGCTTTAAATTAACAACCAGGTGTTTGTCCTACTGTGAACAGTTTGTCTTTCTGTTCCACTAGTGTGGAAAGCCTTATGATTGCGTCTCAGTCTAGCATGGTTCCAGCAGGTGGTATGGTGGTTAAGGTACTGGACTCCCACGTGGCTTACCGTGTTTTGAGTCCTGGACCTGGCAGCTTGCTCTCTCTTTGTCTCGCACATGTGCCCTATAGCAAATTAAATAATAATTTTAAAAATTCTCTTAAAAAAGAAACCCCAGAACTCTCAGGTGTGACTTTATCATCTTTCATTGACTTGTTCTTAAAATCCTTTTAGTTTTTTAAGAGAGATTTTTGCTACAGGGTGTGTGCACTCACCAGAGAGACAGAGAGACAGTATGTGATAAATCACCCCCCAGGGAGATGGCAATGACATCTCCTCTTGGGATTTTGGGCACACACGCATATGCTCCCAGCATGAGTTTTAAGCCACTAGGTCTGGAACTTGAATCACGGCCAACGAAGTGGGAGTCCAGCAATGTAACTATTATGCCATCTGCTGAATCCCCCTAAAATCTTTCTTTTTTTTTTTAATAATTATTTATTTAATTTTACTTATTCATTCATTTATTTTAATTTGACCAGAAAGAGATACAGAGAGAGAGAGAGGGAAAGTGAGAAAGTAAGCCACCAGATCCGGTACTTGAACCGCGGTCGGCCATGTGGGAGTATCCAGCACCTTAACCACCATGCCACCTGCTGGTCCCTCCCCTAAAATCTTTTCTTTAAATTTCTCTGGAAAATAAATTCTAATATATCAGAAGCTGTTAAATTGATTTTGTGTACCTGTTATGTTAGTTTTTTTGTTCTTTTTTTGGGGGGAGAGGTTTTTGCTATAGGACACATGCGCTCGCCAGACAGACAGAGACAGACAGAGAGATAGAAAGCGAGAAATCACCCCCCAGAGGGGATGGTCATACTGCAATCCCTTCTCCTCCATTCTCCTCTCGGGATCTTGAGCACACACACACACATGCCTGGCGTGAGTTTAAGCCACTGGGTCTGGGACTCGAACCGTGGTTGACTACGGGGAGTCCAGCGACATAGCCATTACGCTAACTGCTGGTCCCCCTATTATGTTAGTTTTATGAACTCTGTTTTTCAGAGACAACTCGTAGAGGAAGTGATCTTCCAACTAATAATAATTTTGTTTTACAGTGCAGAAACAATGTCTATTCTTCAAGATGCTCCTGCCTGTTGTCTGCCTCTTTTTAAATTCACAGACATCTATGAAAAAAAGTAAGTTAGATTTATTTTTTCATCGATCCAGTCAGTACTGCTTGGTGATTTAATGCAGAAAGCCATTGTAGAACTCATAAAGACCTTTTAGTCCAGTGGGGGAATGGCAGATGGCAGCTTTAAATTTGAAATTTTCATACCTTTTTTTTTTTTTAAGAGAGATTTTTGCCATAGTACATGTGTGCTTGTCAGTGACACGGGGAGAGACAGAAAGACAGAAAGAGAGTAATCACTCCCCTCCCCCAGGGCCATGCCATAATCGATTCTTCTTGGGGCACTCACACACGTGTGCCCAGCATGAGTTTAAGCCTCTGGGTCCAGGATGCAAATTATGGTCGATTATGTGGGAGTCCTGCAGTGTAACCATTATGCCATCTGCTGGCCCCTTACCATATATTAAAAAAGAAAAGAAAAAACACACAATTTTTTTAGAATTATTTATTTATTTAACTTTATTTGTTATTTATTTATTTATTTTTTGGTGAAGTTTTTGTTATAGGGTGCGTGCGTTCACCAGAAAGACCGAGACAGAGAGCGAGAATTCACCCCCCAGAGGGGATGGCCACATCGCAATCCCTTATCCTCCATTCTCCTCTCAGGATCTTGGGCATGCATGCACACACACCTGGAATGAGTTTAAGCCACTGGGTCTGGGACTCAAACTGCGGTCGACTACATGGGAGCCCAGCGATGCAGCATTATGCCATCTGCTGGTTCCGTTATTATTTTTTAATTTGACCAGAGAGAGACAGACAGAAAGAGAAAGGGAGCAAGAAGACTGAAGGTCTGGGACTCAAACCATTGTTGGCCATGTGGGAGTCCAGTGCCTTTAACCACCATGTCATCTGGCAGCCACCTACCATACATTTTTAAAACTTTGTTTATTTTTTAGCAGTATAGACCATCAGTCTCCAAAGCTCTACCTTTCTTTCCCCAGCCACCTGATTCATTTAACTATTCATTGAGTGAACCTCTTTGAGCACCCTGCGTAAGCTCGATAGTACTGGAGCTGACCTGACACCATGTCCTCTATACTCAGTGCATAGTAGGTACTCAACAAGTCTTTCCAGAGCTAGGCAAGACATAACCCTTATCCTTGAGGAGCTGCATCTAGAAGGGAATAGAAAATGCTCACAAATTGTTGAATAAAACATGAAACTCAACTGAAAAGGAGCAGGGAGAAAAGCATGCTTCAAAGATACATAGGGGAGGGGAACAGGGAGCTTGACCATCATTCCGTGCATTACAGGGAGCCACTTGATGCAGTGGAGGAACAGGGAAGGGGGGAGGTCTGGTCAGGAAGACTTCTGGCAGCTGTAGTGTCTGAGGCGGCGTGGGTGAGGGGAAAGGGTGTGGAAGGGAAGGAACGTGCTGCACCAGCCTCCGTCATGAACAGATGCTATGCAGCAGAAGGGACTAGATACACAGAAACGTCACATGTGGGTGAAATGGGACGGGTAGCTAGTCTTAGGTAGTGGGCCATGTAGACACTAGAGGTCAGTATGATTCTGATTTTTTGTCTTGGATGACAGGGAAGATTGTTGTACAGTTACACTGTAAATGGGGAAATAAAGTGTGATTAGGAGGTACACTGAGTGTTTGACCTTACTTTTGGACAAGGAGTTTTAGGGGTCGTTGAGTAGCTAAGTAGGGAGTTCAGATAGCCTTCTGCATGTTGGGAGGCTCCCTGTGGAGAGAAGAGAAGTCAGCTGTGAAGATAAGACAGTCACCGCCTAAAGATGACCTTGGAAAGCACAGGAGCAGGTAAGACCAGAGGAGGCAGGAGGAGAACCAGAGAAGGGCAGAACTGGATGGAATGCTGCCAGGGCCAGGGAAACCCAGTGTTGTAACGAGGATGTATGGGAAGAGCATGTCAGGAATGTGGAGAACCAAGGGGCCCGAGACAATGGTGTGAGGTTTGGGATGAGGTAGAGGTCTTTGGTATCTTTAGAGCCATTGCTGGAGTCCAGTGGGATAAAGCCCAGAGGGGAAGGGGCTAAGAACCAGTAGGTGAAACAGCAGGAGCAGCTCCTGCTGCTGTTGTTCTGGAGGAGACGAGAGCATGAGGCTTCATGAGAGCTCAAGGGAGAACGTCCGGCCGTGGGAGTCTGGAGAGAACGGGCTCTGACTGGTAGGGGGGAAATTGAGTGGGTGGGTAGGATCCTGGGGTGGTAACGTAACCTGTAGCAGGAAGAGCAGGAAGCATTTATTGAGCACTTCCTGTGTGCCAACCCCTTATGTTAAGATGAAGAAAACTTCGTCATACTTACTCACATTTAATCCTTGTATCAGTCCTATGAGATAGATACATCCCATTTTGCAGATGGGAGAATTGAGGCCCAGATTGGTTCTGTAACTTGATTAAGGTCACACAGGTTTGAAACTGAGTCAGGATATGAACTCCAATCTGTCTGCCTCCAAGGCCTGTACCTTTACACTCCAGGTCCGAAAGATGCACATCAGGGCTGGTTGAGGAGTCCAGTCTCAGGACGTGTGGGTCAGGCAGCTGGGTGAGGTGAGCGGTAACTTCTGAGGGAGGAGAGCAGGAATAGTGAGAGGTAACGCAGGTGGGGGTTAGAAGTGAGGGGAGCCAGGTTGGGAGAGGTGCCGTCAGATGATTGGATGAGGTCACGTAAGCACAGAGACTGGGCGGGGTGGGAGGGCTGAATGAGGCAATCACTGTAATGTGCAGGGAGCCAGAGGTGACTCAGAAGGCTACCAAGCATTTCTGGCTCAGTGGCGAATGAATTTATAGTGGAATTACTTTCATTTTACTTTTGAAGCAACGGAGGTCCTATTCCTGGTTATAGCCTTCTATTTAAGCAGGACACACGTCAGCCTAATCACAGAAACGATCTCTCTAACTCAGTGTCACAGAGACGATCTCTCTAACTCAGCGTCACAGAAACTCTCTTAACTCAGTGTCACAGAGACCGTCTCTAACTCAGCATCTCTTTTTCTCTGGCTTTTAGGTTTGGACACAAGTTGAATGTGTCAGATCTATATAAATTAACAGACACCGTCACAATCCGTGAACAAGGGAACGGACGCCTGGTGTGTCTCTTACCCAGCTGTCAGGCCTGCCAGAGCCCCTTGGGGTCTTCCCAGTCCCACGACGGCTCCTCTACCAATTGCAGTCCGATTATATTTGAAGAGTTAGAGTATCACGAGCCTGTCTGCAGACAGCATTGTTCCAATAAGGAGTTCAGGTATACCACCCACTTTCCTTTAGAAATAATCCTTTTGTAGAAGATTGTGGACCATCTGTTAGAGTTTCCCTGTGAATATTTTGGACCCCTAAGGAATATCAGCTGACTGCTGTGTTCCTTTTCTACAGTGAACATGAATTTGATCCAGACTCTTACAAGATTCCTTTTGTGATTCTCTCTTTGAAGACGTTTGCACCCCAGGTTCACAGTCTTCTCCAGACCCATGAGGGGACTGTACCTTTACTAAGGTGAGCCACGCCAAAGCCACTGTGAATGGATGTCTTCCTCCTCCTCGTTATAGAAAGTCTGCCGTCCCTGGCGACAGCCGCTCCCAAGCAGGTCCTGGAGGCAGCTTCACTCACGTCAGCCTTGCAGTCAGAGTATACTGAAATGGATCCTTTCACTCAAGAAAGGATCAAGAATATTTTTGTGCTAAATTTTAGAAATGTAAGCGTAAGTAAGACAGGTTCTTTATGGGGAAGCGATGTATTCTAATGCTGTAGTAGACCACACAAATGCTGTGAGAGTGTACACAGCCTCAAATGCTTGTACATTTCAAGACTTGACAGACAAATGTATTCTTCCAAAGTCCACTTACCCACCATGATGGGAGACTTTATGCAAAGGGCAGCACAGGACTAAGTGGTCTTAATGCCCTGTAATGATAAAATAGGTTAATAACTAACTTGGAATCCAGTTGTTTATTTTCAGCTCCCTCTCCTGGAAAACTGCCCAGGAATTTCTAGCACCTTCATAATGTGTCAGAGAAACCTGGAACCTTACATTTACTCTTTAAACTCCCATCACGGGCATTTACATAGAAATGGTTTATTAACAAATCTATTAAACCCTCTGTTTAGCTTTTTCATTATTTTAATTGAACCTTTATTTTTTTTTCTTCCCATTCAGCTTTTCAGATTGTTATGCTGCAGAGTTTGGTGAACTAGAAGCAGTACAGGAAAACCATGGGGGCGTTCCCCTAGAGCACATCATCACCTGCGTGCCAGGGGTGAACATCGCCACTGCTCAGAATGGCGTCAAAGTAGTTAAATGGATTCACAACAGGCCCCCGCCGCCCAACGCTGGTAGGTGTCAGGTGTTCAGTCCTCCTGCACTACCACCTGATTGCTGCCTACTATGAGCCTGGGGCAGGCTGCTACATTTTATTTAAACACTGTGCAAAAGCACCATGGATACCTCTTTCAATATGTGAAATCTCTCTCTTCTTTTTTTTTTTTGGAGAGGTTTTCGCTATAGGGCGCGTGCACTCACCAAACAGACAGAGAGAGAGATACAGAGACAGAAAGTGAGAAATCACCTCCCAGGGGGTTTAGGCACACATGCACATGCACCCGGCGTGAGTTTAAGCTGCCGGGTTCAGGACTTGAACTGCTGTCGACTACGTGGGAGTCCAGCGACATAGCCATTATGCTAACTGCTGTTCCCATTATGTGAAAATCTCTCTAAAAAATGCTGAGGTTTTGGCAGAACTCGAATTTTTGAAAGTATCAGCGTGTATTATGTAAAAAAATTAAAGCCCAGGTACCAGCATAGTGTAATGGGTACATCGCTGTACTCTCACATAGTTGACTGCGGTTCGAGTCCTGGACCTGGCAGCTTAAAACTCATGCCAGGCACATGTGTGTGCATGCCCAAGATCCCAGGAGGAGGATGGAGGAAAAGGGATTGTGGCGTGGCCTTCCCCCAGGGGGTGATTTCTTGCTTTCTGTCTGTCTGTCTGCCTCTCTCTCTCTCTGTTAAGCACATGCACCCTATAGTGAAAATATCGCTCATAAATAAATAACATTAAAACCCAGGGCCAGCAGGTGGCATGGTGGTTTAAAGCACTGGATCCCACACGGCCAACTCTGTAGTTAAAGAGTCTTGGACTCAGCTCTTGAAAACCAAGCCAGGCGTGTGTACATGCATTCCCAAAATCTCAAGAGGAAAAGAGTTTGCAGTGTGGCTTGTACCCGTGGGAATGATTTTTCCACAGCCACCAGTGAGCACACGTGCTCCACAGAAAAAAGAAAAAAGAATTTAAACCCCAAATCCCACTGTTTCAAATCTTTTTAGCTATTACCTAATTTTGCGAGGCATTTGGTATTTGAAGATAGTATCTCTCAATGCAAATTTTCCTTGGAAATTCATTTTGATTGACATTTTTGACTTAGGTAAATGTAAAAATAAGTAACTTTACAGAGAATTGGACTGGATTTGGATTAGTTTCTGATTACAGACACTCCAGTTGTAAATGTCTAGTGCTTCTGCCTGTGATCAGTGCTTTAAATGACTGCTTTCATATGAATACGCTTCTCTTTGGCCCACAGAACTCCCTTCCCTTCTCCTATCTTCTGCTCCTTTATAGGAAAAAGGTGAAGATTACCAGGGAGCAGGGCCAGCAGATGGCATAATGGTTACATCGCTGGACTCCCATGTAGTTGACCGTGGTTAGAGTCTCAGACTCAGCAGCTTAACACTCAGGCAGGGGGCAGGTGCATGTGTGCCCAAAATCCCACGAGGAGAATGGAGAAGGGATTGTGGCATGGCCATCCTCCCCAGCGGGTAATTTCTCACTTTCTGTCCGTCTCTCTAGTGAGCACACGCTCCCTATAGCAAAAATCTCTATCTAAAAAAAAAAGATACCAGGGAGCTCTGCTCAAGTTCTGGGAGGAAATGTATTTGTACCAAAGCTGCCTACCAAACCCTCCTGCCTGTCCCCTCGGCCTCGCACTCCTCAGGGCCCATCGGTGGTGCTGATTCCTGCTTGCTCTCCTGTGCCATGAGCCCATAGGCCTCTTCTACCTTTCAATAAAGGTTTCCATTTGATTATTTATAATTTTTAAAATAAGACATTTTTTAGGTATGTGCATTCAGAGTGATGCAAAAACTTTTTTCTTAACCAGTTTTGTGTCTTGCTAGTTTTATTCTATAGCTTTGCTGGGTTTTTTGGGTGATAGTTTCTGCTCTACTGTGGGTTCGTGGTACTCTCTGGCTACCTATCTAATGACCGTTTACAATCTTGTTTCTGTGGGAAAGTGTGTTCCACATGACCATGTTACAAATGGATCTTGGAATACAACCAGTTTATAAACTAGAATCTCCCAGTATATTTTCACATCTACTGTAGGTAATGCTATAATGGACTTTGGTTACTAAACTTAACGAATTAGTATGAAAGCTATCCTGTGAGTAAGGTGGACCAGCCAGTTGATTTGATGGGAGCTGCGTAGAGAAGCTGAGATGTAAAGCAGCTGCTTGGTTTCATCACCTTGCTCATGATCAAGGGACTGCAAGGTTAGTTACCTTTCCACTGGTGGGATCTTGCTTTATGTCTTATGCATATGCATATTCTATTTCTCTCTAGACCCTTGGCTTCTGCGTTCTAAAAGTCCTGTAGGAAACCCCCAACTGATTCAGTTCAGCAGAGAAGTGATTGACTTACTCAAGAACCAACCGTCTTGTGTCATACCAATTAGCAATTTCATCCCATCTTACCACCATCATTTTGCGAAGCAATGCCGAGTATCAGACTACGGCTATTCCAAGCTGATTGAATTACTAGAAGCAGTGCCTCATGTGTTGCAGGTAAGGAATGCAAAGAGATTTTAAAAAGGGTAGTAACCTGATCCCTGAGACATCAATTCTGGGTCCTGTTGGTGTCCTGGTGGTTAAAGCTGCTGGACCCCGTACTTTTGACTGCATGGTTCAAGTCTTAGATCCAATGGCTTGAAAGACACTAGGTGCATGTGCATGCGTGCCCAAAAATTCTGAGAGGAGAATAGAGGTAAAGGGATTGAGGCATGACCATCCCCCTGGGGGGGTGCTTTCTCATCTTCTCTCACTCTCTTTATCTCTGTTTTTCTCCTGCAAGTGCACACCCCAATAGAAAAAATGAAAAAAAAAAAAAATTTAAAAATCAAGCGTGAGCAAAACGTCCCGTAAAAGCTTTCTTCAAAGTGCAGGAAATGGGAAATTAAACATTCCTGCAGGTTGGGGATGACAGACTGTGCGAGGGCAAAGAACTGCTCTGCAGAGACTGTCTTACCGTGCAGATACAGTCTCTCAGGTGTCAGCCCTCACGTGACTGCCTGTGGTCCTCTCTGTCTTGGGAAGGTATCGGATGGGCAGATAAAGGGCCCCAGAAAAGCCTTTGCACTCGTTGTCTTGCTAAGGTAGGTAGATGTAAATTTCCTTGACAGAAGGACAGCTTTCCAGGACAGCTCTCTGAAACTCTCAGAAGAAAACAATTCAAAATGTATTCTGGGGGGCATATTTTGGCCTCCCACAACATGCAAGGTGGCTTCTCAATTTTTAGAATGTTGCAGATTTCCACCCTGAAGGCACTCTTTGGAGGACTAAGGAGTTTCCCTCCCATCTCAGTAGACTGGTGACATGATCTCCCTCCACACAGTTCACTGTCACGAGAGAGCTGCCAAAAACGTCCCCAGATTTGTATGCCAGAGCCTTCCTAGGAGTCCAGGGCTTACGTTGGCGATGATACAGGCTTAGAGCATAGTGTTCAACCCTAGGAAGACTTTCCTGTTAACTTACAGTGTCATAATAGCTTTCCTCTTGTAAAAAGGGCTTGAAAAACTTTAGCTGCTATTTAGAGACAAAATTAGTTGTTGGGAGAAAAAGCAGTGGAAAACAACTGTGGACACCTAAGATAGTGTGGGATGAGGGTGGGAAATAGCAGAGGGTAAAAAAATAAATAAATAAAAATAAATTACTTGTCCAGATAAGACAACTTTTCATTTCTGTTCTCATGACTTTTGAGGACGGGATGTGCAGAGACAAAAACAAACAAACAAACAAACAAAAAAAAACAATGACAAAGAGGGTCCCAGGCATGGGGCAGTTGCCCCTCACATTCCGTAGATTGAGTGTGTTTCAAAGTGCAGCTGTCACGTGTGAAGGGAGTTACTCTGTGAAGGCAGTAGTGCACGAGAGCACCAGCAACAAAAAACGGTATCTGCCAGGGTCTACGCACATGAATAATCGAAGTGTTTGATTTGCAGATTCTTGGGATGGGTTCCAAACGCTTGCTGACCCTTACCCACCGGGCCCAGGTGAAGCGCTTTACTCAGGATGTACTAAAACTTCTCAAATCCCAGGCCAGCAAACAGGTGGTGGTGCGAGAATTCTCACAGGCTTACCATTGGTGAGTGAGGAAAAGGAAGCAATGAAAGCAGACACTTTGCCCCCTAAGTTTTAAGTGGTTTTATAATTTTTCCATTAAGCACTCTCTTGCACACACTTAGTTATTTTACAGTAACCATATGACTCATTCTACATCATTTCCATTGCTAAAACAGGTGTTTCTCAAAGGACTGGGATGTCACCGAATATGGTGTTTGTGAGTTGATTGATATCTTATCGGAGATTCCAGATTCAACCATCTGTTTGTCCCAACAAGATAATGAAATGGTCATCTGTATCCCCAAGAGAGGTGTGTGGCTTTGATTGGCTGGAAGGTTATTCTCCATCACCATGGTTATTTTAAAACTGAATGGTGTAGGACATGCACTTTTCCTTCTCTCAATTGTTCCTGAATACTCCATGGGGAATATAGTTCGAGAACTACTGCTCTGGTATGATGGGCTCTGTGTCCTTCAGAGTGGATGAGGTTGGTTGTCAAGAAGAAAAGCACACTAGTTTTCTAGAATTTACTCCACAAGAAAGAAGTGCAGACCCCGCACTTGGTTAAAGAGGCTTCCTCAGCTTGTCTGTGGCTATTTGAGCCATGGTTCGTGAGCTGAGACTTGTTACCATGGCTGTTGCTTGTCTCTCCTTTGTAACTCGGGGCTTCTTTGCCATGTACACTTGAGAAGGGATGAAAACTCAAATGAATGCTTTACTTTGTTTTTCAAATTATGGTAATTCCAGTTGAAGTCTGGGAGATAGGATAGTTAAAAATTAATCTATAGGGTTAGCCCTGTAGCACAGTGGTTAAGTGCTGTGCATTGGGAGCGGGATCTCACATGGCTGAACACAGGTCGAGTTCCAGACCTGGTGACTTGAAAATATGCTGGGTTTGTGTGTGTGTGTGTGTGTATACCCTAAATCCTAACAAGATTTAGAAGTGGAGGAAAAGGGTTGCAGTTTAACTGCACCCTACTGAGAGGTACTGTCCCCTGTCTGTCAAGCACATGGATCATCTGACAATAAAAGAAAAGACAAGGAAATTATAAAAATGAACCAAAACTACCTATTATCACATTCATCTGCTGTTATTGATTAATGGTTCTTAAACTGTGCTTCTACAGGACATTTATGTTCATGAAATCATAGTATTCCAGAGCTGACGTTAGTAATGGCAGTCTTACACTTGAGAGAGGCCAGTGTGGCATGGTGGTTAAGATGCTGGATTCCCACATGACTGACCATGGTTTGAATCTGGACCCGGCAGCTTGAAAATCATGCCAGGTGCGTGTGCATGTGTGCCCAAAATCCCAAGAGGAGAATGGGTAAGAAAGGATCATAGCATGGCCATCCCCCTTAGGGAGTGATTGCCCACTTTTCCTCTCTCTCTTCCTCTCTCTCTCTTTCTCCAGCGAGCACATGTGCCCTATGGCAAAACTTTTAAAGAAAGAAAAAAGGAAAGAAACAAAAACTTAAGTTTAAACTTAACTTTTTATCTTTATTTTTGTTAAAGTTTTAATGCTCAGTCCAGTACTCTAACTGAAGATCAAATGAATAAACAAAACATGCAAATTGTTCAGAAGTGTGATTTCAATAGAAAAACTTTCTAGATTACTTTTTTTTTAAGGTTTTGTTTGTTTGTGTGTTTGCCATACTATGCGTACACTCATAGGAGGGAGAGAGAGAGAGAGAATGAGGGAAAGTAAGAAATCACCCCCCAGGGAGGATGGTCACACTGCAGTCCCTTCTCTGTTCTTCTGGGATTTTGAGCACACCCACACACATACATTGGGTATGATTTTCACGCCAGCAGGTCTGGAACTCAAACCACAGTCGGCCATGTGTGAGTCCAGTGCCTTAACCACCATGCCCTCTAGGTTACTTTTAAGCATACAGAGAGACCCATGTGTGTGTAGTTCACATGAGGCGAGGGCGGAGGGGAAGTAGTTAGAAAATTGTTTCTAGCTTGTAAGATGGCCTCGTGTCCCCTTGTAAGATGAATATGTATTTCACAGTACGCTGTAGTAGTATCACGACGTCCCAGTATTCCGCTCTTGAACACGTTTGAGAGTCACTCGCAAAGAGGGAAGAGTACACATTTGTTTTGGGGTCACATTTGTTTGGAAGAGGAAGGTGTTATCTCTTGTAAACTCTGACGAGGACTGACTACAGTATGGATGTTAAACACAAATGGGTAGAAGATGATTGTGATTTGTTTTTCCTTTTCCTTTTTCTTTTCTTTTTTTTTAGAACGTACCCAGGATGAAATAGAAAGGACGAAACAGTTCTCTAAGGATGTTGTTGACTTGCTGCGTCACCAACCCCATTTCCGGATGCCCTTTAATAAATTTATTCCCTCTTACCATCACCACTTTGGTCGGCAATGCAAACTTGCATACTATGGGTTTACCAAACTACTTGAACTTTTCGAAGCCATACCTGATATTTTACAAGTGAGTGAAGAAATTCTAGTGCTACAAATGTTTTCATGAACAATCTATAGGGAGCTTTTTTGTTTTGTTTTCATTTTTAGGATCTATAGTCCTGGAAGGTAGGGGATTATGTAAAAGGATGAAAATCTGAAATATTCTAATCAGAGAAGCTATGTTCTTGATTCATTAATATTTTTAGGTAAATGTGGGTATTTTTTTCCTCTCAAAGAATTATCCTTCAAGCTTGTTTTAGAGTAATTATTGAAAAGGGGATTAAATACTTTGATTTATTTTTTCTTAAAAGAATTATTTAATTTTATTTATTCATTCATTCATTTAATTTGACCAGAGAAAGACAAGAGAGAAAGAGAGGATAAGTGAGAAAGCAAGCCACCAGGTCCAGGACTTGAATCGTGGTCTGCCATGTGGGAGTATCCAGCGCCTTAACCACCATGCCACCTGTTGGTCCCCAGTAGTTTGATTTCTTAAACTGAATATTCTTCCTTAGTGCCCTCATTTTCAGATCTCTCTTGTGTTGGAGATAGGATGAGTACATGAAGTAGTGTCAGTGCTGTGCTGTTTAGCTGTTGCTAAGCTAAACCAGATTACTGTTGGTTTTATTAATAATATTTTTGGTTCCTAAAGTGATTTTTAAACATTTTTTATTGTGGCAGAATACATATAACATAAATTTATCATCTTAATACTTTTTAAATTATATTTTAAGGTTTTTTCTTTTTTATGATGATGATTATTATTTATACATTCAATCGCATATTTTAAGGTTTTTGTCATAGGGCACATGTGCTAGCCAGAGAAAAACAGAGAGATAGTGAGAGGGGAAGTGAGAAATCACCTCCTTGGAGGGATGGCCATGCCACAGTCCCTTCTCCTCCAATCTCCTCCTGGGATTTAATTGGCCACAGATGCACATATGCCCAGCATGATTGTCAAGCTGCAGGGTCCAGGACTTAAACTGTGGTCGGCCATGTGGGAGTCCAGCACTGTAACCACTACACCACCTGTCTTAATCATTTTAAGGCCCCCATCTTAACCATTTTTAAGTACATGTTGGACATTCCTAATCTGAAACCCAAAATGCTCCAAAATCTGAAAGTTTTTGCTCACTGATACTATACCATAAGCAGGGACTTCCGCACCTGATCGCGTGACGGGTCCCAATTAGAATAGTGCGAATATTAAAAAAAAATTGTATAAAGTGACCTTTACGCTGTGTGTGTGCCTTGTATACGAAATCAATTAATTTTGTGTTTAGATTTGGTTTCCATTCCCACAACAGCTCTTTATGTATATGTAAATATTCCGAAATCTGAAACACTTCTGTTCCCAAATGAGGGGTCCTCGTCCTCTGTCCTGCTCAGTGGTGTTGATTAAGGACATTCACAGTGTGGGCCCAGTCTCCAGAACTTTTTCATCTTGTAAAACTGAAACTTCTTACCCATAAAACATCACTGACACGCTTGTAGTTACTATTCGTGGACATTTTCATGTCATTTAATTTCATGAGCAGTCATAATTTACTCACTCTGCTTTTCCTCCTCCCTGTGTTTTCCCAGGTATTGGAATGTGGAGAAGAAAAAATCCTTACTTTGACAGAGGTAGAACGATTCAAAGCTTTAGCTGCCCAGTTCGTTAAACTTCTTCGGTCCCAAAAAGACAACTGCCTTATGATGACAGATCTACTTACAGAGTATGCTAAAACTTTTGGTTACACGTTTCGTCTCCAAGACTATGATGTCAGTTCAGTTTCAGCTTTAACACAGAAGCTCTGCCATGTTGTAAAGGTAAACAGATTTCTTTTCCATAAACTGAAACCCACGGTGGCATCATCCTCACCGGATGTCCACATGCACTTTAGCGTGTCAGTGTCCGTGCCTTGTATGAATTCCTGTTGCTTCACAACTTGTTTTACATGTCACTCGTACCTTATTAGATTAATAGCGATGACTTGGTTTGACAGTTTAGATTTCTGGTCTTCCTATTATGTGTTTATTAATAACCTTGACAAAGGGATGCCCTTTTGAACTGAAAAGGTCCCTCTTTATGCCAGGGCGTCTCTTCTCAGGTGTGTCACTCTCTTGCACTGCTGACCTGAAGTCGAAGCCTTCCAGGCAAGTCTTTATCTTGGGAGTTTTGGGGAGACAGAAATCATGTACCTTTTCTCCCCTTCAGATTCTAACTGACTTAAGGGAATATTTATTGAACAGAAAGTGAGGACTCAGAATTGGTTTTTTGCTGGTCTGGCTCTGTCAGACAGGGTGCTGGACCTCTCACCACCTGGAACTGAACTTTCCCTCCCAGTCCTATGCTGAGCAGCTGGGCCATTTTCACGCCGCCTCCTTTTCAATCTACTGCCCCCTCTGCCGCTGAGAGGGGCTCGATCAGGAGCAAGTGAGAGTGGGGAGTATGGAGCGCCGCCTGGGAATTGGTGCTCATAGACAGACTATGGAGGACTGTGGAGACGTCAGGGTGTCTCCGGGGTGCAGGCCAGGGAGAGGAAAGGGTTGAGTTCAAGTGGGAGTTTGCCAGGTGAGCACAACAAAAAGGCATTAGTGTGGGTAGTTTAAAGTATTGACAAGAACGGTGAACGACTTAGTGGACTTAGTGGCCCTTCACTGCCTGGAGGGATAAAGAGTAAAGTGAAGCCAGGAGGGGCTCGTGAAGGGGAAGAACTGGGAGGATCAGCACTGGGGAGGGAAGAAAAGTGAGCAGAGCTGAGCAGTGCAAGTTCCTTCCCGTTTCCCACCCCAGCATCAGCCCCAGACTTTGTTTCTCATGGGAGGTTTTATGAGGTAATTTTGGAAGTGAGTAATGACAAGATCCACAGTGTGACCCTGGGGACAGGTGTCTGTGGTGGAATAAAGTTAGAAGAGAATGTCACTGGAGACCAGTGTGGGATAGGTCACCTGGCTGTGCAGCTGTGCAGGATGCTGGAAGAGGTGGGCTGAGGTGGAT
>NW_006159657.1:6134968-6168411 GCF_000334495.1 Tupaia belangeri chinensis | reverse complement strand
CGGAAGACTCATTCATGGCCCAGCACTGATGCACGAGGCAAGTGACTGGGAAGTTGGACGTGAGCAGCAATGATTGCGGAGACTGTAGTTTACAGTCCTGGAACCTTCCGGGGAGCTCCTGGGAAATACTGAAGGCCAGACCTCACACACCCTGCCTCTGAGATTATCATATAATGCTCTGAGTACTGGCATTTTTAAAGTACTCCCTATGTGATCCTAATGCCTATGCAGGGTTAGAATCAAGAGATGGATCTAAATAACATCAGAGAAGCACGTTTTATATTTTTCCTTAAAAGGCTGCGGTAATAGCATTGATAAGGGTGTCTGAGAAGATGACTTACACCCCTAGACTTGTACCTGTTCATGGATTACAGTCACCTCCTACACATCTGTACAGATCCATAGCCATGTTATGTGGGAGTCCACCAGCCACTCTCCTGCCTGGGCTCTGGGTGTGCATCAGAGCCCAGTAAAGATGTCGGGTTACTGGGATGGCGCCTCTAGTGCCGCCCACCGCTCTGCCTTTGAGAATCCAAAGCCTGATGAATACAAGCTCGTGATCCCTTGGCCCTTACTATAGGCATGGAGGTCTTTGGTCCTGGCAGTACTAGATGAAGGGGAGACCAGCAGTGTGGTTTCCCAGTGCTTCAGCACTGATGCTCTTCCCTGGAGCTGCCTGGCTCTGCTCCAGTAAAGGTTCAATTCACAGTCTGGCCCCTCCCGAGGTGATCTGCTGGTCTCAGTTACCTGATGTTTGTTTCTTCACGTCGTGTTTGGTCCCCAAATGATAGCTGTGTCTTTTTCATAAGGTTTCCCTCCCAATGCACTTAATCACTTAAATCCTGTATCTCATCAAGGATTGGAAATAAATTGAGTAGGTGTGCAGTGGGAGATGAAAATCCTGGCTTTTTAACGTTAGTAACAATGGACTAGGAAAATGGATCCTTCCTTGTAGTCAGAATGGGGCCTTCCCTTCCTCCCCAGTCTAGCCCAGGAGACACACATGGGACCAGTTAGGTCTGCAGAGCAGCTGTGTGAGTGTCACCTGTCATAGCACAGTAGCCCTTAACTCAGGAGCTCAGGCCAGAGGGTGTCAGCTAGCCAACCTGTCTCCCTCCCACAGCGGGAGTAGAAGGGATGAGTGGAGAGACAGAGTGACAGTGGTTTCTTCTCCCATGGTTGTCCTGAGAGAGGAAGTGGTATTGATAGAAGGTGTCAGTTATGGACCAGCAGAGAGAGAGAGAGAGAATAATTCCTGCTCCAGTCTAATTGAAAGTGTTGGTCTGGTGTCCCAAAGAAGCTAAAACCAAACCCACTTGCTTTATTTCTCTATTGCTCTCATTAACCAAAATGGAATAAACTGAGTAGGATATGATCTGTGATCTGGGTTTTCTCTCTCTCGAGCTCTGAAGAGTTTGAATCCTTATTTTCCCCAGGTTGCTGATATGGAATCTGGCAAACAGATTCAGCTGATCAACCGAAAGTCTCTGCGATCTCTCACTGCCCAGTTGTTAGTATTATTGATGTCTTGGGAAGGAACCGCCCATCTTTCTGTTGATGAGCTCAAGAGACATTATGAAACTACCCACAGTGCTCCTCTGAACCCCTGTGAATATGGATTCATGACCTTGACTGAACTTCTGAAGAGTCTACCTTACTTAGTTGAGGTATGTGTGTTGCCTGGTTCTTTAGACTCATCACATTGAAAACTTTTGAATTGGCTATTTCTAGATTATCCGTTGGTCTAGATTAGGGTGCTAGAGCCGGAAGGGATCTTCAAGGCCCATCAGTCATTTTACACCTGAAGAAACTGACGCACAGAGAGCTGAAGCCCTGCTTGAAGGAGTGGAAAAGCAAGGAGGGAAGCTCTGGTTTCCCAGTACTTGCCTGAGAGCTCGCAGTCCTGCACCAGGCTGGATTTCGCTACCGTTTGGTTTTTTTCTTGCTAAGTCAACTGGCATACATGATGGTCCCCAGAGACTTAGGGTGAAGTCAGGGTCAGAAAGCAAGGCTGGCCAGCTGCTCTTCCACAGCATCTCAAGAATGACTTTTCAAGATTGGAAAACACTTAGAATACTGCATGCAGTGCTGGGCAACAAATATAAAAATCTAGAGCAAATAGATGAGGTAGGAAAAAAAAAAACTATCAAAATTGACTCAAGAAGTTGAAAATTAGATTACTTATCATAGAAGAGACTAAAGATCACTGAAACTTTACCACTGTGAAAGGTACCAGGACCAAATGGGTTAACAGTGGAATGTTTTCAAAATTGGCCCATAACAACTGTACCTGTTTATGAGGGATAGTGTGATTTTTCACCGTGAGGGGATCATCAAAGAGTTCATAGAAAATAAGTATTATGAAAAAAACTATGCATAGATTTCAAAACTTTCCTGCACCAAAAAAAAAAAAAATCATACAGTAGTCCATTTGTCCCTAAACTTTTTGAAATCCCCTCATACATGACTACAATGTGTAATGGTAAAACCAAGAAAGAATAGATAACTCCAACTTTGAAAAAATCATTCTAGGGAAGTCAGTAGGTTGAGTAGTGGTTAAGGTGCTAGACTCCCACATGGTCGACCATGGTTCAAGACCTGGACCTGACAGCTTGAAACTCATTCCAGACGTGTGTGTATGCATACTCAAAATCCCAAGGAGAATGGAGAGGGGATTGTGGTGTGGCCATCTCCACTGAGGGAGTGATTTCTCTCTCTCTCTCTCTTTCTGGTGAGTGCACACATCCCATAGCAAAATTTCTGGAAAAAAGGAAGGAAAGTATACCACTTATGAAGCCAAATAACTTTAAAATAAAAAACTTAATATAGTCTCTTAAAAGAAAATGATTCTAAGTAGGGTTTTAAGTAAAATCTAGTAAGAAATGTATAGTACACCATTGTTATTTACCTCTTGTTTTCTCAACTCTATTAATGATCTAATTCTCTGAACACTACTTCTGGATAATATTAATGAGTATTCCAGAACAAAAGACTGTTCACGGTGAGCTAAGGTTAGGATATAACTTCGTTTTGGAGATTCCAGTGCATATTAGAGGCTATGGTTTATGGCCCAGAACCCTGCTCCACTTGCTTGAAGATGGCAGGGTTTTGTGTGTGTATGTTTCTTACAGCTTCTATTGTGTGTTTAAAGAATGCTCGTGCCTTGTCCTTTATCGCTGCTTCCTGGAAAAGCAGCTGGGGAGGTGAGGTTTAGTGCCTCAGCCTGCTGACTAGGCCGCTCTCTCCCCTCCCCGCTGCCTGCCTTGTTTCTCTGTTCCCTTCCTGCTCTCACACTAGCCAGAATGTCTTCAGACCTCTGTAGTCTTTGCCTTGCAATTGAAATGAGAGTGTGGTCAAGGTTGCAGCCTTTTCTTGGAGAGAATCCCTCAGTGAATCTCTCTTCCTCCCCCTCCCCTTTCTCGTCCTTGTCAGGTTATTGTCCGTTTTCTTCCTTTAAAAAAAAAAATATATATATATATCAGGACCAGCAGTTAACGTAATGGCTATGTCGCTGGACTCCCACGTAGTCGACCGCGGTTTGCGTCCCGGACCCGGTGGCTTAAAACTCACGCCGGGCGCGTGTGCGTGCGTGCCCAAGATTCCGAGAGGAGAATGGAGGAGAAGGGATTGCGGGGTGGCCATCCCCCCTGGGGGGTGATTTCTCGCTTTCTATCTCTCTGTCTCTTTCTGTCTGTCTGACGAGCGCACGCGCCCTATAGCGAAAACCTCTCAAAAAAAAAAAGTAAAAAAAAATATAAACTCAACATGTAATTGCACATATCTGTAAGAGTACAGTGTGATTTTTCCGTGGAAGAATACATGTTGTGATTTGTTGAGAATACTTAGTGCACCTGTCATCTCAGTCTTTTGTCATTACTTGTGCTGGGAAAATTTTAAATCCTCTCTTTTAGTTACCTAGAGACACTCATCTAGTTGTTGCATTGAAATTCTCCCCACTGTTTTTTTGTTTGTTTGTTTGTTTTCTGAGAGGTTTTTGCTATAGGGCGCATGTGCTTGCCAAAAAGACAGAGACAGAGAGAGAGAAAGCGAGAAATCCCCCCCCAGGGGGGAATGGCCACTCCGCACTCCCTTCTCCTCCATTCTCCTCTCGGGATCTTGGGCATGCACGCACACGGGCCCAGGGTGAGTTCAAGCCACCAGGTCCAGGACATGAACCATGGTCGACTACATGGGAGTCCAGCAACATAGCCATTATTCTAACTGCTGGTCCCCCCACTTTTTTTCTTATAATAGCTCTAGACACGGTTCCTCCTGTCTCTGCCATTTTATTTCTGTTAATCAGCATCGTGGTGTTTCCCCCGAGGCTCCTCAGCCTCCAGCAATCATTCTTCAGTCCTCTGCCTCTATAAGGCTGTTTTTGCCCATTCCCATGTTCAGGGAGATGGTCGCCCATTTCCAGGTTGACTTTGGGCCTTTCAGGGCCGTTCACTCCCGAGGTTCCTAATGCTGCTGCTTCTCTTGGACCAGGTTTTTACTAATGATAAGACGGAAGAGTGTGTGAAGCTCACAAGTCTGTACCTGTTTGCGAAGAACGTGCGGGCTTTACTTCATACCTACCACTACCAGCAGATTTTCCTGCATGAGTTTGCCATGGCCTACACTAAGTATGTTGGTGAAACCCTGCAGCCCAAGACCTATGGCTACAGCACTGTGGAGGAGCTCTTGGGCGCCATCCCACAGGTGGGCGTTACCCCAGCTCTGGGACGTGTCTTCTGCAGAGGGCAGGCTGACTCTCCTGAACAGAACCATAAGATGCCACCAGGGTGGTAAAATGCCAGGGGTTTGGAATGGTCCTTTCAGAACATATTGATGGCATTAAAGAAATGATGTCAGGGTTTCTCGTTGATTCCATCAACCTTTATTCAATTCCTGGCTCCCAGGTGAGTGAGTTCCAGGCCTGACCTGCAGAAGGGTGTTCGGCCAGGACACCTAAGCAGCTGACCCGTCAGCATGGTCAGTGCGGCAGCAGCAATGGCCACTCCCTGCTCAAGGGGGTATATTGAAGTGGGCATGGGCAGGACCCACTTCCCAGGCCTGGCAGGATCCCAGAGTGGAGCTGTCAGGGACATGGACAAGGAGGAGAAAGGCAGTCTGGGCAGAGGGGCAGCGTGAGCAGATGCGGCTCAGCGAGAAGCCGTGCGGAGGTGGGGGCATTCGCAACCGGGCCGGCACCTCACTGATCCTCACGAGGAGGGGCTCAGTCACGGCAGCCCTCCCGCAGGGAGCAAGCGTGTGCAGTGGGAAGGGGAGAAGGGCCCTGGGCTTGCATTTGAAATCAAAAAGTATCTAAGCAGCAGGCAGCTATCCCTGGAGAGCTGAGAAAAACAGGAGTGGAGGGAGCTCGGCCGGGTTCCTGGCCATTGCAGAGGTCCAGCCCAGTGCTGGATGAAGGAATTGAGCCAGAGTGAAAGTAGTAGAATGGAGGGAGCAGTCAGGACACGGGAGGAGTGATCGGGGGGTGGGGGGTGGGGGTGGGGACAGATTGCATATGGGGAACGTGGGAGCTCCTGACTCAGCTGAGGAGGGAGAAGTGGCACCATTGGGTAGAGGGCTTTCTTTTAGGATTATAATAATGAGATTAGTCTCAGGGGTCTGGGAGATCACTGTTCATTCTTTTAGGGTTTTTTAGTTACTGGGAAACTCAGTATGAGCTGTCATGTTAAAACTGTCTTATGTACCCAAACTGGGGTTTAGTAGACAGTCATTCTAAGAGTTGTAAAGAATGTTTTTGAATTATGCGTCTCATAGTTTTCTGACTGCTCTGCCTTTTGTAAGGGGCATGTCTCTGTCAGCTTCTTTACGTTGCTTTAAAGGGTACAGAGAGTATAGAAAAACTATCCTTGGCATTAGTTCAGTCTCTAAATTCTGGTGTGTTTGAGGAAGGTGCTCTTCCTGAGTGTTAGGGTTTATCTCCCCTGCTTTTCTTCTGTTAACCCGTAGTATGTCTTGTGTGCAGGTGGTCTGGATAAAAGGACATGGTCATAAGAGAATTGTAGTGTTAAAAAATGACATGAAAAGTAAGTAAGCACCATTCCCTGCCCCCCAAAAAATCATGGCTCTCTCACTCACCCTCCCCTCTGACAGATGCTCTTTGTCTTCTAGGTCGCTTGAGTTCACTGGGTCTTCCTGCTGCCGATCACGAAAGCCGGCCCTCCGACGGTGAGCGCATCCTGGAGGTGCCCGACTCTCACCCAGCCTCGGAACTCAAGCTGGGAGCAGGTAGCCACGGGGAGACAGGAAGAACAGATTAAGCTCGTGGGAGTCTAGGGGAGCTGGCAGGGGGTGGGGCTAAGCAGGGGAAAGGAAAACGGCAGTCACTTTGCTGATTACAGTGAAATACCACGCACTTCTCAAACCAGCCTAGGTGGCCACTTCATTACACAGAGTAAACTCAGAGCATCCGATCGCATTGCACCGTTGACTGTGAAGGTCTTAAAGGACGTTGGCAGGACCAGCAGTTAGTGTAATGGCTATGTCGCTGGACTCCCATGTAGCTGACCGCTGTTTGCGTCCTGGACCCGGTGACTTAAACTCATGCCAGGCGCGTGTAGGTGTGTGCCCAAAATCCCGAGAGGAGAATGGAAGAGAAGGGATTGTGGCGTGGCCCTCCCCCCTGGGGGGTGATTTTTCACTTTCTATCTTTCTGTCTCTTTCTGGCTTTCTGGTGAATGCACACGCCCTGTAGCAAAACCTCTCCAAAAAAAAGAAAGAAAGAAAAAGGACCTTGGCATCTCCATAACAATAAATACTGTTAATTCAGGTGTTGAGGAAAAAATTACTCTGACACTTGTTAAATGGTCATTTAAGACTATTGCAATAGAGGCCACATCTGCTCTGAATCCAAGGATCGGTGGGGTTGAGAGCTGAGGAGCAGAGTGAGGGATCAGCGAAGGAACATCACTGAAAAAAAGACACCGTCGGAGGGGGACTGTGGCTGAGCTGGACTGATTGGCTTCTTGCTGTAGGAAGGCCCAGGGCTTAGCCACAGAAGGTTGGAGGCGAGGAGTCTGATCACGTATTGTGGGAGATTGGGTATCAAGGGCAGGGGGTGCGCACTAAGCTGACTCAGCAGTACAGGACTGACGCAGAAGGCCTAGGTCAAGCCTGGTCCGGACTAGGGTACACAGCAGCCTCACTACGGTTTGGTCAAGGAGTTCTGTCCGTGGCCATTTCTAGGAAAGGCTTGATGGTAGTGCATTACTGTTGCTCATAGGAGCACTGAGTCACATAGGTTTATGTAGAACCAGCTCTAGTAGAGAGAAATAACTAAATTTTATATCAAAGTTTATAGCAGTTTTAACTTTATGGCAGGGCCTTTGGATTCATTGTTACATATGAGAATTTTCTCTTCGTGTGACTGCGAGATCGATAGCAGAGCTACTGCCCTCTCTGTCTGTAGGATAAGTCAGTTACTCCGTGTTCTGTAAAGCATCTGCGTAAGCTGTCTCATAGCCTTTAGCAATAGTCACCTCCATTCTGCAGCGGAGGAGCTGAAATCCTGGGACATCAGCTACATTTTTACCCATGATCACTCAGGTAGGAAGTCAAAGAACCAGGATCCTAGTCTGATAATTCTGTGCTTTTCTTCCCTAACTCCTTTATATTCCTTCTTGGGGTTTCTTTATCTCCTCTCTTTGGGAGCTGACTGCAGAACCTTTTTTCTCAGCCCCTTGAGGGGCTGGTGTTCTTAGAAACCCAAATCCCTGGGAGGTACTGGCTTGTGACATTTCATCTACTGAGGATCTTTCTGTTAATGGTTTTTTTTTGTTTGTTTCTTTGTTGTTTTTTAAGCTTGAGTACTGGAGTACCTCCTGACTTTGATCTCTAAGGTTTAGGAAGGGAACCTCAGCACAGACCTGGCCTTTGTGCTTTGGTAGGCTGCCGTCGCGATGTGTAGCATCACGGTCTGCCTTCTCTGTCCAGGGCCCGGTCAAACAGAGCAGGAGCTTCTCCGCCTGACCAACGACTCCCCGATCGACCTCCTGTGTGCGCCCGTCCCTTCATGCCTGCCGTCCCCTCAGCTGAGACCAGATCCTGTCATCCTCCAGCCTGGTGATCTTATTCTGTTTGAGGAACACCCCCAAGAGCCTTCTGGTAGGTCCACCCTGTTGTGATAAGCGTTTTCTTTGTGGATTTAAAAAAACACCATAATGATAGTATATTAAAGGTGTGATGGAGGTGGGAAGACATGAACCTTTTCAGGTATAAAAACACCTATGCTGATCATTCAGGGTTCCTGCAAACCTGGATTCACAGCCTGCAGTTGCTTAGGGAGTATAAGGCAAGGGAGTGATGTTCGGGCTGGAGGGATGATGTGGCTGAGAGAATCCGCAGAGGGATGAAGGACATGCCTCCTAGGCTTTTGGCTTTTCAGCCTTTTTAGAGGTTCAGCTGTCCTCAAGCACACCCATTACCAGACACGCACACGCACACACACACACATCAGTTCTGGTTGGGGCCCAGAGGGTATTGGGCTTTGTGAAGGCCTGAACGGAGGGAGGCTCTGTGCTTGAGCCCTTGACTCAGTGATCGGAGCATGGAGAGGAAGCTGGCACCCTGGGTCCTGGCTTCCTGCCAGCAGGGCATTAGGTATGTCCTGGTGCTCTCACCGTGTGCTGGCCTGTGCTTGGGCCAACACTGTCACGTAATTCTCACCACAGCTCTGCAGTGGGTCATCCTCCCAGGGGGCAGGGCGGGAGGAGTGACTAAGGCATGGCTTGTGCCATAGCTAGAGCCACACCTTGGCTCAGACAGGCCACAGCTGGGAGTTGAGACCAGGGCCTTTTGTCTTCCTGCTGTGTCAGCTGGCCTTCTGAGAGGACTCTTGCCTGCTCTGTGGAGTCCTTCCTTTCTTGCTCCACTGTTGTGCAGTCTCTCCCTCCCCCCACGACTGCTCTCCAGATCGCCAGAGACCGCTCACTGACTCCCCAGTGGCACTTCACTGTCCTTACTCTCCTTACGCAGCATTTACACTGCTGTCCAGTCAGAGAACCTGGAAGGTGAGAGATGGGGGACATGCCCTGAAATGAGACGTGGCTCATGAAGGCAGGGGCAGACTTACCACATGTGCCGCTGGACGTGAAGCCAGGGTTGGTGGCAGGTTGGTGGCAGCTCTGAAGGGTGGTAGCTTCTGTGCATTTAGTGTACGTGAGTTCAGCCGTAGGCACGTGACGAGGGAGAGACTGGAGAGAGGGCGATTCTGTGACTCTGCTGTCTCCTGTGTCATTCTCACCTTTTCCATCCTTTTGGTAGCAAGACCCCTTTGCCACATGCAGTGTCAGTCTGAGGTATAATGACACTCCTTTTCAGGCAGCATGGTTCTGGATCGGCATGCCTCGGAGATACTGCAGGGCCAGTTCCAGACCACCACAGTAAAGGGAGCCATCCAAATCCCTTGATTTGTCAGTGCATGTAAGAGTCAGATTACACTGACCTGTAGCCTGTGAAGTTTGCAATAGCATTGTGCCTTAAAAACAACATACATAAATACAAATACTTGATTGCTTACAAGTGCTAATGATCATCTGAGCCCTCAGCGAATCTGAAGTTTGTGCTAATAATGGAGGGTCTTGCCTCACTGTTGATGGCTGCTGACTGATGAGGGCTGGCTGCTAGAGGTTGGCACAGCTGTCCCAGTGTCTTAAAATGAGACAGCAGTGAGGTTGTCTTTGACAGACTCTCCCTCTCACAGAAGAGCTCTGTCGCACATTATGCTGCTCGGTGGCCTTTTCCCGCAGTAGGACTTCTTTCAACATCGGGTTTAGTCCTCAGACCCTGCTGCTGCTTCGTCAACTAAGATGACATGGTTTCTTTTGTTGTCATTTCAGCCACGTCCACGGCATCTTTACCAGGCATAGATTCCATCTTAAGAAACCACTTTGACATCCATAATGAGCAGCTCCTCTTCCATTTGGGTTCTGTCGCAAGATAGCAGTGATTCACTTATATCTGCAGGCTCTACTTTTCTTATTCTTCTTAAAAATTATTTATTTTTATTTTATTTGTTTTTATTTTTTTATTTGACCAGAGAGTGACAAAGCGAGTGAGAAAAGGAAAGTGAGAAACCACGCCGTCAGGTCTGGGACTCAGACTATGGTCTACCGTGTGGAAGTCCAGTGCCCCAGCCACCAAGCCACCTGCTAGCCCCAGACTCCACTTCAATTCTAGTTCTCTTTATATTTCTACCATATCTGCAGTTATTTCACCCACTGAAGTCTTAAACCCCTCAAAGTCATGGCTATGTCTGATTTTCTGGGTTTTTTAGGGTAATTGTGAAACCCCCTACCACAGATAAGTTCCCCCCTAGTCCCGTGTTAAAACCACTCAGAGTAGGATCGTCTGTAAGTGGAGTGTGGGAGAGAGCTCCCTGACCCTAAGGTCGCTATTGGACCAGGCAGTCTTTAGGTCACATGTGGCTTACGGTTCTTAACCACCTGACAGAATGAATAGGCAGAGAATCCAAAGTAATAAAGAATTTTGGGGCAGCCTCGTAGCCTGGTGGCTAAGGGAGCTGGATCTCACATGGCTGACTGTTTGAATCCTGGTCTCGGCAGCTAGAGAAACATGCTGAACAGGTGGGTTCACTCGCCCCAAATCCTCACAGGATGGAGAAGTGGAAGGGAAGGGAGCGTGGCCCCACCATGCCCATTAAGAGGTGCTTCCTTCCCCTCTCTGGCGAGTGCACATGCCCTCTAGCAATTGAAGAAATTAATTATAACTTGTTTAAAAATTGCCCATTGATTCGTAGCCAAAAGTGAGAATCTCTAAAAGTAAAACTTTGTTTTCCAGGGGACAGATGAGATGTAGTTTATAAATATTTGATTTCTGTGACATGTAGTATTAGCCACATAGTATGTAAATTGTGATACAGACTTGACATTTGGGAGGTTATTTTTAAGCCGTTTGTTGAGAAAATACAAACAAAAAACCTGAAAACTGTCACTTCTTACAGGTCTTAGAACTGAGTCCATTTGCTTTTCTATATTTGCAGAAGCTACGATTTTAAACCAAGAAGAAACCATTGAAATTCCAGTACCAGTAAAGAACGAAAAACTGACCTGTGACCCTAACGCGTCCCACGTGTCGGCAGCTGTCCCAGTGCCTCCCTGTGCCTCCATGGAAACCCCCGAGTTGCTGCTCAGCAAGGACCCCGTGGAAAGCCCAGCCAAAAAGCAACCCAAAAATAGAGTGAAATTGGCAGCCAACTTTTCCTTTGCACCTGGAACCAAGCTTTAGCTCCATTGGAACATAGAATTAGGATGGGGAAAAACTGTCTGATTCTGCACACAAAAATGGGTTCAAGACATCCTTTTCTATTTTAATGAAAACCCCTTGGAAGCCACGTAATTCATCTCTAGATGTATTCCACAGTGGTTTTGTTCCCTTCTCATTGAACACAGCTTTGAGCTGAAGTTTTTCTTTCTTCTTTCCTTTCTTCCTTTTTCAGTTATTTGAGAGAGCTTTAGGCATTTGTTAAAGAATCCTTAATTTATTTTACCCAGATTTTTTTTAACTATTAAAAAATATTATGGTGTTCCCTAAGAAGAAAGCAGTGGGAATTCAGCTAGCAGGAAGTGGTTTTCCTTCCACTGAGCCACGTCCGTGGTGTAATCCTACACGTAGCATAATACAGCCTCTCAGCCATTGCTTCCTGATGGCTCCAGCAGTATTAATCAAATGCACGAAGTGTCCTGGAAGCAAAGCCTGTTCTGTGAGCCCGCGAGTTCACACACCAAAGGGGAAAGGTAGGCAGGGAGCTGAGAGTGTATTGTCAGGTCGGAATAAGCAGGTTCCTGACTTCCACGTGACTTGTAAACATGCCTTGCATTTTATTTAACTATGTCTGTAGCTGACAAATGTGGCTTCA
Source organism: Tupaia belangeri chinensis (assembly GCF_000334495.1). Taxonomy (NCBI): domain Eukaryota; kingdom Metazoa; phylum Chordata; class Mammalia; order Scandentia; family Tupaiidae; genus Tupaia; species Tupaia belangeri. The sequence continues at coordinate 6,156,524 of NW_006159657.1, read as the reverse complement.
TCATCGGTTTTTTTAAGTGTTTCCACTTTGGGGTTCCATTGAGGCGCTTTCTAGAAAGTCGAGGCTGTTTTAAGCTTCCCTCCTGTCTTATGCTCCAGTTTGATATGGATTAGGTTAAGGAAAAGGAGATGGTCTTGGTGGCATGAATTTAACGTCAGCATTTGAATGACAACACACAGGATTGTGTGTCGAGAGGCAATGTTGGGAAGAGAGTCTGATTTTCTAAACTATGCATCAAATGCATAAATTACAAATCAGCTGAGTGGCGAGGTGCTTTCACAGGAGCGACGTCAATACCGCTTGCACTAGAAAGAGGCAGGAATTCTCTCCGTGGTACGAAGGCCAAGGTTGATCAACTTAACCTTGTTTTTGTCATTTAAAGCTGGTTTTGGTGGCTGGGAAGCTTTCCATGAGTACATGTGTGTGTGTGTTAGCTCTGCATCTTTTAATAGTGTCTGTTTTTACTCTTGTTACTTCTTGCCATTGGAAGCACGTTTGGGTTTTTTGTGGTGTCTGATGTTGGCATTTGGGAAAAGCCAGCCTTGGAGGGCACTACCTTGTGGAGTGGCCTTCCTCTCTGGATGCTCAGGGTGTCCGCTGATGGGTGGCCTCTCACCCTCTTGGAAAAACCTGACATTTACAATGGATTGTATTTGTTGGGGAAAAAAAAAAAAAGGCGGATTCATTCATAGAGCAGAAAGAACCTGTTGGCTCAAGGTCTTCCACTGGTTAGATGGTTTCTTTCAGGGAAGTGTTTATATTTTGTAATTTCTAGAAAGCCAGAAAATGGGCTCTGATTTCATAGCCAGCATTTTGATGAAATGCCACAAAATAAGGGCTATTGAGAGATTTTTACTGGTTAGATTTTTGTTTCCCCAATCTTTTAAATGAAGCCAGTGATCCCCAGTTCTCCGCATACAGCCCTAATCAAGACAAAACAAGAGTGGAGAAACAGTCTAAGTATTACGGCACTTGGTGAGCCCTTCTGAAGGCATTTCCTCTACAGACATAGTGTTACAGGAAGTCAAATGCAAATGTGCAATTTTTTTTTAAGAGACTCTTTTAAACAGTGTAATAAAGTTGGTGTTGAGAACATCGGTTGCCTTATCCTGAGACTTCATTAGGCAGATTTGCACGCTTGGACTTCAGTTTTGCTAGTATGTAAAGAATTGTGGACTTTTAAAACCCCAGAGGTATCGTTACAAGTCACTTGGAACAGTCTCAAAGAGCAGGTTCTTTGGGCAACAAAGAAGAAACAAGTTCTGCGCCTTCGTGTGAGGGTGCCCTCCTACCACTCACGGGCGTTGCCGGTTAGTCCGGGCTGTGTGTGTGACTAGCAGTCGCTGTTGGAGACGGGGGACACAACGGAAGCACGCCGTGTTCGCAGCGCACTCCTCAATGGCCAGTGCATTTGCGTCTTATTTTTTATCCAGAGGCTTATTTCGATGATGCGACAAAGTGATGTGTGAGCATCAGGCGATGGGATTCTTTATTTCTGGGTGGAGAGATGTACCAGATGAGATTGACCCGTTAAAAGACAAAAATTATCACCAGAACCCCCTTTCCCGTCTTGCACTGTTTGTTTTGGATTGGGCTTGGGGGAAGAGATGTTATCCTAACTGTCTACTTTGTTTGAACACTTTTTTTGTGGTTCAAGTGCTGTTTTGTGTGTTGGGACCAAACAGTTGTCAATAAACTTTACAAGCAAGCATCTAATTTGAGTTTTCCAAACGCATCGTTTTGTCTACCTGCGGGAGATGGGGAGAAATTAAAAATGAGCCCAGTTCTAGCATCTTTCATTTTGGGTCCCCCCAACTTCTCACCTTCTCTGAAAATAAAACTGGGAGGTAGACAGGAAATGGGTTGACATCTTAGAGTCCAGGCGATCTCGGACTTGATCCGACAGGTGGGGTCACACAGCCTTAGTTCCAGCATATGATCGTGTCTGGGGACATGCAGTAAGCACAGAAACCCCTGCTAGAGAGCTGGATTAATTCCTAGGATCTCTCTCCTTGTGGAAGAAACCTACTTTGTGGCCTTGTTTTCAGTCACTGCTAAACAGTTTTTTTTTTTTGGTTTTTTTTTTTTTGAGAGGTTTTCGCTGTAGGGTGTATGCACTCGCCAGACAGAGACATAGAGACAGAAAGCAAGAAATCAACCCCCGAGGGGATGGTCACGCCACAATCCCTTCTCCATTCTCCTCTCGGAATCTTGGGCACGCACGCACACATGTCCGGCGTGAGTTTTAAGCCACCGGGTCCGGGACGCAAACCAATGTCGACTACGTGGGAGTCCAGTGACAGCCATTACGCTAACTGCTGGTTCCCACTGCTGAACAGTTTTTGAATAAGCATGTCGGGAAAAGACTTCTCCCAGACTCAGTTGTGAAGCCTCCTAAAGCCATCACTACCCTTCCTCACCGCCACTTCCTGGAAGGGATTTCAAAGAGGCTTGCATGTTCCAGTAAAATTGCTTCTTCATAAAGCGCAGTCTGTTTTAAGTTCAACATTGAAAAACTCTGAAAACCTCTGACAGTTCATTCTTTGTCCTTTGCCCTGCCACTCCCCTCCCCTCTTGTTCTTTTTTGCTTTATAGTACATGCACTTGCCAGAGAGAGACAGAGGGAAGGTGAGAAATCACCCCCCTAGGGGGGTTGCCACACTGCAATCCCTTCTTCATTTTCCTCTCAGGATTTTGGGCATGCACACACATGGGCCCCACATGTTTTTCAAGCCACCCAGTCTAGGACTCGAACTGTGTGATCTGCTTAACCACCATGCCACCTGCCAACTCAACAGTTCTTTGAAAATAGCCTTCATGGTAGCAAGTTTCTACATAAGTTGGTGGCCATCTCCCCTGGGAGGTGATTTCTCGCTTTCTGTCTCTCTGTCTCTCTCTGGTGAGCGCATGTGCCCTATAGCAAAAATCTCTCAAAGAGAGAGAAAGAAGAAATAAGCAGTCTTTGCAGAAGTAATTAATGAAGATGAGGTCATACTAGATTGGGGGAGCCCTAAATCCAGCATCTGCATCCCTGTAAGACAGAGAAAGGATACACACACATACACACCGAGACGGTAGGCCATGAGAAGATGAAAGAAGAGACTGGAATGATGACACCAAAAAATGCCAAGGACTGCCGAGAGCCACCAGGAGCTGAAAGAGGCGAGGCTAGCTTTGTCCCCAGAGCCTTCAGAGGGTGCATACTCCTCGGCTGTGGACTCCTGGCCTCCAGAACCACGCAGGCATGCATCTGTTTCTTTGTTGTTTTTTTAAAAAACACTTTAACAATTTTTAGAATTATTTCATTTTATTTGTCATTATTTTACATTTTTGAACACAGAGAGATGGAGAGAGAAGGAAGGTAAGCAAGCTGCCAGGTGCAGGACTTGAACTGCAGTCGGCCATGTGGGAGTCCAGCAGCCTTAACCACCATATCACCTGCTGGCCCCTACATCTCTTGGTTTTTTTGGAGAGATTTTTGCTACAGGGCGTGTGCGCTCGCCAGACATACAGAGAGAGACAGAGAGACAGAAAGCGAGAAATTCACCCCCCCCCTGGGGGGATGGTCACGTCGCAATCCCTTCTCCTCCATTCTCCTCTTGGGATCTTGGGCATGCACGCACACGCGCCCAGCGTGAGTTCTAAGCCACCAGGTCTGGGACACAAACCGCGGTCGACTACGTGCGAGTCCAGCGACATAGCCATTACGCTAACTGCTGGTCCCCATACATCTGTTGTTTTAAGCCAGTTTGAGATATTTGTTCTGGCAGCCCTCGGAAACTGCTAGTCTTTCTTGGTGCTCAGTCTAGGGTAATGGAGAAGGACACGTGTCCCCTGAGGCCAGCATGTGGCCCTGAATGGGCCGAGGGAGCCTCCTTAGCATCAGAATGGCAGAATGCGGTGTTCAGACCAAAAGTCTGCACTGACAAGTCACCCCTGAGACAGCAGGAGAGGCTGGGTCATGCCCACAGGAGGAGCCACCAAACCCAAGACAGTGGGGCCACAGCCAGCTACTTGTGCCGACTCCCGGGCTGCTGTGACTTGAGAGACATTCAGACTCACTTCTGATGTACAATTTTTTTTTTTAGACTTTTTTTGCCTTAGAGTGCGTGTGCTTGCCAGAGAGAAAAGAGGAAAATGAGAGGGAAAGTGAGTGATCACCCCTCGGGGGCATGGCCACGCTGCAGTCCCTTCTCCATTCCCCTCCCAGGATCTTGGACCCGCACGCACATGCACCCGGTGTGATTTTCAAGCCACTGGGTCTGGGACTCAAACTGCAGTCAGCTACAGGGGAGTCCAGATGTCATGGTGATGCCATCTGCTGGCTCCATGTATAAATATTTTGAAAATGCTACTCACGAACAGCTCAAGAAGCTTGACTTCTGGGGGTTTCTCTCAAGGAAAAATCAGAACTTCAGGTGAGGCCCAGCTTCTGTGGTGCTGTTGGTGGCGTACTAGATTGCGGAGCTGGAAGCACATGCTAACCAGGTTCAAGTCCCCAGCCCCTTTGGCCTGAAAACATGCTGGACATGTGTGTGTATGCCCAAGGTCCCAGTGAGCTGGTGCATTGGAGGAAGGGCATTGTGGGGTGACTGGACACTGCGGGGGGGTGCCCCTCTCTCTCCCCCTTTCTCTTGGATGTGCACATGTGCAAGAGAGAGAGACCAGCAGGTGGTGTGGTGTTTAAAGTGCTGGACTCCCACATGGCCCATCAAGGTTCAAGTCCTGGACCTAATGGTTTGCTTTCTCACGTTCTCTCATTCTCGCTCTGGTTGAGCACGTGTGCCTTATAAAATTAAATAATAATAATAAATTTAAATAAATAATTCTTTTAAAAAAGAGAAATTCAGATGACGCCTTAACCTCCCACTACCTACTGCGACACTATTTACAAAACTGAAAAACCAGAAGCAGTCTAAATGTCTGGGAGTGAGAAGATGGTTCGATAAATCACCATGCAGCTATAAAATGGATTACTAAGCAGCCATTGTATATTTATGAAGTGTTTAATGTTTACAAAGAGCTTTTAATGATGTCAGAGACGGTTGCGATATAACAACTAATATGGAAAAAAACAAACCTGCTTATAAAATGGTACAATCTGATGGCAATCACGCAGAAAGAAACGCACGAAAAAAGATGAAAGGAACCATGCCAGGATGTTGAAGGGTCTCTAGTTGAAGGAACCATGGGTGTTTATTTTAAAAAAGAAACGTCTTGATGCTTTCTGTACATTTAAAATGATTTACTATGTACATGGAGGACTTCCATCCCGAGAAAAAAGTCAGAGCTCGTCGAATGCCGTGTACGTGGGTTCCGTTTTATTTTCTCTGGTGGGTGATTGCACACGAGCGAATCTGGAGTTACGCTAACTACTGAGGCCGGGCACGACACACACGTACAGAGGTCACACGGGCTGTGCCGGGATGGCGGTAGCAAACGTACAAGTCACACAGGTGGAATCATTAGGCTGGTTAAAAGAGCCACCAGGTGATGGGACACAGCGGGGCCAGGCTGCTTCTCTCACGGTCGCTGTGTCTGTAGGGAGGGAGGTCTGTGTGTTGGGCCGGCGGGGGTGTCCTGCTGTGGTGGCCCCAGTGGATGAAGAGTGCCCCTGGTGGCCTCTGCTCTGGGCCCCCTTCGCATCCACCCTGGTCATGACGGTGGAGCCTCCGGCTCTCTGCTACGTCTTCCAAGTCTGGGTGTGCTCCAGCCCGTCTCCCCTCCCCACTCTGCTCCGGACACCTGGGCTGGCATGGCGAGCGGGGGAGAGCGAGGAGTGCAGTGGACACCCTCTCGATGCGAGCCACGCCCGGACACAGGATGGGAGGAAGCAGATGTGACCAGACACCACGCGCAAGCTGGGTCTGTATAGATGGGCCCTCTGTGTCTCCGGGAATGCTATACTGATGGTGCCTGAGGGGCGCGTGCTGCGCGGAGCCCTCCAGGCACAGCCCCTGGGCAAGGACAGACGGGGGGGACAGGACATATGCCCATTTGGGGCAGGCCTGACAGAGCAAGGAGGGTGGATGGGGGACGTGTCCAACATGGTGCGAGAGTGTCAGGAAGCCACAGCTATACACACCTGGGGTCGGGCCCCTCGCCCAGTTCGCTCACACGGTGGGTTAGATACAGCTAGAGAGAAGTGGAGATAGACTTGGAGGGAGGACCTTTCCTGGTGGTTGGATAAACAGGGAGACAGACTCCTGGGTTCGGCATGCTCTGGGGAGGGCCATGCGACGTGAGGGACTCCCTATTGCTACACTCTGTACAGGGCGGCCGGGCCCGCCTGCCGCGCCCATGGCCCCTGGCGGCAGTCCCAGCCTTGCCTTCAACCCCTTCCACCTTGGAGAGCTTTGGGCCCCAGTGACATGGGGCTACGAAGACAAGAGGGTGGGAGGGGGTCCCTGTGGCCCCGGGGCGCCCCTCTGGGGGCTACATGATGTTGCACTGGGTGGCCCCACAGCAATCCTTGATGAGCGCCAGCCCTGTCTTGGCCACGGTGGGCTTGCTGGGTGGGGGCTCTGCTTTCTTCTCTGCCCGGGAACCTGCAGCCAGGAGAGAGGGCAAAGGGTCACACAGAGAGATGAGGCGAGGGGTCCTGGCCATCCGCAGCCATAGCCCGGCTCTGCCCCCTGGCCAGGCCTTGTTTAGCTGACCAGGAGAGCCAGTGTGCGTTTTACATGGTTGTGGTCACTGTCCTCGCTCCCCTGCGGTCCCCTGGCTCCCACCCATAGCTTTCCACCCGCCTTCTGGTCAGTGCTGCTGCCCACGGTGTCTGCTATCCCTGCCCAGGGCCTAGTGCTCAGGAAGTGTTTGGTAAAGGAATAAGTGGGAACTCTTGGCCTAGTCGCTTCGATCAGTGGGCTCGTGTTTTCCAATTCTGGAAAGCGCTCACAAATGATCTCTTCAGACACCCCGCCTCCGGTTCTGTTTTCTCTCCTTCTGGAATGCCCATTAGATGTAAGTTGGACTTTCTCATTCTGTCTTCTATGTTTCATAACCTCTCTTCCATTTTACTATTATTTTTGCTATAGAACATGTGCGCTTGCCAGAGACAGAGAAGGAGAGAGAAAGTGAGACCTCCGCCCCCTCCCCCAGGGGATGGCCATATCACAATCCTTTCTCCTCCGGTCTCCTCTAGGAATTTTGGGCATCCACACACATGCACCTGGCATGATTTTCAAGATGCTGGGTCTGGGACGCAAACTGAGCAACCTGGCCATGTGGGCCCAGTGCTTTAACCTCCATACCACCTACTGGTCTCGCTTTCATTTTTTTCTCATCTCCTTCTCTCTTCGTGCTGCACTCAGAAGCTTACTGAGATCTGCCTTCCCATTTCTGAATCCCCCCTTCAGCTTCATCTCTGTCTTTAATCCACTGAGCGTTTATATCAGCGATCACTTTTTTTAGAATGCAATTTTGCAAGTCTACGTACTCCTTTCTCATAACATCCTGCTGCTTCATTTTGGTTTTGATCCCTTCCCTTACCTCTTTAATAATTTAAATATACTTCATTTATTGTCTTTTTAAAATAGTTTTATTATTTCTGGCTCTCAGGAGGCCATTCTTTCTCACATCTACTGATTTCCCTCACGGTGCTTCATGGGTTTTTAATTTTTATTGAGAGCTCATCTTCATGTTCTGTGTGCCGTGGGGTGCACAAGTGTCCCTACTGAGCGGTTTTATATTGGCTTTTGAGAGGATCCCAGAAATTTCTCTGGTTTATGTGTAGCTTTCATTTTCCAACTTGGGACTTTAGTACCAGACAAATAGTGCAGACTGAGGCCCACGTTTGTCCCCTTGCATGTGATGTAGGCTTAGTGTTTTGGTTTCTTGCTAGAATCGTTTCTTTTTTCCATGTTTAACTATACAGAAGCAAGTTTCCTGCTCTGTCTCCACATGGCCAAATAGAGTTTTTCTGCTTTGCCTTTTTTTTTTGAGAGGTTTTTGCTATAGGACGCGTGCGCTCGCCAGACAGACAGAGAGAGACAGAAAGCAGGAAATCACCCCCCAGGGGGGATGGCCACGCCGCAATCCCTTCTCCTCCATTCTCCTCTCGGGATCTTGGGCACGCACGCACACGCGCCCGGCGTGAGTTTAAGCCACCGGGTCCGGGACTCGAACCGCGGGCGACTACGTGGGAGTCCAGCAACATAGCCATTATGCTAACTGCTGGTCCCTGCTTTGCCTTTCATGAAAGAGACAGACAGTTCATTAAGAATGCTGGGCTTGGGGCCAGCAGTGGCGTGGTGGTTAAGGTGCTGGACACTCCCACATGGCTGACCACGGTTCAAGTCCTGGGCCTGGCGGCTTGCTTTCTCACTTTCCCTCTCTCTCTCTCTCTATCTCTCTCTGATCAAATTAAAATAAAATGAATGAATAAATAAAAATTAAAAAAAAAAAGAATGCTGGCCTTAGGGAAGGATCATGTGCTTCGTAGTTTTAGGGGCCAGTCGAAAGGACCACACCCTTCTCTTTCCTCACTCCCCACTCCATCACCATGTTCTCACGGTGTGTTGATGGATAGTTAGGAACGACTGGACTGTGGTGCACGGTGTGGCCGCTTGGGGCTTTTGTCTTCCTGTCAAGATTCCCAGTCTCCCCTTAGAAGTAGCTCCTGTCCCTGTGGCTGCCGGAGTGGGCATGTGACACAGCCCTGGCCAATCCCAGTGACCCAGCCTCTTGGTGACAGTGATGGGCCTGACAGGTGGGAGCAAGAGCCAAGAAGGGCCAAGCAGAATCCTTCCTTCTTAGCTATTGTGTGTTTAATACCAGGAGAATGAACCTGTTGCCTTGCCTGGGAGCTGCTGAGCGATGGTTCTGGGGTTCCAGCCCCACAACGAAGTCCTGTCTAGTAGGGAAACAAATGAGGCCATCATGCAACAAGGGTGGAGATAGGAAGCGGAGGGGAAGTGAGGGCCTTTAGTCCCTGAAGCTACTTCTTGTTCTTTTTCTAACAAGTCCTCTTCTTTTTGCCTGTGCAAATTTGAATTGGATATCCATTTTTTTTTTGAGAAGTTATTGCTATAGGGCGCGTGCACTCGCCAGACAGACAGAGAGAGACAGAGAGATAGAAAGCGAGAAATCACCCCCCAGGGGGGATGGCCACGCCACAATCCCTTCTCCTCCATTCTCCTCTCGGGATCTTGGGCGTGCACGCACATGCGCCCAGCGTAAGTTTTAAGCCACCAGGTCCGGGACGCAAACCATGGTCGACTACATGGGAGTCCAGTGACATAGCCATTACGCTAACTGCTGGTCCTGGATATCCATTTTTTTAAGAACTATTTATTTAATTTTATTCATCATTACTTTTTTTTTTTTTTTAATTTGCTATAGGGCACGTGTGCTCACCAGAGAGAGAGAGAGGGAAAGTGAGAAAGCAAGTCACCAGGTCCAGGACTCAAACTGTGGTCTATCATGCAGGAGTCCAGCGCCTTAACCACCATACCACCTGTTGGCCCCTGGCTATCAATTTCTAATGACTGAGAGGCCTCACTTGTACAGCAGTTACATACATTTGACCAACACGGTCAACCAAGAGAGGACAGTTCCTTGACAGCAGGAGCCATTACCACTCTAGTACCCTAGTGAGCATTGGGACCCTCTAAACAGCGAGTCAGATTCTCAGCACTTCACAAACTTATTTCATGCCGAGCCCTTTTTACGCTGAGTGTCTCATGAGGTTACTGTTCTGAGAAGTATGTTTATAGGTCCTCCAGAGATTCCAGCTCGAGTAGAGGTCCGATCTCCCTTAGTCTCAGTGGCCACCCCATTCTGTCTATGAAATGGCTCAAACCGTATGATCAGGGAGAGACAGCTGCTGCCAGAACCAGCTACCTAGTCGTGAGCTTCAGTCCAAAATTAAAATCCAAGGTGCCTTGTTCCAAAATGATTAGGGATTTCAAGGCAGCAGCAGCAGAAGATTAAACCAAGCACAACGTTCTAGGCGCAGCGCCCTGGCAACAGCACAGCTTACAAACAGCGGGCCCACCTGTGGCTGTCCTGCGGGGTTGTGCTCAAGTTCGTCTAGAAAGCATCTCATTGTGCCCCTCTGACTCCCAGACCACTTTGAAATATCCTTTTTGTGGAGGGGGAGGAGAAATATTGCATGCACTCACTGGCTGGAGATTTGGTTACTTTGTCTAGAGGTTTTAACTTGATTCTCAGGAAATCTGCCATTTCCTTGTCTTCTTCTTGCTCCCTGCGAAGGCAGACGTGCAAAAGAAAAGAGGAAAGAACAGTAAGCAAAGAAAACATCAAGAAAGCAAAGAGATGAAGCAAGAGGTTCAGTGCGTGGGACCACATACTAGGTTTTGTGGATGGTGCATGTATGTTGTTGTGTGCTATGTGTGTATGGCGTATGTATGTTGAGTTTGATGAACTGCTCTGAGCCACAGACAGCCCTCGGTGATGGGGTAAGCTTATCCAGAGCTGCGGTGAGACACCAGGGCAGAGGCAGGGACATTAGAGGCCCCAGCTTCCCCCTGGGCCCTCGGCAAGCTGAGCAACGCCTCTCCTGAGCCTGCACTTTAAGCCACCCTAATCAGCTCTGCTCCTACAAGGTCCACAGCAGGTGTCAGAGGGCATCCCATGAGCTCTTTCAAGCGTCACCAGAAATAAAGCTGATGGGCTCAACCTGACTGAGAGGGGTAAAGTACATCCCAGAGGCCTTGGAGAGGGGTCTTAGAGGACACAGAGAATAGAGGAAGGTCCCCTGGGTTGGAAGGGGACCGACTCGAGGGTCTCTCTTGTAGAGGGCTCCCAAGGCCTTGATCGGGGCAAAAATATTCAAGAATCAACATTTACAGCTTTTTCCAAGTGGAGCCCCCTCAGGACTCTTCAGTTCACCGTGGCTCCTGGGGCCTGTGGTGGTCCAGGTGGCAGGGTGCAAATAGGAGGCCCTCTTAGCTAGGGAAGGGCATCGAAGCCACCAGGGGAAAGGATAAGAAAAGAGCAAAGCGGAGAAGCTGCCCAGGCAGGGAAGTACAGGGGTGTAGTTTCTGTGGAAATTGACAGAATTTTCGAGCGTTTCCTTGATGAACTGGGAGGGTCTGTGGGAACCCTGCCATGTGAGAGGTGGGGTTCCTCCTCCCAGCTCACCTTCTCAGACAGCATTTGCTTAGGACACACAGGCCTTGTCCAGACTTTCTGGAGCCAAATTTGAGTTTCTCTTGAATGGGAAATGGGTCCTCGGAGGCTGGGAGTGCTGGCCGAGGCAGGCCTGTTTGGCAGGGCTGTGAGTCCCAGGGAAGATGACGGGTTCTGGAGGGAAGCTGAAGGCTGGGATCTGGCAGCCCGGTGCTCGGGACGTGCAGCCACTCACCTTAGCCGCTCGACCTCCGCGTCGTCCACCAGGAAGTCTCTCTTTTGCACCAGTTTGTGAATCTTCTGGATTAGCTCATCCTCCCTCTGCTTCTGCAGCTTGGTCTTCTCCTTTTCTGGGGAGAACAAGACATCGGCAAAGAAGCAATTCAGTGTAAGTACTGAACACGTTCACGTGCAGGAGGCCAGGGCTGGGGCCTGAGTCTATCATCTCATTCACTGCACCTCTCCAGGCCTCGGTTTCTTCCCTCGTGAAATGCACACAGCGAGGCTGGCAGGGCTGTGGGCTGAGTGAAGGGCTTAGCGTGGAGCTTGGCCTTGGCCGTGGCGACGACACGGGGTGGGGGCGTTCTGCGTCGGAGCATGAGAAGGGGCTCAGGAGGGGGCACCGGGAAGTGGAGAGAGTGCACCAGTGTGTCAGAAGAAAGCCATCAGTGTAGCCGACCTTAGCCCCATCCCAACACCGTGGGCGAGGACACCACAGTCTAAAGAAAGGGCTGGAGATGAGGGTTGAGAAGACAAGGAGGCCAAAACTTGAACCCACTTTGGGCTTCTGCCCAGATCCCTTCTGAATAAAAATGCAGGTCAGCTAGTCCATCTGCCTCCCCAGGACAGGCACCGATGAGCTCTAGATCCGGAAGCAGAGCCAGAGGAGAGGTGAGCGCCAGAGCTGGAGAGGAAAGAAAGCTGATTTCTCTCATTAACCCAAGGTCGCCGCCGCCGTGAGGGAGGGTGCTGGAACTGCCTGCAGCCCCTGAGTCCTAGCTGTTGCTGCACTGGATGATGGTGGCATGGGGCTGACCTCATAGCATAGTGGTTAAAGGATCCAGTTCCCACATGGCTAACCACGGTTCAAATCCCAGATCTGGCAGCTTAAAAACACATCGGGCACATGTGCATGCATGTCCAAAATCCAGACAGAGGGAGAAATGGGGGAGAAAGGATTGTGGTATTACCATGCCCTTTTGGGGAGTAGGTGCTTTTGCCTACTCTCTTTCCGTCTCTCTCTGGCAGGCATATGTGACCTCTAGTTAAAGGGTGGGTCCCCTGGGTCGGATTACCCAGCTCACTGAGTCCCGCAGAGCCCCACCCTGGCTCTCCAAGCACATAGCCCTCACAGACTCACCCGAGCACCTGCTCACTCAGCTCTGTCGGGGAGCCCAAGGTGGGACTTCCCAGGACAACACAGCAGCGAGCTTCCTCCACTGCCCCCTAGGTCTCGGGCAGAGTCCCCTGACGGCTAGCAGGGTTGGCCAGCGTTTGACACACCCCTGTCCCCTCGGCAGTCATCCACACTTTCTATCTGCAGTACAGCGTTCTCCTGCCTCCCCCAGACACGAAGCTGCGGCCACCAGCCAGCAACAAGGGGAAGAAGCCACCTCCTCAAAGTGAGCGCGGCCAGCTTACCACTAGCCCGGGCTCCAATCTCCAAGGCATGGCCGGGGCCGCTCCCCGGTGTGAGCGTGTCCCACACAGAGGTCGTCACAAAGGTATGGAAAATGTCCACTGTGAAAACGCAATATTTGGGTTTCAAAAAAATGTTTACAACAAAATAGACTCACGCTTTAATTCCATCTTTCCGTGAACTTTTTTTTTTTTTGGAGAGGTTTTTGCTATAGGGCGCATGCGCTCGCCAGAGAGAGACATAGAAACAGAAAGCGAGAAATCACCCCCCAGAGGGGATGGTCACGCCGCAATCCTTTCTGCTCCATTCTTCTCTCGGGATCTTGGGCACGCACGCACACGCGCCCGGCGTGAGTTCTAAGCCACCGGGTCCAGGACGTGAACCGCGGTCGACTACGTGGGAGTCCAGCGACATAGCCATTATGCTAACTGCTGGTTCCCTTTCCGTGAACTTTCTGAAGTCCTGGAGCGCTTTCCTCCCATCTCCCTGCCGCCTCCCTCACCACTGTCTTCGCCACTCGCTGCTTTCCAGACATGCCCACGTCATGCATCTTCTGATGAGAACCTCGGCTTGCCAGCTTCGTCCCTGCTTGCTGCCATCACACGCCTGGCTCCCAAAGTCTTCATGTGCTTGCTGTGTGATCCTCTGTTATGATTTGAGTCATGCTTTGTCCCTCAGAGTCGTATGTCTCAGAATAGGAGGTTAGGAAGTAGGTCTAATGGGTCATGATTGGCAATTATGGTGGCTGAGACATGGAGGCAATGCTCTCATGAATAGACTAGTGATGTCTGTGAGTTTTTTAAAGAATTTTTAATATACTTTTATTGTTATTACTAGTATTATTTTAAAATTTGCTATAGGACACATGTGCTCACCAGAGAGAGAGGGAAAGTGAGAAAGCAAGTGGCCAGGTCTGGGATTGGAACCACAGTTGGCCATATGGGAGTCCAGCACCTTAACCACTACACCACCTACTGGCCCTGAGATCCAGTGTTTTAGATCTCTTGAGAAGAGTTTAGTTCTCATGAGAACTGTTTGCTAGAAAAGAGAGAGCATGAGGGACCAGCAGATGGCATAATTGTTACGTTACTGGACTCCCACATAGTCAACCGCAGTTCAAATCCCAGACCCAGTGGCTTAAACTCATGCTGGGTGCATGTGTGTGTGTGCCCAAAATCCCAAGAGGAGAATGGAGGGGAAGGGATTACAGTGTGACCATCCCCATAGGAGGTGATTTCTTGCTATCTGTCTTACTGTCTCTCTGGCGAGTGCATGCACCCCATAGCAAAAATCTCTCTAAAAAAATAATAATAAAGAAAAGAAAGAGAGAGCATAAAACTGCTGGTCCTCTCTCTGCACACACTTAACCATCCTCTGTGCTTCTGTAGGCCGCGCTGTGGGCCCTGGGCCTTTGGAGTTCCAGCAACTAGAACCATGAGTTTCGAAGTAAACTTCTCTCTTCTTCATGATATCGATCAGTGTCAGGCATTTCTGTTAGTAACGCAGTGACTAAGACACCCTCCAATTTGCTTTTTGTCTCCTCCAGCCAGGTCCTGAGCCCCGCCCACCACCATCTCTCCCTGACCCATGCCGAGGCCATCCTGGCTGCTCTGGCTGGTCCATAGTTCCCTCACAATGGCCCCTGCCTGAGAAGCAGACAATGCTGGCTGAACGCACCAGCTCCTGCCTTTTCCTAACTGTGTGAGGCTGAGCACAGTCCTCAACCTCTCTGGGTGTCCAGAGCTTCAACACGGACAATCATAAAGTAGTTGCAGGTTTTATGAGCATACATACACACAGTATCTATATATGATATAGTATGTATCTATATAATATATGTCCTCTATGTGATATTTATACACATACACATATCTCCAGTAAAATACCTAGCTTGCTGCTTGGCGCATGGTAAGGGCTCATGAAATGTAGTACTGTCATATATACTATTGTTTTACATTGTCATTGTTTTAATGATTAAATGCTCTCTAGAGTCAATATTTACTGAACCAGGTACAAACGAAATAAATACTTACTTAATGAAGGAAAAGCAAACCTCCTAACACAAGTGCTTGCTAAGTGCTGAATAAATTGCAGCTGTTGTTGTAATTATATTCCTAGTGCCATGAGCTTCACACTTGCATTTAATGGAGGCCTCTCACCCTTAGCACAGTCGCATTCGGAGCAGGAACTTCCCTGGGGTAGGAGGCCTTCCCGTGTGTTGGAGGGTGTTAGCGGCACTCCTGGCCTCTACACACGCGGTGCCAGTAGCACTCACACGCCCCAGACCATGAACAGCAAAAGCGTCCCCAAACCTCATAAACATCCCCTAGGGGTAAAATCGCTCCCAGTTCAGAATCGCTGGTTCAACCTGTTCCACAGCCCCACAAAAGCAGTGCCATTTTTACATCAAGGGGAAGGAGCTGGTGTCCTCCACAGCCAGGCTTAAGTGTCCCCAGCTCTAAAGTGGAGGTGGGGTGAGACATGTGGCTTGTCCTTGAGAAGCGCTGACGGCTGCAAGGGCCCCAGGTGTCCTCAGTTATAGCCAGAGCTCTGGCCCAGGCCCTGTCTAGGTGCTGGTGAATGATTTTCTGATCTCGGCTTAAGAAACATAGTTTTCTTGGCCATTCAGTGTTTTTTTTACTTAAAACTTTGATATGTTGCCAAGAACATTGGGGATTCCCCCACCCCACCCCCCAAACTCAGCTAAAGCCATCTAGAAACCTAGCATTGGCCCGGGGAATGCACAGACCCTCACAGGACAGAGAGATGGAGGGCGGTGACTGGGGAGGCAGGAGAGGACAGGGGCTCCCCAGGGTTCTGTATCTGCATTTCTGCACACAGGGCTCTGGGAGGGAGTGATGCTGGAAGGAATCAGGTGACTGGTGCTGACGGCCTGGGCTGTTGCTCAGAGAGAGAGAAGCACCATCAATGGGGTGTTGACACACTATGAGCCCCTTTCCCCAGCCCTCCAGTCCCTCAGGATCTTGGGTGTCTGTTCTGGTTTAAATGATGCTTTGTCCGGCATAGCATCATGGTTTGGAATTTGGTGTTGGGAGGTGGTGAGCCTAGTGGAGGGGGCTTGGTTGATGGACATGGGTTTTTCCATAGAGTGCACACACTCACTGGAGAGACAGACATGGAGGCCCACTCTCGTGAACAGGTTAGAGATGTCTACCCTAAGTGTTAGCTCTCACGGGAAGAGGTCAGTTCCCGCGAGAGCTGGTTGCTATAGAAGAGCTGTCGGTGGTTCGCTCACTCTCTGCATGTGCCCACCGTCCTCCATGATTCCATGGGCCATGTTGTAGGCTGGCCTGATTCTGGGCCTACACCTTCAAACTTCCCAGCTGCCAGATTTGCTAATCAATAAACTTCTATTTCTTTATAAACCACCCAGTCTCGAGTACTTCGTTAGCAACACAGTAATGGACTAGGACAGCTCCCGAGTGTGAGCCTGACACATTTCTGACCTGAACCCACCATGCCACCTGCTAGTCCCATGTGGTAATGGTCTTAATCCCCCCAAAGGTCTTAATACTCTTAATACGGTCATGTGGCAATTACGTTTCAACATGAGTTTTGGAAGGACAGTCAAACCATAGCACTGCTCAACACGCTACAGTGCACAACAAAGAGGCCCTCACCCCTAACAAGACGTTATCAACTCCAAATGATGGCGCTGGCATTCCGACCAGCCCCATGTCACCTGCGCCGAGGTGGGAAACCCTGCTGTACAGCACATTTGGCTGAGTTCCTGCCCAGTGGTAGCTTCTACTTCCAGCTACCCACTGTGTGCCAGGCCCTCTCTTCCCACCGACTTGTGGGCTCCTGGAGGGAGAGAGCCATTCTCCACTCATCACTGTGTGCCCAGCACCTGTCTCAGGCTCTGCTGCATAGCAGCCTCTTGGGACATACGGACTGAGCTGACAGAATGGCAAAAACACCCAAATCCCGGACAGTGCCGGGTGTGCGTCTGGTCGAATTGCTCCTTGCCATGGTCAGGTTTCCTCAGATAGAGCTGTTTATTCACCCGACGAGCCTTTCCTTAGCACCAACCCGTTCTGCTGCCATTGCACGTGAATGCTGCGTGCCCTCAAGGAGCGTGACGTCAGAGAGAGACAAGGATGAGTCACAGGCGATGATCTGATAAGTGCTTCGATGAGGAGAAGTCCCAGGGAGGGCATCTAACCTAGCCTGAGGGGCAGGGACGGCTTTAGGGGAGAAGCCAAATAAAGAAGGTCATTAATAACTAGCAAATCTGGGCTTGACTCGGAAGTGAGAGCTTGTAACCTCTATATGCCACCTGCTTCCCAACAGGACCACAATGGGGACACAGTCAGGAGCCCCATCACAGCGTTTTGGTTGACACGCCGTGTATACCAGGTAGTCCCGTAGGACTGGAAAGGGCTACACCGTAAGCCCGAGGTGTGTGGTCAGCGGTACCACGGAGTGTGTGTGAGTGCTCTCCATGGTATGTGCACGGCTAAGTCACCCGACCCTGCGTTTCTCAGAACATCGTTAAACGACGCTCGACAGGCCTTGCTAACGAGGACTGGACTCTGGGCCAAATATCAAACGAAGCACATGGCTCTTACATGGTCTCGCCCGTCACAAGGATGTCTGCCCACGAGTTAGGTACTATTACTGTTGCAATTACTACCCTATGTGTAGAGGAGGAGAAACTGAGCCTCAGAGGGGCAAAGTGACTCGCCTGAGGTCAAGAAGGTGGCCAGAATTAGAACGTTGTGTTGGAACCACGAGGCCAGGGAGCACGGCAGCACAAGAATAAGGCCACGCTAGGAGCGCAGGGGCACATGCCAGGGTGCAGACGGGGCGGGCTGGGGGCCCTGAGCAGTTGCTTCTCGCGAGGTGACGTCGCGAACGGTTACCTGGGATGGCGACCAGGTTCTGCAGCTCCTGCTTCAAGTCCATGATGTCTTTGCAGAGCTGGATGTCGTCCATCCTGGGGAGACAGGACACCACACGGGGCGGGTTACGGCACAGAACACCACGCCCCGACGTCACCCCAGTTAGGACCGGATTTGTGGGAGAGGCTTACCCTTTGCCAAGGCCATCTATGCTCTTTCTATTAATAGATGCTTTCCTTCCAAAGGAGGAAGCCAAAGACTGCCCGTTACCCCGCTGCTTAGAAATGATCCATCACCGTTCCTTGCAGTGCTCGGGTGCCTGGCTTTTATTTGCCTATACAAGTGAACTTGTGTTCAGTTTGTTTTTTTTCCCTAGCTTATGTTAAAAATCTGTAAACACCGAGCCAGCTGTGTTGTTGCCGTGGTAATGCAATACCCCGCAGTGCTGAAGCTCTTGGGTCTTTGGGAAAGTCACAACGCATTTTTGCACAGAAAAACATAGAAAAATATGTCACGACTTTCTCAATGACCTAATATATGAGAAGGTCTTGGGTTCGCATCCCAGCGTCTCCCTGTACATACCGTATGTGCTCGTGTGTACCTGTGATCCTGGCCAGCTGAGATACTGGTAGATCGTGGCATGAAGACTGTTGGGGGTGCCTCTTTATCTCTGCCTCTCTCTCTCTGTCTCATAGGACAAATAAACATTTTTAAACATTCAGGGCCAGCAAGTGGCATGTTGGTTGAGGCACTGGATGTTCGCATGGTCGACCACGGTTCAAGTCCTGGACCTGGTGGCTTGCTCTCTCATTTTCCCTTTCTCTCTCTCTGGGCAAATTAAAATAATAATATTAATACTAACAAATAAAAATAAATATTTATTTTTAAAAAATATCTTGGGCATATTTCCACATCATACATGTAAATCTCCTCATTTCTAGTGGCTGAGTGGGATTCCATTATATGGGAAGCCTGTGGCTTATTTAACCATTCCCCGATCCATAGACACTTCTGGGGTTTTTGCTATAGGGTGTGTGTGCTCACTAGAGAGACGGAGAGAGACAGAGAGACAGGAAGTGAGACATCACTCCCCAGGGGGGATGGCCATGCTGCAATCCCTTCTCCATTCTCCTCTCAGGATTTTGGGCACACATGCACATGTGCCCAGCATGAGTTATAACCCGCTGGGTCCAGGACTCAAACCGTGGTCAACTATGTGGGAGTCCAGTGACGTAACCATTACACCACCTGCTGGCCTCTCCTAGCACATTTCTAGGATAAATTCCTAGAAGAGCAGTTGGTGGGTCAAGCAGCATGAACATGGACATTTCAAAGGAATTTCCAAGCTGCCCTGCAGAGAGACTGCCCCATGGTATTCCCATAGTGTGGGATGCTCACTCCTGTAACCTCGGTGATCAGGTTCAAGGACAATTTTGCATGATGTGTGGCAGCTTTGCATGTGCGCTCTGACATGGACACGTGTTCTGCGTGTGCTGTGTGTGATGGCTGTCTGGAACTTCTCTGAGTGGATTTATCAGGGCTGTGCTGACTCTGCCATCAACTCGCGTGCGGTCTTTTCTTCGTGCTGAATTACTTGAGGAGAGGGGTTTTTGGAGAGGTGTTTACTATAGGGCATGTGCGCTCGCCAAACAGACAGAGAGAGACATAGAGACAGAAAGCGAGAAATCACCCCCCGGGGGGATGGTCACGCCGCAATCCCTCCTCCTCCATTCTCCTCTCGGGATCTTGGGCACGCACACACACGTGCCTGACGTGAGTTTTAAGCCACCAAGTCTGGGACGCGAACCGCGGTCGACTACGTGGGAGTCCAGCGACATAGCCATTACGCTAACTGCTGGTTCCCGAGGAGAGGAGTTTAAACTCTTGGAAGTAGAGCTGCAAAGTACAAAGGGCCTGGGGATTCTAAGTGCGCTGAGACGTGTTTTCAGATAGCTTCCCCACAGTGTGCGCAAGCGTGTGTTCATTCTGCGTCTTTATTGAGCATCTGCTATGCCGGCCTCTGTTCTCAGTTCTGGGGACGCAGCCATGGGTGAGACCAAGCCTTGACTGGCTCCATGGTGCAGAGGAGCTCCATGGCTCAAGAGAAGCTGGATCCCCTTGATGATCATTGTTTGAACCCCCAGCCCAGCCAGCCTGAAACATGCCGGCACATGCGTGTCTGCTCAGGAAGGAGGAAGGAGACTGCGGCATGAGAACCCATGGAGTGCGCTTGTCGCTCTCGTTCACCACACATCTGTGCAAGCTTGATCGTGAGGAAAGAAAAGCTGTTTTAAAAAAGACCAAGCCTTCACAAATTGGACTTCTTTGTCCTTTATGAGAAAGAGTGAAAGAGGGAGAGGAGAAAGAAGTATTTCCGACAGGGTCTCATGGTGTCACAATCCTCCTGCCCCGGCCTCCCCGTTAGCTAGGAGTGCTCTCAACCACACCTGGCGTGTTCAAGTGGCCTGAGAACAGATCCAGTCCTCTCTGGAAGCTTCCAGCCTCCCTTAGGGTATGTGTCCCCAGGGCTGAGCCCAGAGATGACATTTTGGCAGCAGACAGGCAAACGTGGAATCACTACTTCAGAAAAGAGGCGAGTGGAGGGGAGGAGCAGGCCGGGCTAGACCCACATCCTTTACTCTGACAACTGCCCCGGGGGAGACAGAGGGAAGCAGTTCTCATTTCACTATTACTACGTGGAAACAAGTAAAGGGGCTCAGTCGAGTCCACATAGCCAGCAGAGACAGGATCAGGCCCAGAAATGACCTCTTTGGAGCCAGAGACAATTGAGCTTTCGGCCTGCTCTGCAGCGTCTTCGAGAGCCTGGCGTGCTGGTTGCTTTCAGCTGTGCCATCCACAGACGGCTTGGGGTCCCACCTTTTGCTGGGCAAAGGCTGCCCTTGCCTACTCCAACCCAGCAGCCAGCTTTCCGGCCGAGAGCTGGGAAGCCTCGCTCAGCTGGCGTCTCATAGCTACAGGCACGCCGAGATTTCTCAGGCCCTGCCCTGGAATGTCCTGGCAGGTGGCAGCTGCCTCGAATGAGCATAGACTTGCCAGACGGGCACAAACTGTCCCCGTGGGTTTCTATCAGGCATTGTTCGACTGGAAGGGCTCTGGGATCTGTTTCCAGGATGAACGCAGGGCCCAGGCTCTAGCAGTAGTTCTGTAGTGCTCCGTGAGGGCGATTTTGGTCCCTGGGTGAGAGGGAACAGTTGCCGATGGCTGGAGACCTATTTGGTTATTACTACCGGGTGTGTGTGGTGGGGGTTGGGGGGTGGGGGGCTATTACCGGCATCCAGCAGGTGGAGGCAGGGGACCCTGCGGTGCACAGGCAGCCCCACAGTACAGAATGGTCTGGCCCAAGCTGTCAATCATGCTGGAGCGGAGAAAGCTTTGGCTATACCCACAGAGTCGACAGGGATGCTCTGTAGGTAATTTCTGAGGTGAGAGGCGAGGTGGAAACGGATATGAATAAAAGACATAGATAGCGATTAGGACCCGGGGCTGGCACCGAACAGCTCCGGCTCCAAGGAACCAGCCACGTAACTGCTCTGATTCTCACTTGCTTTACAACAGGGACGATGACGTTCCTGCTCCCCAGGGTCACCACGCACACGGAGCCCTGAGCACAGAGCCCTGGAGGCACAGGGTGAAATGCGCAGTAAACGCCATCGGTTACTGCTAGCTGGGAGGAAGGTGCAGAGAGAAAACAATGCCGGACAAGCAGAGTGTGGAGAAATGTGTTCACGTGTAGAACTTTCAACACGGAACCCTTATTGATTTTTATAATTCCTTGCTAGGAAAGTTTAAAATGACTTCTTTGTCATATTGTAGAACAGATCCCTAACGGCTGTAGAAATGCCAGCAACGTGCGAACAGGTACAAAGAAGGACCCTAAGGCTGTACGCAAACTTGACCTGCACACACCAGAGACCGCCCCTCCTGCCAGTGTTCTCGT